>NC_056744.1:1419938660-1420286927 GCF_019279795.1 Protopterus annectens
CCAGATTGGCTTCCTTTTTTTGGAGGAGAGTGTCTTGGTTCTATTGGGTATGGTGAGATCCATGCATTTGAGTACGTGTTCGTACATTGCACTGGTGTATGATTCGGCAGTCGTGCAATTATTGTCCATTTGCATGGGTGTCATGAAGTTAGCCACCTCTGTTTTTAGGAGTCCAAAGTTATCTTTGGAGAAGTTTTTCATGGTGGTTACCTTTGCAGGATGGGTGGGAGGGATGTGGATTTCCAAGGTGATTAGTTTGTGGTCAGATCTAACCAGGGAGGAATTTACTAATGGTGTAGAGCAATGGTCGCCCATGTTAGTAATGTCCAGGTCAAGGATGTTGGTATCTCTAGTGGGGTTAAGAATGAACTGGTCCAGGGCATTGGAATTAATGAATTCCAGGGAATGTTGGGCAAGTGTATTGGTACATGAATAGTTTTCTGAGTTAATGGAGGGGTAGTTGAAGTCACCCAATATGAGATTATTAGGTTGGACCCTAATATTCTCCAGGGTGCTTAGGAATGTGCAGTGTGAGTCTTGGGACATGGTTGGAGACCTATAGCAGGCTATGACTTGAGTCACTGTCTTACCCAGTGTTAGCTGCACCTGAAGTATCTCTGATGTGTTATGTTGGGCTACCAGTCTGGAGGTGTGTGCATCCTTTATGAATATGGAAACACCACCGCCTTTTGTGCTTTGGTCCAAGTTCTGGGGCCGAAAGGTGTGGAATGAGTTATAGCCTGGTAGTGCAGGGGTAGTTTCTGCCACCTTGAACCAGCTCTCTGTTACAGCACAAATGTTGATGTTCTCCAGTTTAAGGAGTGCTTCGAGCAAGTGCATTTTGAGATTTAGACTTCTAGCATTGAGCAGCATGACCCCCAGATTGTATTTGTTTGTAGCTGTTATGGTGGTAATTTGGTCTTTCGAACATCATCTAAAAAAAGGCACTATAGGGGTAGCAAGAGCCTTGGCCAGTATTCGGAAGCCCAGGGGTGACAAATGCATTGGGGTTGGTCAATCATGTCATCGCAGGCAGACAGATACTGGAGCCCCTTAGAATGACACCAGAAACTTAGCCAATTGCTGAAATCAATCATTTTCTGTTTGCACTATGGTATCATTCTGGGTGATGGTGCTCAAGGCTAGGGTCTTACCCACCTGGGCTACATAATCCAAGAGCTCCTCCATGTTTTTTTTCATGTAGTCCAGGGAATTATATCTCAGGTCATTCACACCCACATGTATAACAATAGAGTTATATTTGTACCTGTTGTTGAGGAACCTGAGTGCATATGTTATGTGACTGATCATGGCACCTGACAGGCAGCTAACTGTTACTTTCTCCTTATTCAACCTAGTGTATGGGACATCAGTGTGCCTCACTATTGCATCACCTATGACTTGTGTGGGAAATGCTGTTTTGCCTTAGGGGCTTTGGTTGAGTGCCACACCATTTAGGAGGGTTATGTGTCTCATGGTTAGTGTTGTGTTGTGGTGGTCAAGTGCTTTTCTACCTTGGAGGTCTCTGCTGTTTGTGTAGATTTTTATTAAGATCCTCCGTGAAGGTGGGTGTGTGGTTTGTGTTTTTATGTGAAGGCAGTGCTGGTGTGTGTTCTGGAGGGCTATGTGTTCCATGTGGTGCAATTTGGATATATAAGTACATCTCTCACAAGTCTGAGTGTTGGGGGGTATGAGGAGAGGGTTGTCAGTGTACATTAGGCAGTTGCTACATTGCCTTAGGATGCCCAAGTTCACCACGTTAATAGGAGAAAGCACAGGGAACTGACCTTTAGACTTGCATGAAGGGTTGGGCATTAATAACACAGTACTGGAGCTGTTTCCTTGTAGAATGTTTAGTGCTGGTAGCACTTTTGTGTGCTACAATAATTGCTACAAGAAGTCTGGTAAAGTGCTAGACCAACACGCTAGTAAAACTGCAGGAGAGGGGGGAACTAGTAGATCTAAGGAAAAAATTGAAGAGCAGACTTTTTGGCACTACTCAGAAGCTTACAAACAGTCCTGGATACAGCAAGTCTGTATCTGGGGTTGCCTAGTTACAGGAAAGGTGGGAAACAAGTGCAAATGCTGGCTTTTAAACTAGAAAGTTGAAAGAGATGGAAAAACTGCCCAAACAGCCAACAAACTACAATTTCTAGGCCAGAAACCACTCATCTTGTCGTAGATAGGCTATCTAGTGCTTACCACTCTCACTGATAAGCTAGAAGGCTTTCCTCCAACACAAAAAGGCTTGGGGTACTCAGAAGCTTACATGGATACTGCAAATCTGTATTTGGACTAGACTAGTTAAAGGAAAGGCAGGAAACAAGCTTAGAATTTTTTTTTTAGTAAAGTGGAAAGGGAGAAAGGAGATACAGAAGATAATTCAAGGTTAAGAACCTAAGTGGGTTGGCCTTCTCAAATGTTGTCTCCTATTGGGCAGAATGAGCTAATGACACTAGACTGGGATGAGTGTCCCAGATCAAATTTACAGTATGGGTGTGCAACTGCAAAGCCACAAAATTGTTAACTAAAACAAATTCAGACACCAAGAAAAGCAGTCTCTAGCAAATTAATAAATGCAGCAGTTTTGTTAACTAAAACAAAATCAGACACCAAGAAAAGCAATCTCTATCAAATTAATAAATGCAGCAGTTTTGTTAACCAAAACAAAATCATGCACCAAGAAAAGCAATATCTAGCAAATTAATAAATGCAGCAGTTCTGTTGACTATCACTAATAACAGATTAAGTGCCAAAGAATATACTTATAGACTTTCTGTATCCAGATGTCTATTGACTCAGTCACAGCTAGGCCACAAAGAGTAGCTAAGATACTGATAGTGCCTTACAGAATTGTAACTCCTTGTACGAAAGTATAAAGGAAAACCTACGAGCCTCAGGAAATCAGATAACACAAAAAGCTGTGCACACACAATCCCTGCTATGAAACCAGCTGAACAGGATCTAGACAGTGACCAGAAATATCAAGCAAATAAGTAACAGCACTACAGTTTTGTTAACTATCAGTAAAACAGAAAACAAAATCAGGCACCAAGAAAAGCAATCTCTAGCAAATGAATAAATGCAGCAGTTTTGTTAACTAATACAAAATCAGACACTAAGAAAAACAATCTCTAGCAAGTTAATAAATGCAGCAGTTTTGTTAACTAAAACAAATCAGACACCAAGAAAAGCAATCTCTAGCAAATTAATAAATGTAGCAGTTCTGTTGACTATCACTGATAGCAGATTAAGTGTCAAAGAATATACTTATAAGCTTATTGTATCCAGATGTCTATTGAATCAGTCACAGCTTGGCCACCAAGAGCCGCTAAGATACTGATAGTGTCTGACAGAATTGTAACCCCTTATACAGTAGTGTAAAGGAAAACTTAAGAGCCTCAGGGAATCAGATAACACAAAAAGCTGTGCTCACACAACCCCCAACTGAACAGGATCTAGACAGTCACCAGAAATATCAAACACATTTGTTATTCACCTCTAGCGCCTTGGCAAATGCCTTCAAGCATATACACAAGTCACAAAAAAAAACACACACACACGCACACACTCACACACACACACACACACACACACACACACACACACACATATATGTGTGTGTGTGTGTGTGTGTGTGTGTGTGTGTGTGTGTGTGTGTGTGTGTGTGTGTGCATTTTTCTGCGACTTGTATATACTCCTTGAAGGCATTTGCCGAGGTGCTAGAGGTGAAAATTTTTTTTTTGCATTTATAACATCTGCAGCTGTTTTTGTGGTTTGCACTGAAGGAAATACTGTCTGATAAATGTAATGCAATACCCACAGTAAGCTTCAAGCATCTGTTATGGCCATTTCTAGTCATATAATGCTGTTTATTCCTCCCACTCTAGGAACAAGGTATATGGGTAAGGTACCTCAAGTTCTGGGTTGATATCCATGTGGATAAGTGCCCGATTTTCAGGAACAGTATCACTAAAGTGTAAAGCAGGTTTGTGCCTTCATAAATAATCTTTTCCAGTAAGTGTGACATATTCCTGTCTGTACTGCCATGTCTTTCATAATCTGACAGCCATCAACTGTTAACTTTAGTGCATGTTTCCTTGAGTCACAGCTTGTGGGTTCTAATCATATGGCAGCCAACTAAGAAATCACTGGCTGTCTACTTCAGTTAGTGTACACAAACATACCTCTCAACTGTCACAATTTTTCAGACTGTAAGGACTAATGCCCCATATGTCTGGCCATTGATTAGCAGATAAATGACATTACTTGGAATGCAATTTATTGGCAAATCCATTTACAGAACGATTTGGTAGTAATGTATGACCACACTATGTAAAACAGTTCCCTGTAGTTGTGTACCTGCATTTGTTAGTGCTTGGCCCATACTGTCCCATGCTAACTGATTGAGAGCTATATACATGTAACATCATCTATACAAAAATTGGAGTTACTGTACACACACAAGTGACACTGCACACTTGTAAAAATATGCATTAGTAGTCTGTTGTAGTAATATCAACTGTGAAGTCACTAATGATGTATTTTTCTCTCTCACCCCACCCCTTATCTTCTCTAATTTATTATTATGAAATGCATTAATTTGTTACTGCTATTTGTTATTATGGTTTGATATTAATATGTTTTGTAACACTAACTCCTACATTGTCCTCATGGGTTATGTCATACTAGTTTGTTGTTAACATACTTACTGTTGCGTTATTTATTGTGTTCCTTATAATATTCCTCTTAATATTCCTTAATATGTATTTGGCTTAATCAGTATTATCTTACATTATGTTAATACTAACATTGGTTTGATTATTGCTTATCTTATCTTATGTTTGCATGTATCTCTCCTTCTAGTCAATCAACATCCATAGCGTTCTTAACATAACTGAATTACACACCTGGATAGCTCAATACTCCCCCAACATAGTTAGTCTCTCTGACACATGGCTCAAACCACATAATGTAGACAAAGAATTTCTCCCTCCATGTTACAACATTCTACACCTGGACAGAACACACAAAAAAAGGTGGAGGTGTTGCCATTATGTACTCTCACCTCCTATCCATATCGCCCCCAATTAACCCACCCCACTTCTTTCACCCAGCTGAACTCATGGCCAACTGTAGACTCAACAATCATAAATCTTTAACCAGTCACCATTTATTTACCCCCTAGAGAGAACATACCCTTATTAGAACAAATCCTACAGTGGTTTTCTGACAATATACATAATGAAACAATAATATTAGGCGATGTTAACATCAATTGGCTCATCCTCATCTCTAACTCTCCCACCACCAGCATAAACCTATACGGATACACCTAACTTATCTCTTCACCCACTTTTCTTCATAAACCATCAAAGACCTGCTCTATCTTGGATTGGATACTTGTATCTAAGCCTGACATCTATTACCACATTGAATCTCTACCAGACTCAGTCAATGACCACTCCCCTATATGTGTCCAAAGATTCTACCCACCTCTCTAGACCTCATAAATTTAAAGAGTGCCAAATGCTAACAAACTTCAGCGTGGACACATTCAATAATTCTCTTTCTGCTATTGACTGGTCTTTCCTCTCTTCCCTACCTCTAGATGAAGCTGTCCTTCAATTCAACTCCATCTTTCTAAACATTCTGTACTCCCTTGCCTCTCCCATAACTGTCAGAGTCAAATCACGGTGTTCCCCTTGGCTCTATAACTCTACTCCGTTTCTAATCCATAACATAGATTGCGTCTGGAAACTCTGGACTCAGACCAAATCTCCCACACACTACCAACAATATAGGAAACTCAAAAATTTAAGCAAAAAACACATAAACTCTGACAAAAAGAACTACTGCCTCTCATGCCACGATATTAAACCCAGAAATGCTAAAACATTTTGGAATACTGTCAACAACATTCCCCACCCAGGAAATCCTTCACATCCCAATCCCTGTCCCAATAACAGACCCCTAGAAACTGCTTCAATTTTCAATTCATACTTCACAGATTCCATCAGCAAACTTATGCAAACTGTCCACCCAACCAGACCCACACCCCCTACCACCCCTCAACTGCAAAACAGTCCTTTCTCACTAAAACCCATTCCAACCAGCTACATCAGAAAACTTCTTATCAAACTTAAACCATGTTCCCCTTCAGCTGACAACCTGCTTCCTCTCTTCATAAAAGCTGCTGCTGACTCCATAGCATATCCTGTTTCCATCCTCATAAACCACTCAAGTAGTGAATCCACCATTCCTGCCCTCTGGAAAATGTTCCACACTATACCAATTCACAAAGATGGAAATTCTATTGAGCTCTCTAATTATCAACCTATTGCCATACTCTCTCCTCTCTCCAAAATTCTTGGGCATTGTGTTTATAAACAAATTTCAGCTTACCTTACTCATGAAAACCTAATTACCCCTACTCAACAAGGCTTATGTCCTCATAACAGCACCACTACTGCACTTATTTCCTTTACTACCTCAATCTCCCTAGCTAGAGACAATGATAAACTAGTGTCCTGCATCTTTTTAGATCTCTCCAAAGCCTCTGACACTGTCTCCCATCCCATCCTCCTCTCCAAACTCTCTCAAATCAACCCCTCCTCTGCAACTATCTCCTGGTTCAATAGCTACCTCACAAACAGGCTGCAATCTGTAAAATGGCTCTCTGCACTTTCTCCTTTTCTCCCCATCAAAATGGGTGTCCCTCAAGGCTCTATTTTAGGCCCCCTCCTTTTTAACATTTTTACTAACCAACTTCACACATCTTGTCGTCAGTCTTCCCTCATACAGTATGCTGATGACTCCACCATAATTTCTATCACTGATAGCCTCACTGACTTGCTAACCCTGACACAAACATAATTTAACCTCAGTGAAACATGGCTTACTAACAACCAACTCAAACTAAACCCTAAAAAGACAAAATGTCTTCTCTTCTTCCCAAAATCCCTTTACCATCTTAAATCTTCATTCATCATCACTTCCCTCAACAACACTATGATCATAGCTGAATCCCACACTAACCTGCTTGGAATAATAGTGGATGATCAACTAAAATTTGACCTTTGTGTACTTAGCTGCATCAAGAAAATCCACCAAATGCTTGGTTTACGCTAAAGAAACAAAAGGTTCCTCACACCCAACTCCAGGATCTCACTACCCAAGCTTACCTTCTCCCCAACCTCTTTTACAACTCTCAAATTTGAACCAACTTACAGTCCTCACTACTTTCCAAACTTGAAACCACCTACAACAAAGTTGCTAAATTTGCAGCTAATCTGCCCTACAGATCACACCACTGTCTCACTCTCTAGACACTCAACTAGCTAGAGTTTCCTAACCAACTCTTGTTTACCCAACTTCTCATTATCCATGCTATTTTGAATAAGCCCTCCTCTTGCCCTAGCATTTCCTCACTTGTCTCCATCTACAAGCCCCATCAATCACTCAGAAGCTCTGACCAATGTCTCTTACAAATTTACAAACTTAAAAAAATCTGTTGGACAGAATCTCTACAGCTACTTCCCTGCTCTTGCATGGAACAAGCTCCCCATGACACTTAGAAATATTTCTCACATCCACGAATTCAAGAAAACTCTCAAAATGTACCTTAATAGCACATGGATTTGCCTCTGTAATCATCCCACATGAATTCACCCCTTTCTCTACCACTATCCTATCTATTCCTCCCTTCCCTACTACCATAACTCACTTAACAACTGCTCTGTGTTGTACAGTTACCCTCTGAAGATAACCCACTCTGTTATGTAAATTCATTCAAATGTTTTATTGTATATTTCTTTGCTATGTGTTTCTTCAGTGTTATGATGTCTCTTACTATATTGTACTCTGGAGCTTTATCTACATGTGCTTAACTGTTTTATTGTATATTGTATTCAATTTTTGTAATTTGTTCTTGTTTGCTTGTACTGTAGAGCTTTTCGCCCTGGGCCTACACTGAAAAAGGGCTTTTGCTCAGATGGACAATCCTGGTTAACAAATGTGAAATAAATAAATAAATAAATAATAAATTTACTACAGTACAATAAGGCAGGCCTGTTCCATGTGATCCACCTACCTTGCCTCTACTGGCCGTGGCACTGGGACCCAACATGACTGGGTTGCAGCCTGGTGGTGTCCCCTCTGCTACCCCTGCACTACCTGTGACATCAGTTAGTTCCATCCCACAGGCTGGGGCTGGGCTCCCCTCTGGCAACAGAGGTGGAAGGGGTTATTTGATCACCTGTCAAGAACTGCCAGGTATGGTGTGCAGGATTGTTGTACTAACTTTTGGTGCATGCCTGTGCTGGATGGAGGACATACTTGCCATCCTGGTGGGGCAGCCTCAGCCTTCACACCAGCCTCCACCACTGCTACCCCAGGGGCAGTGAAGGAGGAGTGCTGACAGTCCCATGGGTGGGGACTTGATTCACATTGCTACTGTGTGGATGCTACTGGGACTGCAATTCCACAACACCTTCCCCATCCAAGGTGTTCACCCTCCTCTTGTGTTACACACCAACCCTATGTGTTGTCTTATCTGTCTACAAATGATTCCTCGCCTTCCCAACTTACCTCCCCTACATGTACCTATGCCCCTTTCCCAACATTCCACTCTCACTTGAAAAGAAAATAGGCACCAGTCCCACAAAAGAAAATACTGCCCCATACATAGCTCTCCATTTCACACATGTATCCACTGGACACACTTAATTTGGCCCAATTGGCTTGACAACACAGTTAGGTTGTTGTCACCTGTCACTGGGGGTGACAGTCCAAATTCGGCTTATAATTCTGTCACAGTGCACAGTTGTTGCTGATAAAGAAATGGGTAGCTATGGTTCTTTCCTACACCTGTCCTGCACATCCCTACCTGCCTTTCACTATGTTTTTCCCTCTGCTTGCACCCCTTTTCACCATTGTCCTATTGCTCCATTTTTCTTTTCTTTAAATATTTTTTGCATGATGTGGCATGGAGCATCACATCACTTAGCTATGCTAAATAGAGCTACATTGATGTATGGCTTTGTAAAAATATTAATCATATTCAAAATATAGGTCTGCACCCTATTTTGATCCCAGGACCATCACACCTGCATGACAGTGGCTCAGCCTGCCAAGTCAAATAGCTGTTAATTAACACAGGTGTTTAAATAAAAACATAAGTAATGCTCACGTTTTCGTCATTAAGTGTGTTTAAGCAATGCTGTGCATTACTCCTCACTGCGCAAACTAGCTGAAAGAAATATAGAAAAATATTACTGTAATTGGTACTCTACTAGGGAAATGCATCACTCTAAAGCTATCAACAAAACAATGAATATAAGTAAGGTATGTAATAGCAGGTAACCATGCAAGTATATGTACATGTAACAATACACTTGCTAAAACATTAATGTAAAAATAGGATTTTAACTGGGACTCTCACAGAGAAATACAGCATTCTAAAGCCATACAATCTGGACAAATCCATAAATAAAACTAAGACAAAGGCCCCAAAACAGGGACAATTTTTCAATATTGCTCTTACAAACTTAGAAGGATGATAGACTAACAGATTCTGATTTAGCATGAATGTTCTGAAATACATGGAAGTCTGAAGTCAAATGTTTGTCTTTATTTTCTGGCTTCAGTCTTTAATGTTTAACACTAATTTGCCAAAAAACTGCAATGTAATAAAAACAGGCATAAACTATGAAGGCAAAATCTGGACATTCTGTAAAAAACCTGTACAGAAGAGAGGTATGCATGTAAGTGCAGGGTGTAACAGCAGATAAAGGGGGAATGGTATCAACAACAAGCAAAAATACACTTGCAATCTCAGTGTAACTGTAGCTCACTCTTTAAAATGCATTGTAAGCAATACTTTTTGGTACACATGGCCCTGGGTTTAACTACAGCTGCCTCTACCAATGAAAATACATGCATGTGGACATCAACATTATATACTGTCATGTGTATGTCTGTCTTATCATCTATATATCCACCCAAAGCAGTACAGATGGAATGTCTGCATCTAAGTAATAGAACAGAAAGGCCTACAGTTAGGACTACTCTTAACTACTCCTAGTACAACACCAGAAAGTGCAGAGAATGTCAGGTCATGCATTAGCCTGAATTCCCGCAGGATATTGAAGTGTGTACTGAACTTGTGGCCCAGTAATATGACATTGCAGCCCACATGACTTGGCACCTGCCCAACTGTGTGACATAATGGTTACTCCACCCCCTTACCTTTCTCTAGGACACACCACCCATTTTGCCTTTGATTGTGGTATTGCTACTGTTGGCTAACATACTTACCTTAAACAAATGTCTGAATTTGTGGAATGGGTATCCTCAATCTGGCTCTGCCTCTACAACAAGGCTGCCACAGCTCCCCCACTTACTCTTATAGCTTGTTGTCCTCCAAAGTGCTCACACTCTCTGCCTATGTTTATTGCCTACAGCATCAGCTCCAGCTTCAGCTTCAGCCAGTAGCACACATATCTAGCACACATATCTGTAAGCAAATGTAGCTACTACAGATGTACTCTCTCTGATGACATACTTTTACACCAGTAATTTCTGGCACAGCATATGAGAAAGGGGTTCTAATCTACATTGAGACCTTATATCTTGTTCAGTGGTTGCATGTCATTGGCTGATTATACTGCAAATCAGCTGTGTTGGCTGCAATTAGCAGTTCAGAAGCACAGACTGGTTAACAGACAATCACCTGGTAATGACAACCATGTTAAAAAGGCAAGCAGCTAGCTAGGGAAAGTAAGATACATGTAGTTATTACTTATGACCTTTTATCGGAAGAAGTAAAACAAATGATTCAATATTACTGGGGCTTTTTATTTAAGTACAGAGATGTTACACATATTCTTGATAGAATTCTCAGGTTTTCCTATAGAAGGAGTAAAATCATATGGGATATGTTAGTACACGCTAGATTTTCTATGCCTAATTTGAGTTTAGGTATCAATCCTACTACTGTAGGTATTTATTCTTGTGTCAAATGTGTCACATGCCAATATGTTAGCAGAACATTTAAATATATTAATGGGCTGCCTTTTCAGTCTAATGTTATGTTTATCTGTAATAAAGAAGGCATTATATATGCATTTAAATGTCTTTGTGGCATATTCTATATAGATGAAAACAAGAGGGTCTTTAGGATTAGAATTCAGGAACATGTCAGGGACATTAAAAATGCAAAATTAGAGAGCCCTCTTGCTATGCATTTTTTAAAAAATATCACAATAGTAATCCTATGGGTTTATTAGGCACAGTTTTGGAACATATTCCTATTAATAAATATGGGGCTGATCTTAAGAAAACACTTTTGTATAAAGAAACATTTTTTTATATTGAAATATGGTACATTAGCCCCTGGTGGCATTAATGCAGAATGCAATTGGAAGGTTCTTATTTAGTCTTGCCATGTGATTTTAAAATTAATTGTTTAATTGACTTTATTATATAAACTTGTGCTTTAGTTTTTATTTTATATTCTCCTTGGAAGGCTATTGCCAAGGCGCTAGAGGTTTTATTAAAAATTGCTTGAGTGGTGGATCCTGGTTTCTTCAGTCGTTTATTATTAGCTAGGGAAACCAGTCTGTATGAGAGTTTCTTTACACAATAAACTCGTTGTCACAACATTTATATATCTGCATGTATCAACAGAGGAGTATTGTACTCCATCATGTATGTAACCCTTTTGTTTACAACATGATGCATATGTGTGAATGTATGTAGGGGGAATGGGGATTATAGAATAAGCATTTCTGAGAACTGTAATGATTACATGTCATTGATCTCCAGATTTGTTACACCTACAGAGAAAGTACATTACAACAAGGGTGGAATGTTGTTTGTCAATGTGGCACACTGGTTCCTGGGAATGTGGCTTTATACTGGTTGTAATAGCACACTGCTATTTGTTTGGCACTGTTGTTTTGACATATTATAAGGGGGTTACCCCTAGGGTTCACACTACAATGGACTCCTGTGTGGGTTTGTGATCATACAGCAGTATCTGTTATGGCACAAACAGGAATAGCTGACTATTGCTTGTATCTTAGTTGCATCCACATCCTTAGTATGTTTGCACACTGTGGAATGTGAGATGTGTAATCAAGCAGTGGATACTGCCAGCCATTCTGTTATTGATGTATCTCTACATAGTGTGCGCTCATAGATGTGATCCTGCCATGTATTCAAATTTTGTTGTCCTTCAGGCAAAAATGTATCCAAGGTGCTGGGGCCCTTTTACAGATGCCAAGAATGATATAATCCTGGGAGGTCTCCATCATCACCATGAACTCCTACCATCTAGGGGGGGGGGGCAAAACAGGGAAAAGCAGGCAGCACTGTGGGCTGTCCTGGTACGTGATGTTAATTCTGTCAGTCACCAGAGCATGGCATATGAGCAGGTTCTACATCGTGCAACTGAGATGATAAATGTGGCATGCAGAAGAGCAGCAGATGTGGCCAAGTATAGTGGTGTCACCTCCACTGGTGGAAGGCCTGCAGTGGACCAACCATTCTCAGCTAGTGAGGAATTCCTGCGAACCTAGGAACAGATGACAGATCCCAGGCATCCATCACACTATATATCGTGGATGTGGATGCCACAGTTTCCACACCAGAGAAGCATCCAGATAGGTGTAATTTGATCAGAGCTGGAATATTGTAAGTTTCAGAGGGTCAGGGTGTACATAGTTTTACGTGAGTGTCAGGTATTTGTTTTTGGGGGGGTTAACTGCAGTTTGAATGTTATGCTCAGATTTTGACCAACATAACACTTCATATAGTAGCTACTGTAAATGTGAGATATATGGACATATTATCCTGTTATAGTACAGCATGTGGTGGTGTTTACATTACCTCTCCATCAACTTTTCGTAGGTCAGTCACGAATCAGACAAGGCCATGGTCCTACTCCTGATAAGCACAACACTGTTTTGTTAGAGATGTAGATTTATTGCAATGTACTCCCTAAAGCATCATCCCAGGCATGCTGGCTGGATTGATGTGCTGATGGCATGATTGCCAACTGGACAGATATTTTCTGACTATATACACTTTAGACTCATGCCAATGCCTTGTATGTGTGACCACAGAGATAGATGTGACAGTATTGTCAGGACATTACAGATTGCCATATGTGTCAACTGTACAGAGTGCTGAGAAATGTCAACAGTGTATCTCATTGTTGCTGATGAGATTGTTGTTTAAAGAGCTTTTATTTACAAGTAACTACAGACGTTTGTTGGAAAATAATATCCTCATGTCCTACAAGATGAGGTTGGTGGTTAAACAGGTCTGTAATAGTGACAACAGTGTATACAACATAACATATATTGCAACATAGTACTGCAGAGCATAATAGTGCAGGTATTAATATACTGCTTTTCCCTTTTTTATCATAGGTAACCAGGAGGGTTGGTCTCTTTCCCCAACACAACCAGATGTCAGTGCCTCTTCTGACTCTGATGATGATGGTTGACAAAGTGAGGCACAGGTGGGGGTTGCAGGGGCTGAATCTGTCCCAGAGGTTTACATCCCATTTCTGCCCTCATTATCACTGTACACAATATGCCTATGCATACCCAGTCCCCTCAGGCCACAGATATTGGATAGACAGATGGTGGGGACATTGAACAGGAAAGTGTAGCAACTATGGCTGCAGTGAATGTTGATACTGGCCTTAGCCAAAGAGCTGGCAAGGTTCCCACACAGACGGACTGATAGGGATGCTCATAGGAGGACTGCTGTTCTTCTACCACCTGTTGCAGGTGTCTCATCATGAGTTACTTAGTGTATGTTTCAGGCCATCATGGAGGCACAGGCATGTTCCTCAAGAAACTCCAGATGAATACTAATGGTTATGGATGCAGCACAGTGTGTCATCCTTGACTGCCTTCACTGTGTTGCTGATACCTTGGATTGGTTGACTGATGCAGTGGAAAGTCAGTGGTCTCAGACAGATGGCACACTATATGCCTTGGGATGCACATTGTCTGTGTTGGAATGTCTGGTTGGAGTTGAGAGTTGGACATGTGGATGTAGGATAGCAACTACATCAGATGAGAGTCCATGTGGTCATGCACAATCACGCTCCAATAGTGGCAGTACATTCAGTGCTCCAGAGGGTAGTGTGCTGTCCACATCATGAAGTGGCAGGCCATGGGCTTGTGGTCCTGGTCATTCCCATGGAGGACACAGTCCCAGCAGACAGCAGTCATTGTCAGGTACTAGCACAGCTTCTGATCATGAGCATGGAGGTGCCAGTGTGACTCCTGGCAGACCCAGTTCCCATGTTCGGGGGTGGAGACAGAGAACTGTCAGCTCTACCATGTACGGTTCAAAGCTGTCTAACATACACACACATAAGGCTAGCACTATGCTTGACTGTGTTCATGTACACACTGACACACCATTTTCACAATCAAGTCACCTACAGACACAAATGGCACATTTCCATAGCATATCTTGCCTGCTTCTCTTACTGACTCACACACATGCTTTCAACCTATTGGGTCAGCCTGGGCCTCCAGAACCCCCACATAACACCCTGTGTAAGTGATGATACCTGTGCCACATCCCTGTCATCCTCATCATCAATGCAGGCAAATGTAGCTATGTGTCTGATGCACAGGGTGAATATATAAATTACTTTGTATTTGTTTGATGCATTGTTACCTTTGACATGCCATTTGTACTGCTGACTGACAGATACTGTATGCTGACATATGTAATGAGAAAACTACATCATGTTGTGTACCTTACATTGTATTATGTCATAATGGCTGTATACTAGCACAATGAAAGGTGTCTGATGGACCTGTTTATGTTTCAGTGTCAGGATTCTGTGTGAGACAGCTGTGGCCACACAGTGAGAATAAACCCATAAACATCACAGCACAGGATGGAATGTCAGCACAGAAGAAATATATCTTCCGAAAGGTACAGCACTATAGGTACATGGCTCTATAGTTTCATATGTGTATAACAGACTAACAAGGACAATGGCTTCATTCAGCCTACTCATGCATCCCTAACCTCTGACAAGGTCTGATACCCTTGATAAGTGTCACCATGGTTTTGGGAGCTAACACATCTACAAGCTGCAGTTATAGAGATGAACCATCTACAATTTTCCTGTGTCCATTACACACATTTCTCCTACACCAGTTATGATTGTCTTGTTCACCATCCCATTGTGTATCTTCCACATGATATGCATTATAGTGGGAGTGTGCTGCACATACATGGGGAGCCTCTTACATATAGGGTGCACTGTGTGGTTTACATACCAGTCTCTCCAGGATGTAGGTGTGTAGAACAGCTAATACATGTGTTAGTCTCATCTTGGATATGCAGGACATACACAGTGGGATCTCAAACCTCCCTATATGACAGCCATACACCTCCACTCCAAAGCATGTAGGTGACAAACTACACATTCACGGCTTTGACACAGTCTGCATAGGACATGTTATATACATTATGTATTGGTTTACCATGGAACCTCTGTGGGTCTTGCAGTTGTCAGATATGCCCATGTAGTGACATAGCAAAGGTGCCATTGCACTCTATGATAAGCATAATGATTGCCAAATACAGTATAACAATGACAGTGTGGGATTTATATGTCATTCCTTTCTCTATGGGCTGTACAAAACTGAATTAATCCCCAAAACATAATGACCAGTGTCAGTCAAAGGCTAGATCACTCTCTGTGTCCATAAGTCCCTGAGTAATGGCTCAACTGTGTGCAGTGTGCAGACAATTATATATTTTTGCAGGGATGGATGACTTACAAAAGGATAGTATTGTGTATTCCTTGGCATTTATTATTTGTCAGTGGCTTTGACAACAACTGAATGGTTGTCTCAGCCCATCCTGGATAACTGTTGGTTCTGTGTGGGATTCAATGTCATCTCCTAATTTGCAAGCATCTACAAATATAGTCAGCCAGAGGTCACTGACAGTTGCCATGCCTGCAGAGAAGAAAATGGCTAGTGAGGGCACTCCTTGAATGATTTCTGAGGGAAGTTCAGTGGTGACTGAACTCATTGTAGCCATGGACTACCCGATGCTATCTTCCTAGATAATGACCATCAGACACTTGCCTATCCACCAGCTGACATACTACTTTGTAAATAACCTATGCATTTTTTCATCAATGCCTGATGGCCTAATATTGCCAAATGCTTTGTCATGCCATGGTAGGTGGAGTAAGTCACATTCCCTCATCCATTGCATAGTTTAACAGTCAATGAGGTCCACTGGTTAGGATAGGCATGAGCTGCCCTTGATCAAAGCAAACTGGGTTTGGTACAATGTCTGTAGGCATATGACATTGTTACTGATCATTTCAATGATAACTCATGTCATGACTTTAAATATCAGATGACTGAGAGCTCTGGGGACACTGCTTGGCACTGCATGCTAGTTGTCCTTTGTGCAACTAAGTATTTCAGGTACTTACATCATGTTCTCCAAGAAAGTAGTCATCCAAGGCGTCTGTGTCTGTACAGCTTACAGACAAACAATGGAGGGAAAGGTAATATGTACACCCTGTGAAAGTAAAGTGGGAGGTTTAACATGGATATACTGCAGATGGATACTGCAGTGTGTACTGAAAAGACACAATTACCTTTTGAAGAATGCAGAAAGCAGGGGAGACCTTTGTATTGCTGATGCCTGGCTACTACTAATACAGCTCTGACTACAACCATTATCTCCTCGCATATCAATCTCCAATAGTTTTTCTCTCAGCAGAAACAAAAATTACTATGAAGCTTATAATGAGAAGCAGGACACAGCCTGTTAGTTCATCCACATAGTTCTCCCACATCATGCAATGCTCTGTAGGCTTCACATACCCTTTTCCATGTAGAAGCCTTGATTAGCAACCTGGGCACTTAGTTGAATTTTGCATGTAATATGCCTTCTGCTCCAGGGTTGGTGGTATTTTACTAAGGTACTGACCAGAGGGTGATTGGGAGCACAGCTGCAGTGTCACCATATAATGTGCAATGTCCAGTGACATAGATGTCCAAGGTTGGTCAAACAAGCACCACAGTGACAATGATCCATGTTATGTGACACTGTCTCCACAATTCATGCATCTCACCCTTCAACAGCTTAATGGTGGATATCTGAATGACATGGCTCTGAGGCCTACTGCAGAGGAGTGGCCACCTTTGACCAAAGTTTGTCACCCTGCCACATGTCCTACATATGTCATACCTTACAGTTATGTACCCGGAACACATGTCTGTGTTCTCACATCATGTCACACAACATCCAGTTTGCTGTCTGGTTGCTTGACAGGCATTGTAGACTTGCAAGGCTAAATTCATGTCTGCAAAGTTGAACAAGTCATCTGTGCATGCATGGACATCTGCATCTTCACTACAAGGAGTGTCTACAAACACTGTGTTTCAGGTTGTCAACCCCAAGGGTGTAGCAGCATGACCCCAACTTTGCTGGACTTGCACAGTGTCACATTTGTAAGTATGGTATTGTGACCAAGACTAACAACAGGATTATGGTTAATCCAAGGGCCACATGCCTGGGAAAGCATTGTAATCACACAACCATGTTATGGCACACTGTCAGGAGCTGTGTTACCTTAGGGGAACATACAGAAAAGTGACAACATGCTACATTTCACCATCTGTCATGACACTGCCTCAGGATGGCCTACTATGATGTACACACAAGCATGACTATATTGCTAATGGCATTATCAATGACTGCTGATGAGATATGGAAAGTGTCCCCACCCTTGTCCTCCCATGCCACACAAACACAATGTGTGAGACATGTGACTGTATTACAAACCTTTATTCCATGGTGTCTCACATACCAGTCAGTACATATGGCAATGTGCATTTGGCCAACATGCACAGCTCATCTCCTGCTCCACCTACACCCACAGCACACACACACACCTGCAGACACCTCAGAAAACCATATGCAAGTTCAGTACACATAATCATACCTTTGTAGAACATAGTACACATAATACCTCAGGCACCTCTGTTTCACCGGTCAAACACCTGAGGCGAACCACAAAATCAAACCTATTATTCATAGGTGACTACATCATGAGACACACTGATGTCTGTGTCACCAGGCTACATATGGGAATGGTTACAGTTAGCTGTCTGTCGGTTAACACAATACACCATACCACACGTTGATGCAAGTCAATGAATATCAGGTAATATACTGATGACATCATAGTTCAGGTGTGCATGACTCATGACATATGTCACCGGACTGTATGCAGACACATGACTGAGCTTAGACACTCTGTCTTTCTTGTGGATATGCCCATAGCTTTCAGCTGTACTTGACCCTCACCTAGGATGATGGCTCAACACATATGGAAAATGATGGACATCAAAAATTGCCTTAGCGTGTAGTGACATTGTAAGGGGATACACTACATGTCCATCTGGGATGACTTGCTCAACACACCTCTATGCTCTGCCAGAGATGGTCTTCATCTGCCATCTCTGGGATGGTGAGTAATGGCAAAGGCTGCTGACACCCCCACAGTGCATCTTATAGGCAATGTCTGGAGGGATAACCTTCCAATGAGAATACCATCTTCATACAACATCACGGTTATGATGCTACATGCTAGAAATGGCAACACTAAACTTCACTCTGTGGAAGGCATCCCTATTTTGGAATATGAAGACATTTCTACAGTCACAGACACCTGAGTCAAGGCTGTGGACAGCACCACACATAAACCAGACAACACATCCTTCTACATATGCAAACTTCAAACTTACAGTGTGCAAGGTAATGCAGGTGGTGTATACATATTCATTAAGGATAGATACACATGCAGACTGCTGAACAGTGTGATTTCCCAGAGACACTGCAGATGCTGTTCATGGCTATAAGGGCAACTAATCAAGCCATTTCCATCTACAGGTGCAGCTCCATGAATCCAGACACCCACTATGCTTATTTGAATGTACTTGTGTCTATCAAGATACATCAATACATCATGGTTTGGGGTTACATTAACTAACCAACAACTGTGTTGGTTAATCATGCATAAGCTCACTTGCCCAAAAGTTAATCTGTCCTTCATTACAATATCCTGGACCAGTGGCATGACACCCCCACAAGGGGAGCCAATGTACTGCAAGTGTTTAACAATATGAATGACCACTGCAGCCCCTCCACTGTGAGGTCCTCCCTGGTGAGATCTGACCATAGATCAGTCTCATTAAAACTAAGTTTCACACCTACTCGCCCCCCCCACCCACAGAAAATACAATACAAACCATCAACAAAGCAATTTATTACTTCCTATGGGATAGTTTACATAGCTTAACTGCACCTCCCCTCTCAGATGGGACAGGCCAATATGCAGAGCAATACACCAATGCTTTATGCAAGCACTAATACAACTGTATAGACTTGGCTATACCTGACGGGGGAAACAAGCTCCTCATGGCACAGCAACCCTGCCTGGTTGACAACTGCCATTAGCAGGCTGGACAATAAGAGGTAGACATTGCTGTGGGACAGTTGGAGTGAGGGTGCCCCCTAAAATGGAAGCACAACCTCCACAGCGAAAACAAGCACACAGTGTTGTTGTGACATCATGCAGACACAGTATGTAACAAAATTTGCATCCCCCACAAAGGACAACCACAACGCACAGTGTAGCTATGTGTAACATCAGAAGAAAGGCCCAGATTGTTGGTGAACTCATACTTAATGATAACACATACAATAAGCCTGTACTCATAGCTAATCTGTTGTCCTACAGGTTCTGCATCAACTTTACTCACCCGTCCCCATCACATGTGACACATGACATCCCTACAACCTGTCCCATACCATATAGCTACAGAGCAGGTTGTAAATGGCCTCTCCATGGAGAATACACAGCATCTATTGGACATGCTAACATCCCAAGCTGCTTTCTTCATGAGATCCAACAAGGATTACTAACACCCTTGGGAACTCCTTGCATTCATACTGTAACCACTGGCTGCATCCCAGATGACTGGACAATGGCAAGTGTTATCCCCTTGCACAGAGGTGGTGCATCCACCGACCACCACAACTATAGACCTATTTGCCTGAGTAGCCATATCTGTTAGCCCATGGGCCAGATCATCATGAAGCTGACCAGCAAATGTATATGTAATCTACAAACAGTTGACCGTACACAGTTTGGATTTCTGAAAGGCAGATCATGGCTGTTAAACTTGGTGGACATGTCTCAGGCAGTCACCAAGACATGGATGAGGGGACACCCAGGCATCATTGACAAAATCACCAATTAGGCATCAATGATAATAACATTATAGGGGTCACTAAGTGGCTCACTGATGGAACACATACTCAAAATAGAGGGTGACTGTCATTTCACCACAGGGCTTCTGCCTGTGCCCCACGTGGACAAGGGCAGTATTTGCTGAGAATGTAAATAAGGGTAAAAACTTGGTTAGGATTGTAAGGGCTTTAGGGCCATTAACCAGCTAAAGTTCAAAGATCCTATGATTCCATAAGCTGATGTAAAATGCACTAAGAGCCACACACACAAACCTGGCTACATTGAGGATAGCAACAGTTCCAATTAATGTTTTCAGGACACTGCATAGTACTCAACAGTCCAAGTTGGCTGCAAGTAGATTAGAACACCTACCTATCTAATGGTACACACTACACATCACAGTGTATAATGCATGAGCCACACCTCACATCTACTGTTACTATCTCTTTAAGACATCATGACATCAGTGGGCCTTGCTGTGATCAGGTATTCAGAGACCCACATCACCTGCTACAACCAAAATACTGCAAAATCCCACCTCTTTCTAAGTTACTGAGGTGATCATATTTATGTCATACAGAGATATAGACACCAAGTTGCTTGGAGTGAGGTTAGATCCCCTACCTATTAAGTCTTGCATACTACAGATTACAGTACTTACAGCACACACCACAGCTTATGTCAAGCATAACAATGGCAGTTGGTAGTCTTAAGGTGGATGACATCTGCAGGCTATGCAGAAGAGGGCAGTATGGAGGCTGGCATCAACTTAAAGGGACAAAAAGTGCAAAACCCCTACAGTCTGGTAGTCAATGAGGGATTCACAGTTGTTTTGCAGGGGGATGCATGCACACAGACACTGAGTTGTCTGGAGTGAGATTAGAACCCGTATCTAGTCTTACACACTATAGGCCACAGTACTTATTGCACATGCCACAGCTGACATCTGTTTTATACATGATTGCAGGCAAACTACTTGTGCATTACATAAACTAGGCTTGTGTTGAACAGCATCTGTGGCCTGCCTGTAATATTGATTTGTACTGTTATCTGCATCTAGTAGCCTAGCATTCAGATAATTTTATTTATTTATTTATTTTACATTTGTTGACCAGGTATGTCTGGCTAAGCTGAAGTGGCCTTTTTCTTGGAAGCCCGGGGAGAAAAGCTCCTTTTCACGGAGGCCCGGGGAGAAAAGCTCCATGCAATTATACAGTTTTTGCATAGCAAAAGCAATTAATTACAAAAGATAAAGCATAATCCTTCAATATATCAAAGAACATGTTTAGAAGTATGTCCAATGAAAATAAGATGCATTAGCTTAGGATGTTTCATAATACATGAGAGATCATATTAACAATTGTAAGAATACAGTATATGTACTATTGAATGATTACACAAAGATATTAGCATATTAGGTTTAGAAGACAGTTTAGGGATTAGATTGGGAGATGGATAGAGAGTGATTGTGAGAGGGAAAGAGGAGAGCAGGAAGTTGATTTTCTTTTGGTTGGGTAAATTGTTCAGGGTAGGTGAGTACAGTGGCAGGTCCAATGACATTTAAAATACTCTTTGGTGGCAGTCTTAAATTTTTTAGGATGTGTGAGGGTCCAGATTTCAAGAGGGAGTTTATTCCAAGCAGTAGAAGGATGGTAGCTATATATGTTGCAACCAGATTTGGTCTTGGGTTTGTAGATATGTAGTAGGTCTTTGGTAGAGCTCCGGAGAGGTCTAGTAGGAGAATAGTGAGAGATGAGGGAGGATAAAACTGGACAGTAGAAGGGCTGGAATAGGATACAGTGGCTGATCTGGAGCTGAGAGAGCAGAAGTAGGTGGGGGTAGTTTGAGTCAGTTTAGGTATTTTAGACAGAGACAGTGATGGGATTTGTAAGGCTGTTGGGTAGCAAATCTAGCTACATTGTTGTAAGTAGACTAGTTTTGACATTAGAGAGGAGTTGTAATTTGTGAAAATTTGGGAGCTATACATTAGACTAGGTAGAAGATAAGCACAAGAGAGAGTAATCCTGGCTTCAGTGGTCAGAAACTTATTGTTAATGTAGAGGAGCCCTAATTTTTGGTGGGTTTTGCTGGTACAGCTATTTACATGTAGGTCAAATTTAAGCTGATCGTCGATGGTGACACTGAGGGGTTTTGTGCTGGATTCAACTTCATTGGGAGTGTTACTAAGTGACAGTATGGAGAAGGAGGGTTTAAGACGGTTAACATTTTTAGAGAAAAAGAGTAACAGTTCATTTTTGGGGGGGTTGTGGATGAGCTGGTTATTGGTGAGCCAGGTTTCAACTGTATTATAGGGTGTTCATTTAGCAGATAAGAGCTCAGAGGGAGAGGTTGCAATGGTGATGACTGTAGAGTCATAAGCATATTGTACTAGAGAAGACTGAGGACAAGAAATATGGAGCAGGTTAGTAAAGATATTGAAAAGTAGTGGCCCAAGAATGGATCCTTGGGGAACATCCATTCTGACTGGGAGAGGAGGGGATAGGGTAGAATGCCATCTGACTGATTGTAGCCTGTCTGTTAGGTAGCTGGAGAACCATGCAACAGCATCAGAGGAGAAGTTAAGGTTAGACAGTTTTTCCAGCAGAAGAGCATGACAGACAGTGTCAAAGGCTTTTGAGAGATCCAAGAATAGGTAAGAAATAAGTTTGTGGTCATCTCTGGCTAAAGATATTGTGTTAAAGAAGGATAGAAGGGCTGTGGTAGTGCTATGCTGAGGTTGGATGCCATGCTGAGTGGGTTTGAGGAGATTTTCCTGTATCAGATATTGGATGACTTGTTTGTGCACACATTTTCCAGAACTTTAGAGAGAGAGGACAGGATAGTGATAGGTCTGAGAATCATGATATCTGAGGAGTTACTGCCTTTGTGAATAGGTAGTGTGTAGAATTGTTTCCAGAAAGAAGGAAGTTTTGATTCAGAGATGGAGCAATTGATTAATATAGAGATTGAGAGCAAGAGAGTCAGCAGCTATCTAAAGGAAATAAGAGGGGATGTTATCAGCTGATACTGAGCATGGTTTTGCTTGGAGAGTAGAGATTTGATGTAGCTGGTAGATATAGGTTTAAGGGGAAAAGTATGAGCAGCGTTAGTAGTTAGAGCAGGTTCAGAGGCATTTGGAGAATTAGTATTAGAGGAGTTAGGCTTAGGGTTAAGTAGCTTGGATAAGGATTCAATTAAATAGGTATTAAAGGTGTTGGGTGTTTCTTCAGGAGTTCTGTCTGGGCAGGGGATTAGGGGACCTTAGATTACCTGGGTGTAGGATTTGATTTATAGCACTCCAGAATTTTTTTGGACTTGATTTTAATGCTGTTGGAGGGCTGAAATAGAAGTTTTTTTGTCTGATTTCTGAGTTCTTTATATCTTTGCAGGTCTGCATGGAGCATTGTTTGTGTCCATTTCATCCAGGCCCTGTCTCTGGCTTTCATTAGGGTGTGAGTAGTTTTTGATAGCCATAGAGATATGTTAGATTTTATGTGTACTTTGTGGAGGGGAGCTAGTGAGTTTAGCATGCTAAGGAAGGTAGAGCTGAAAGTTGGGGCTGCTTTATCAAGTGGGAGTTGGGTGAGCAAACTCCAGTTTACTCTAGAGAGGAGTGTTTTTAAAGTTTCTGGGTTGAAGTTTGATACTTTGTGACAGGTGAGAAATCTGTGTGGTTTAGAGAAATGGGAGTATATCTGAGCACCTTTATTGGGGAGTGATCACTCAGTGTGTTTGGTAGTGTTTCTGGGTTATGGTATTTAAAGGGATTAGAGACTAGGATCCAGTTTAAAAGGGTACTAGGTGTGTGTGAGTTATTAATATGGGTTGGCTGGGTGATAAATTGTGTAAAGCCATATAGATTAATGTGATGTGAAGAGTTAGAATTACTGAAAGTTAGACAGTTAATATTTACATCCCCAAGAAGGATGGTTTCATTGGGTATGTGATGAGAAAAGGATGAAAGAATGGTTTCCAGCAGAGGAATGTTTTCCCCTGGGGGAATGTAGGTAGCTGCTACTGTGATGGTGGTGTGGTTGTTAAGTTTGGGGTTAGCTGTCAGTAATTCTGCAGGTGGGAATAATGGGACTGGTTGCATGGGACGTGAGAGTGTGAGGTTGTTGGAGTAGATAATAGCAACTCCACCATCTTTTTTGTTTTGGCAATCCAGGCGAAGAATGTTATATCCGGGGGGATGCCTCCCCCAAATAACTGTTATTTCTCTTAGCTTTGTGGCTACAGTTACCAGTTCGGCCATATGTGGCTGTTTGCATTTAGATGGACAAGGATGTGGGCAAGAATAATGTGCCCTGTTCATGCATGCATAGACAACATTATGCATTACATCACCTGTTCACCTGTTGATGTATGTGTGCTGGCATCCAGCAGACACAGGGGTTCTGTAGGTAAGTGCATTATGTACTGTTGAGACCTTACTTTAGATCTGTTCAGCAACATTATAGATGTGTCATAGTGCAGCTTTACTCACCATTATCAGGGTATGTAGGACAATACAGACATCCACACATATATTTATTTATATAACAGGAACGTATATGTAACTGTAGCTGGGTGTGCATGTGTGTGTGTGTTATGTAGATATATGGGGAGAGATTAAGCTGTATGTTTTTACACATGAACACACACACACACACACACACACACACACACACACACACACACACACACACACACACACACACACACACACACACATACACACACACATATAGATAGATAGAATATAGATAGATATAGATATATAGAGATATATAGATATAGATATCTATTTGCATATACATTGAGATAAATATACTATCTGTGGGAGAGAGAGATAGTGACAGACATATATGTATACATATGTGTATGTATGTATGTATAGACAAATCTATATATAACAGGTCATTTTGAGGAAGGGGCAACAGAATTGTGCTCTGCTTAACTCAGTATGTAAACATGCCCAGTGGGATTCTCACTACTTATAAACTGACTCCAGCCCACACCTACCTGTACTCCAGTCCAGGATTTTGGATGTTACAGACAAGGACATTTGTCCCTCTTTCTGCAGTACTGCACTTCACTCAAATTGCCCATGGCATTCTTCAGCTATCTGATGTAATTAATATGTGGCAGAGGTTAGTAATGTTACACCACACACAGACTGACAGTCTGTAAAAAACAACATAATAATACTTCACATCCAAAAGATGTGGATACTCTTAGATAAGAACCATCAATGCCATCACACCTACTAGCTTCCCTAGTCCACTGAGCCACACAAGTTGCCTGACAGAGAAGGGTCATTCATCACACACTCAACAGCATAAATATGTACGTTGTTACTCCTGCGTTAAGTGAGGCATACAATGTATAATCAATTTCTATGTTAATGCCATGAGACTGCCTGGACTGCTAATATACCATTAATGAGTTACTGTTAAAGCAGTTATATGGGAACAATGCTGTGTTGGGGCAGGGAGACAATAGTGCATGTTCTGCTGGGATACACAGTAGTCCGAATATCATGTCACCCTGCTGTCTAAAAACTTCCTTGACTGCTGTACAGTATATTCCATGCATGAGGCCTAGTGAATATCAAAGGACACATGATAGTGGACTGGGTATCTCTAGTCCCATGTGGATGTTACTTTTGTCCAAATAGCACACTATATTTACTTAGATAAATGTAGCAGATCCATACATAGAATGCCATATCGTAATAATCCTTACAAGTACTGTGTAAGTTAGAGACCTACCCTGCAAATGCAGCAGTTGACAGAACTGTAGTTGAGGAATGACTCTGTCTGATGTGAGCAGTACACAGCCAATACATGGATAGGTGCAGGATGTGTAGGTTCTTGGCATCAATTTTAATTTCAGTATGTGAGTAGGTGTAAGGTGTCAGTCCCTAGGTCCCTAGGTTGTTAGTGACTATGCTATGCATTGTCTCTTAGCCAAAGCCAGGGCATACTGAGCATGCCTACGTCTGTCTACAGGACATCAGTAGGGGGATCCTCCTCCAAGTCCTCCTGTGACTATGGCTGTGGTGACCTAAGCACTGGTGGGGAGCTGTATATCCATTCTCTTTGTTGATTCTGCTGCAGCTGTTTCCACAGGATTAGCTTGTGTAGCATAGCACATACTGTGAATATATGGCACATGTGGCTGGAGAGTACTGCAAAGCTTCACCAGATATATCTAAGCATCAGAACCATGACTTCAGAAACCGAAACACGTGCTCTGTAATGTTCCTAGTTTGTGCATGTGCCTCATTATGGCATTCTTCCATGATTATGTGTGCATTTCTGATGGGTGTCATCATCCACATTTCCAGGGCATAGTCAGCATCCCCCAGTAAATGACCTTGTGGGATGTCCCCCCTAGCAAACATCTGGTACAGCTGTGATGTGCGCCAGACATGGGAGTTGTGATAACTTCCAGGGCTGCCAGCACACACATTCATGATAATGCCCTGGGCATTTCACACGACCTGGCCGTTGATGGAGTGGTACACCTTGCGGTTAACGTACACTTTACCCTGCTCACCAGTGGTGCCTTGATGTGTACATGAGTGCAATTTATGGTGCCCAGTACTTCAGAGTAGTGTGCTGCATGGTAAAACTGTTGCATATTGCTGGCCCTCCCCTCAGGGGTGGGGAAATGATATGTGCTCACTGACATGTGGTAACATAGCATCCAGGAACTGGTGGAGTATCCTAGATGCAGATGCCTGCGAGACTCCCATCATGTCCCTAATTGGTCTTTGGAAAGTTCCTGTAGCTAGTATATTAAAGGCTACACATACATTTGTTTTCACTGGGATAGGTTCCCCTCTGTTGGCTCTAGGTCTGAGTTGGGGACAGCAGAGCTCAGTGAGTTCTAGTAGTATGTCCCTGTCCACCTTGTAGTGGTCTACAATCTCCAGCTCATGTAGCTCCTGGATGGTTACCCTGGGCCTGCCTTGGCCTATTGTCAGCAGCACCAGCAGCATTTACTTCATCATCTAGCACATACAGATGTAGCCCCTAGAATTATCTCAGTTAAAATTCCCAAGTCTGCACTCCAGTGGTCCAGAGTATTGGGGAAAAATCAGAATGTAGGGTGTATGCATACTTTATACAGGTCTGCTGTAGGTCCAGTATGTGTGATTGGTTAACAAGGATGCATTCTACCTGCCTACAATATAATTAATATAATTTAATGGCCGTATTTTATTGAGCTATGGGGCATGCCACACAAACACATGCACTTGAGCTTAAAAGAGCCTAGAAGTAATAGGACACACCCCTCTGATGTCAGCCACATCCTGTGTAAACAGCAACATGAAGGGGATCTGTAGACATGATTACTCCTTTTTGCTATTCAATAAATCTACCTCATTTGCATGAACATTCATGCTGACAGCCTGGAAACTACATGCTTCATAGCCCTATGACCTTACCAACAACGGCAATGCACCACTTTATGGACCCAATGCAAGGTCCTATAATACATTTCTGCCAAATATTATAAAAAATTTTTTTCCTATTTTTTTTCTATTAAGCATGTTTGCACATTGCAGAGCGTAGCACAAACATGCCAAGGTTATTAAAAAAATTAATTTAACTTATTCTCCTCCTCTTTCTGACATCCGCAATACTAGTTTTCTCATATGTGTATGTAGTATAACATTTTTGGGGGATGGGGATTTATGTCCACATTTCTGCAGTTTTACATCACCTTATGTCTGTCTAGACTCCTGTACACAGAATTTTTTGGCGTACACTACGGACACTGACATGGAGTCTGAACAGAAGCCTTTCTGCTTGTTAGATCATTCAGTCCGCCTCATTTACATGAAATTCACTTGCTTATGAGGTGATTTACATGCCACAGAATTTTCCGTGTTTGCTCATACGTGCACGCTACTCAGCAGTGCTTACTGAATCTAAACATGTTTGCGGATGTGTAGGCACTGTGGCTCAATGCCTACATGAAAAAAAAACTGTGTAGGCTTTATTGAATTCCCACCATAATTATTTTGCTATATTCTGTTATACGTTTTCCCTATACAATATATAAAAAAAAAGTGTTTCATTAGCATGGTGCAATCAATACACCCTTCAGATATTTAGCTTATGTTTGCATGATTGACTTAATACACCACCTAGAGGCTGTGCTAATTGCACAGAAAACCTCAGTCCAGACACCCTAACGCTGTACAACCAGCACTCTGCAAGCAAACAATTTGCACTATTTAATGGGAAAGCAGCATGCAGCAATATTATCTTACTCACTTGCCAAATGCTGTTCTCAGTTATATGTTATTGAGAAATAAAACTCAAATATAAAGCAGACACATTTCACATTTTGCTGTAGTGCACCATTATGTGGTACTTGATAATAAGATGCTATAGACAAGAATGAACAATAGCATGATTTTACTTATTTTACATGCATGTTTTTTCCCTACTACTGGCTTGACAGATGATAGTTTTTTTTTTCTTACCTCTCCATCCTGAAATTCACTAGCAATCTTCTCAATGTTGGCTGTGAAGCTCATTGCTCCAATTTTACAAAGCCCCAAATCTGTTACTTAACGTGACCTTTGGAAGTAATCATCAGGCTAGAAGGAAGAAAGGAAAAAGTCATTGAGGCAACAACATAAGGGGAAAGGACATGTTGGATAAGGACTACATACCTCTCAACTGTCCCTGATTTTCAGGGACGTCCCTGATTTTGACTCAAATGTTAGCTCTGTCCCTCTTAATCCTTCCTAAAACTAGTGACTTTTGGAGGAAAGGTGGTGAATTACACTTAATGAATAATGACAATAATTAAGAGTTATAGACTTCTTTTACTTCAGAAAATGTGTATTAATTCATATGCTCTAATTCTGTCAATGTTTCAAGTTAATAGCACTAATATTTTAAAAGTGTCCCTGATTTTTTCTTCACTTGTCCCTGATTCTGTTGAAATTTGTCCCCGATTGGTTGAGAGGTCTTACTGGCACTATTAAAATGGATTATCCCAAGTGTATTAATAATGTTTACAAAATGAACACTTCACCAGCAAACTAGCTGTTAGACTTCTTGTAACAAGAATGTCCTTAAGAATGTAAGACACTAACATAGAAGTTAGCAGAGCACAAATTCAAATTCTCTTCTGAAGTTTGTCTACATAGCACATTTATATCATTCAGAGATTCATTACCACATGAATTCTAAATCTAAATCTAAATCTAAATCCCAGAACAATTTCTTCCCTTTCCTTTCAAACTGTTGGATTCATTCCACACCTATAATCTACTCTCTTATTTGTAGGATATTATCTGGTAGGGTATTACTCCGGCTCATACCAATCAAACTCTTAGTACAAAAATTCTGGACAAAACGAAAAATAATGGAATAGATTTTCAATGTCATTCTTATAAACTTAGAAAGCTGCTAGAATAATACGTTTTGCATAAACATGCATTCCCCAAAGGTCAAGGATATTTATTTATTTAATTATTTCCAGTTTGATTACCAGGGAATACCACTGGGCCCAGATGACCCGTTTTCAGTGGAGGCCCAGGGAGAAAAGCTCCAAGATACATAATAAAGTAAAGATACAAAAGTATAAAAGATACATTATATAGTACAGTTTATAAATATGTACATCCAATGTCATGCATAATCAGCAAAATTCAATGTGGTTGTTGTTAAGGGTTATTACTATACAGATTAATTTGAGCAAACACTCTTATGTTGTAGGTGCCGAAACACTTTATGTACACACAGTTGAAGTAAATGTGGAAACACTTTACATGTACTCATTTAAAGTGAGATGCTATTTACAATATTTACAAAGTTGAATCATGTAGCTATAGGAGCTGCAGTGAGCTTAGATCCACTCATAGGAAAATAGCTATGGGGTTATGGAGAGCTTAGGAACCTGGGAGAAAACCTCCTGGGGGCATATACGTAGATAGAATTAGTTAGGGTGAAGGCAGGTACATTTCCATTTAGTGGACAGGCATTTGAAAAGCTGGGTTTTGAAGTTTTCTGAGTTAGATATAGTTCTTAGAGTGGAAGGAAGAGAATTCCATTTCTTGCCTAGTGAGAAAGAGAGGAGGAGAAGTTGGCCAGCAGGATGTTTGGGTTTATGGACAGAAATTAAGATTTGATGTTCAGATCTGAGAGTTCTGTTAGAGGTGTAAGGGGGAAGGATATTTGTTAGAGCTGGACATTTTGTTGGGAGAAATACAAGTCTGTGTGCAGTGGTGAGTGGTGACTATCTCCAGATAGTCTTGGTAGTTTGTGAGTTCTAGCCAATTCATAGATTTTAGGGTAAGGCAATGATGTGTGGAATTTTTGGATTTGGTGGCAAATTTAGAGATTTTATTGTAGCAGTTTTTCTAGTTTGGAGGTGATGGAGGACAGGTTGGTTAGGAGAGAGGCTCCGTATAATAAGGAAGGAAGAAGATAAGTAGTGGCCAGAGTACGCCTAGTAGAGTAGCAGAGAAAGCGATTGTTCTTGTACAGCATACCTATCTTTTGGTGGGTTTTCTTTATATTTTGTTGAATATGGATATCAGACTTGAGGTGTTCATCAATAGTATTGACAAGTAGTTTAGCGGAAGGAACCACTTCTATAGGTGAGTTGGTTTGACTAAGGACTTTGAAAGCATTTTTGTTGTAGGAGTAAGCCTTTCTGGGGGGGAATAATAGAATTTTTGATTTATTTGCATTGAGAGAGAGGTGATTTTGGTGCATCCAGTTTTCAGTAGTTGAAAAAGCAGTTTGGGTTTTAGTCAGCAATTCACAGAAGTTTGAGGCAGAGCAGACTAAGGTTTATTCATCTGCGTATTGAATGATTTTGGCATCAGGAATAGCAGTGTGAAAGTTATTAATGTGATACACCAGTTGGGGTAGGTAAGAAGGAAGAGGTGGAGTTCTACCATTTAACTGCCTGAGATCTGTCTGATAGATAGCTGGAGAACAAGGATAAAATATTTGGTGAGAGGTGGAGGTTTGAGAGATGATAGAGAAGGTGTTTGTGGGAAACAGTATTGAAGGCTTTAGACAGATCGAGCAAAACAGTAGAAACTAAGTGTCCTGAATCTCGGGCTTGATTGACAGTTTCTAGGAAAAAGAGTAGAGGGGTTATAGTGCTATGGCCTGGGTGGAAGCCATGCTGGGTAGGTATAAGAAGATGGCTTTGGGTCAGGAAAGACATAAGTTGGAGGTGGATGCATTTTTCTAGGATTTTGGAGATTGGTGAGAGCAGAGCAGTTGGGGGGAAGATGCTGGTGTTTTTGCCTCCTTTGTGAAGAGGAAGAATATAAGCTGAGCACCAGAGTTTAGGGACGTATGATTCCTTTATAGATCTGTTAATAATGATGCTGATTGGGAGAGCTATACCATCAGCAGCACATTTTAGGAAGGAGGAGGGAATATTGTTTGGAGCATTAGAGCAAGGTTTAAGTTTGGGCAAAAGTCTTTTTATAAAGTTAGTAGAGACAGGTTTGAGCTCGGACATAAGGGGAGGGTTATTACGGGAGTTAGATGGAGAAGAGTGAGGTACTGGCTGGTTGTTGCTGGGGAAATCTTGGTCAGGTCAGAAATAGTTTCTATGAAAAATGAGTTCAATTCAGAGTCTAGTTCAAGGTCGGATTTACTTGGGTCAGGACAAGGGTTATTCTTGGAGCCTAGAATGGGAAGTGAGTTTACTGATTTCCAGAATTGCTTGGGGTTTTTATTGTTATTGGACTGGAGCTTATTATAGTAGGATTTTTTGTCCTTAGTGATTAGCTGTTTTGCAAGGTTATGGAGCTCTTTGTATTGGAGCAAGGTATTGGGCAATTTATTGTTTTGTTAAAGCTTCTATAATTTGTCCCTTTGATGCATAATTTGTTTTGTATCTTTAGATAGCCAAGGAGCTGTATTAGTTTTTATTCTTTAGTTTCTTAGTGGGGCTATGGAGTTTAGAGTGTCTAGGAAGACAGAGTTGAAGTAGTCTATAGCATTGTCAAGAGGAAGGGTGTTTAGAATTTGCCAATTCATTTGTTTGAAAATATTTGAGAAAGTTGTGTGGTTGAAGCTACTGAGGTTACAAGTGAGAATCTCTTGGTGCTGGTGTGGGGTAGAGCGAGTTGAATGATGAATGAAAGCTGGGAGGTGGTTGCTAATCATGTCAGGAATTGTGCCAGAGTTGGTTATTTTATTTGGATGGGAGACTAGGATCCAATCAATAGTGGATCCAGGGGGATTTGTTTTGTTGGGACGGGTGATGGAGAGTATTATTTGAGTAAAGTTATAGAGGTTAATGGATAGGGAGTGAGAGGGACTATTGACTTTGTTCCAGTCAGTATTTATATCCCCTAGAATGTAAGTTTCGTAGTTAATTTCAGTTGATGCCCATAGGAGAATATCTTCAAGGGTAAAGATATTGTTATCAGGTGAGATATATAGGGCAATGATACAGATATTCTTGTGTTTATTAATTTTTAGTAGTCCAGCTGTAAGTTCAGTGTTGTTAAATTGAGGAATTGGAATTTGGAGGGGAATTAAGGTAAGAAGGTTAGAGTAAACGAAGGTAGTGCTGCGACCTTTTTTATTTAATCAGTCATTTCTGAGAGCATGAAATCCTGTGGGCAGAATTTCAGAGTCAGAGATATAGGGTTTGAGCCAAGTTTCGGAGATGGCTAAGATGTCTGGTTGGTTATGGTTTAGCCAAGCTTAAAGCTAGAGTCGAGGAGAAGGAAGCAGAGCAGAGCAGAAGCCAGTGAAATACTATCAGTGGAACAGGGAGCAGACACAGAAGTGAGGAGGTACTAGGGGTAAAGGGCAGGTTACAAACCTGTGTAGAAACTAATACTGGTAGAGTAGTAGATGCAGAGAAAAATTCAGTAACTGTAGCAAAAACCTGGAAGGAAAAAAAGGAGGTAAAGTACTGCCACTTAGTGGCTGAAGTGAGAAATACCAAAGCTTGTAATACAGGGATATGGGAGCTGTATAATAGGGGTACATGGAGTCTAGGGTAGGCTGCTAGCATGCGTTCAGTGAGAAATACAATAAAAGTACATTTAGTGAAATGTAGCACAATAGAGTACATACACGTTGCAGACAGGACTTGGGGTACAATATTAGTACCAGTAGGCAACTTCAATGTTCCTTAGGAGGTTCTTTCAGAGGCAGGAAAGCTGGGGAATCCCTTAGCAGAGTTGTGAGCACCTGGGGATTTTAAGCAACACACGGCAGGCCATGAACGGAGCTAGCAGCCTACGACAGAACAAGACTGGAGGGGACTGGAGAGGACTACCTTCAGTTTCAGTATTTTAAATTAATTCTGAAACTCATATTTGTGTCATTATTTTGTTGCTACAATCCTGAATTATTTACATGAATATCAAAAATTTTATGAGGAATGGACCTAAAATGTGAGACAAAAATCTGGACATCCTGGGAAAATCTGGAAAGTTGAGAGGTATGCCCCAACTAATGCATATCCATAAATTTAAGGTGTGACATGCTGTGTGGTACCCATATTCTCTTAACAACCACTTATGATATTCTTCAATAACTCTCCCTGTCTACTGGCAGAATGTTACAACAGCAAGTAATTAGCCTTCAACAACATGCACACTGATTGACCACAGCATGCAAGTTTGCCCACTAACAATCCAGTATTGCCTACAGGAAGAACTCAAACTGCTAAATAAAGCTGAAAATATAAATCATTGTGATTGTAGCCCCCCTAAGAAAAGCTGCACTTATCATTTCTCCATACATCTTACTCAAATGTCTAAACAAAAGCTCTTACATATGAAAATACCTGTCCTATCCTTCCATACAGCACAAAACTGCTCCTTAAAGCATAAGTATTTTCAGAATGTTGAAGAACTCACAGGATGCCAGAAGTGCCTTACAAACTGTTCCACGAGTATACAGAGAGTCCCACAAATGGGAGAAACTGTATTTAACCTACATACTTCAGCGGTGGTGCAGCGGTAGCGTTGTTGCCTCACAGCGAGAAGTTCTCCTGTTCGATTCTCAGCTTGGGTTGGGAGTGCCTTCTGTGTGGAGTCTGCATGTCCTCCCTGTGGTCGAGTGGGCATTTGAAAGACATGCGTTGAATGGGCGTGCCTTCATTGAAGGTTGGGCATCAGGCTGGCAACTTGACACCATAAAAACCAACTGCCAATCATTAGCAGACCAGAGTTCCGCTAGGGTGACCCCTAACTGGGAAAAGCCGAAAGACAAACAACAACAACAACTGTGCAAAAGTCAGCACCTACACATCTAACACATGCAATACACCCCCCTATAGGCAGAGATGCAGAATAGCATCGAAGTTCATATACACAATTAAATTATTTAGAAGATGTAGGATACTTATTTCTTCAGTAATGCCATTGTGTAACAGCAATAACTCCTGTTCAACTGTGGGTAATGTAGGATTTAACCACAGCTTTGTTTGATCACTCAGGCTTCACCCTCATGATCAAAACACACCAGCCATGTGTAAATCCTGTATTTTATTTATTTTATTGACATTTGATTACCAGGAAAGTCTGGCTAGGTAGGAGCCCATTTTCAGCGGATGCTTCTGGAGAAAAGAACTATATTTGAGGGTAGTACCCTCAGCCAAATGTGAGTTATTGCTAAATAGTCTCTTAAGAGCTATGGCATTATTTACTTGCAGACACCTTAATTCCTCAACTCTACTGGCGTGATGAGCTCGGTAAGTCCCTACTAAACAGTGGGCTACTGTGAACTTTAATCTTAACCAACAACTTGTTATAGTTCATTAAACTACTATGAAGTGATACACAAAAAAGGGAGCATGCATGCGCACATAAACTTAAATATACCCTATTTTTATGTGCATGGTTGTCTGTTTGCTAGTCTGTGTGTCTGTTTAGGGAAGGAGCAGATGTTAAGGGCCTTTTTAAACTACAATCATATTTAGCACCTCTAGAGTTAGGATGAAATAGAAAGAAAGTGATGCTACCAGTCAAGATCTAATCATATTTTCTGAGTTTACTTCAGTCTGTCATACTTTCAGATTGTCTCTAAATACAAGAAGCAGAGCAAAATGCAAAGAGAATATTTATAGTAACAGTCTTCTATGAAGTATCATGCAAAACAACCACAAGAAATGCAAACCTTCTATTAGCTTTGATATTCCTGTTTCAAATCTGTTTCAAAAGTAACCGCTGGTCTTTGAACAATGAAAGAAAACAGAAGACTGCAGGATAATGCTTACCCAAAATTCAGTGAGAAGGGAACTGATTATCAGTTACATTGGAGGAGCTACAACCTGGCATCCACTAGAGTCTCGTAAGAAAACACAGCAGATCCGTACAGGACTCTTAGTTCTTCTCTAACGATGCTGCTACTGACTGCTACTTTACGTACTGGAAGATTACTTGTTGTGTCTTTCGGCGTAGTGGAAGATTACTACAAGATAAAAAATTACTTGTTTAAGAACAAGCCATTTATGTAAAAGTTGTAATACCTACTATTACATGATTACATCATATATTATTTCATACTAATACAACAAACCCCCAAAAGTCAGCAGTAATGTTGTCTGCCAGCCCACTAAAGGCTACTAAAAATATCACATTACTCTTCAAAGATTCTTTAAACAAGTTCACCCCCCACCTACCTCAAAGATATTTCAGCTTATCTTGCATCCCATCTTAACATTTAAAACACATTGAAAAATGTCTGTACAAAAGACCTTATCATAACTAAAATTTAGCTATAAACTGTCACACCTTGTCTGCCCCACTGTACATAGGGCTCTATTTAGAATGTACTTTTTCCAAAGCTGAAATATTAGTCAATTACTATTGCCCTCCACTCTGACAAAACACATATCTACTGCAATCCACAGTTAATAAAATTGGCAGCTTTATCCTTCTCAGAAATCCACATACTAAGCATTCTGAACTACTAAGGCATACTGACTACCAGTGAAGACTGCAGTTTCAACAGCCTTGTTCTATAAACTTCTAAAACTTTATCACTGTCTTCCACTACAGTGAGAACTCTTCATCATACAGCCTATATATTTCCTTAGGTGTGTCAGAAACCTACCTCTTAATTGTTCAGATGTTCACACAATATCTAGATTTTTGCCTCACTTTTTTGGTCTGTTCCTCATAAAATTTGTGACTTTCTCAGAAATCACTGAGGACTGACGTCACTAAATAATGACATACATTTAAGTTTTGGATTTCATATCCATCAGAAAATGTATGGAAACTCAAATCTTGTTATTCTAAAAACCTTCTAAGTTTGTAAAAGCAATATTTAAAATTTGCCCCTATTTTTGGGCCTTTGTTCCACCCATTATTTTAGGCATTGTCCAGATTTCTTCAGCTAAGAGGTTGAGAGGTATGGGAATGAGATTCTCATACTGAATATGCCACCATTTGGTTTGGCAATAGCAGTAAAGGGTTTGTTTTTCTAAACTTATCCAACTAGCTGGAATCAACTACCATCTGATATCTGTAGTCAGAGTACAATGGATGATGTACTAATCTGCACTGTTTGTGTAATGTTTACATTGTGTTATTGTTTATGTTCCTCCTACTGCACAATTCACCTCCTTAACAGATAAATAAATAAATAAAATGGCATGCCTACTGAAGGGCATTATTTCTATTGTCAAGTGTCATGCTGCAAATGGAGTACAAACTTATAAATGTCTTTGCAGTGAATCAGGTTTGTAGCTCTTTGGAGACGAAATGTAGAAGGACTCAACATGTGAAAATGAAACTGCTTAATTTTGCAGGAATGTGAACCAGGGTTTCATGGCTCTACAGCCTTTAGCTTTAACCATACCATCACACTACAAAAGGCAAACTATATGCACATCATTAAAAAAAGATTAAATGAGAAGTCATACTTGGCTGTCTTAAGGTCCCGGTGCACAATTCCATATGAATGAAGGTAGTCCACAACTAATGTGGTTTCAGCAATATACAAGTGAGACAAATGAATGGACAGATAACCAACATGTTTTAACAAGGTTCAATGTCTCCACCTGCAGAAAATTAAGAACAATCAGCAGAACTTTATTACAAAGCCAGTTGTTGAGCACAGCAGCTCCTTTAGATGAATACAGGTATTCACATACTACTTTGCTACATTTGGATCACAAAAAAGTTTATCTATAAGGCACTTCCGGGGAGAAACTAATACACTCGTGTATATCAGCAGATGTGGTTTATATACTACAGTAAAATTATAATTGCACCACTAAAAATGGCTACTTTTGGTGAAAAGTTTAGTTTTATCTGCCTCATTACAAATATGTCCTGCTGAAACTCGTCACTTCATACATTAATTTGTATCCTCTGCTACTTCTGTAATCTTCTTTTCAAGGCAATGCTTGTGATTATAATTATTTCTAAAAGTTTTAGTTAATAACAAACTATCATCCTCTATAATATTACCAATGAATAAATAACAGCAGCAATAAGTAAATCTATCAAACTTTTCGCACATTTAACATTGTGATAATTAAGATGGACAGTTTCTCTTTACTATTTTACCTACACAAACCTGTCATGTCAACCTTTGCAAAAAATGGTTTATGCTCAGAATAGGATATTTTAAATTTTATTTGGTTTACTTGGAAATGTGCTACTTTTTTTCTTTATTTGGATTTAAACCTTCCAAATTTCTACTGGTATTTTTTTTTACTTCAAGGTTATCTAAACTTTACCAAACTATTTTGACTCTTGCAGTCATTCTATGTTAATAATGTGGTGTAAATTGTGATGACAAAAAAAACTTTTGTCACAGTATATCTATTACTCATTAAGTTTACTGCTGAAAATTTCACTAAAAATAGTTCAAGTACATAATCTTTTGATGGAGCTGTTCAAAAACTTTCATGGTGTATTTGGTTAGTTAAACATTTTATAATTCAAATATATTGTTGAGTGGGACTGTTGGCATCCCTTTCAGATTTTCATTTATTAAATCAGCTTTTATGTACATTTCTTTGAAAAAGATATTTTATCAGCGCCATTATGAGATTCCAAATGGTTATACTATCAAAATTAATATACACGAGAATTCAGAAAGAACCCCAGTGCAGGTGGTGACAGCTGCAGCCAAAATGGCCTGTTTCTGTGAAACAGGAAATTGTGATTCTGAGATATGTTAGCTTCAATTAGGAAAGACCTCATTTACATGTAAGAGTTGTCCTTAACTACTAAAAGTGCACATTAGCACTTGTCTCACACACACACACACACACACACACACACACACACACACACACACACACACACACACACGCACACACGCACACACGCACACACACACACACACACACACACACACACACACACACACACACACACACACCAGTTACCTCTTACCTGTCCCTGAGTTGACAGAGCATCCCTGATTTATCCTTTTATTTTTCCTCTGTCCTTCATACACCATGGATGATTAGAGTCAGTCAATAATGCCAGACATTAAAGTTTTGTTCCTTACTGTTCATGACATGCACCCTATTGCTAAACTTGTTTGATTAGTCAGTCAGTAATGCCAGACGTTAAAGTTTCATTCTTGTTACTGTTCGTAACATGCACCATAATGCTAAACTTGTTTGATTAGAGTCAGACAGTAATGCCAGATGTTACAGTTTCATTCTTGTTACTGTTCGTAACATGCACCATGATGCTAAACTTGTTTGATTAGAGTAAGTCAGTAATGCCAGATGTTAAAGTTTCATTCTTGTTACTGTTCGTAACATGCACCATGATGCTAAACTTGTTTGATTAGAGTAAGTCAGTAATGCCAGACTTTAAAGTTTTGTTCTTGTTACTGATTGTAACACACAGCATGATGCTAAACTTGTTACTCTATAAACTTTTTACATGAATACAAGTAAATGTTTACAGTCTCACTGGTATCATCTAGTTGTTTTTACAGCTTTGACCTGAAGCCTGCCCTATACACACACATCCCCCATCCATCTAAACTGTCCATATGCTGTTGCTATCATATATGCCATCTGTCCTGTGTAACTCCAGCACAGTTGTAATCAATGACTATTGCAGGATGTTAAAGTTTTATACTTATTATGTAAAAAGGAATTAAGAGTTTCAGTCTTCTTATTACATAAAAACTGTGCAGCAATACTGATTCCATGGTTGGTGTAGTAAGTTAAGGCTGCTGCTTCTTATGTTAGTGCTGCAGAGTTTTAAATCTCCCTTCCTTTTTTATTTTATTATTATTTTTTTAAACTCTTAAGGTAATATGTAATGGGTAGCTCTGGTGTCTAGTGGTGGCCTTGTGAGCTAAGTCCCCAGTTTGCATTTTTGAGTCATGTTCCTTATTTACAACTTCACCGACAATGATTTTCTAGTTTTTGTATTAAATATAATTGAAAATTCTACTTTGTATTGAGATTTGTTGTATTTTCCATCTGTTTTCAAAATATGGTACTGACCTGTTCATATTTGCTAGATTTATTCTATAATAAAAAGAATTTTGCCAAAGAAATCAGCACTGAGACTTTTCTTAGGGATTTTAATTTGTGGCAAGCGTAGTACTATCTGCTTTTGTTCTCAGTAAATGACCTGTTTCATCATGAACTGCTTTCTTGGTAAAGTAAGCCTAAAGACACATCAAGAAAAATGTGTGTGGATATGGAGGTGTGCAAACACTTGCCCAAACAAGCACACACAAATCTCACAGGAGATACTCAAAAACATAAAAACACAACCTGCAATATCAACTTATGAAGTAACTAGGAAGCGAGGGAAACAGCACATAGAAAGCAGCTTGTTGTAAAGTGGCACTACTTTACTACACTCAGTGAAGTTCTTGTCACATATACATTTATGAGTATAAGTTCGGGATATGAATCGTGATAAGGAGGATTAAGCCCTTGACAGTAAAGGCTTCATAAATGAACAGCAGTCAGTATGTGTCGTGTGAATTCTTATAATTCAGGCAAAGAAAAAAGCCAAGGTCCAACCATTCAGCACAAGAAAATGGTTTAATATGTAAAGCACACAAAGCTTTCAAGTCGCAAGGCTCTTTATCAGTGTTACATTCAAAATAAAAAACATTCAATATTTAAAACCAAATCCAGCCTATGAAATTCAAAAGTGCAGTCACATGATTAATTAAATAAAAAAAAAAAATATATATATATATATATATATATATATATTTATATATATGAAAAACAACTAAAAAGTTCAAAGAACAAACATTTTCAAAGCTCAGATATCTGTCTTTCTTTTAAAAGTGGCTTAATAGTATTTTTTACATTTAAACCAGGATGTCTATCTGCTCTGAAAGTAGTTGATCCACAGAGAGTACTAACTTGTTAGCTAGATCACCCCCTTGATTACCTAAAATTACCTTTTGTAAGATTCTAAATTTGAGTGTGGTCTTCACCACAATGCATAATGTGTCTTGTTAAAACAGTAGTTTCTATTTTTCTCCTAATTTCTGAAAAGTGCGAAGCTGTATGGTCTTTTAATTTCTGGTTCGTTTTACCTACATAGAAACAGCTGCATTTATCACAGTTAGCAAGATAGACCACATCTTCGGTAGTACACGTAGAAAAAGTACTAAAATAAAAAGTCTTACTTGAAATAGGATGCATAAATTCATTATTCTTATTTATCTACTTACAGTAGGAACAATTATAACATGATAAGGTAGCTTTCCTGTTAGCTAAAATACTGATTTCCACTTAATTCTTTATAACACAGATACTGTTTCAGGTTTTTCTCTCATCTGTATATAAAATAAGGTGACTGACCCACTATTTTCTTACTTCCGGATCTGACTCTAAAATACCTCAATTATTTCTAATTATAGCCTTAACTTGTGATTTGCATGTATTAAACTTCACAATGTATCTCATCTGTTTAGATCTATTAGCTACATTACTATTATCTATCTCATGGCTTACCCCATTACCCAACAAGAAAGGTTTTGCAATACCACCTCTCTGAGATATCACCATCTGTCTTCTAATATAGTCAATTATTTGTTTAGAATAACCTCTGGTATCAAAATCATTTGACATAAAATCCATGTCTGTCATAAAGCCATCTTCACTGGTGTTAAGCAGACTAGCTCTTAAGAACTGACTTCTTACAACTGTATTATAAGTATGCCTAGGATGCAAGCTTGCATGATGTACATATCTAGTTGTCTGTACATTTTCTTATAAATCAAGGTCTCAAACTTACCATTACTAATTTCTATCTTAATATCAAGAAAGTTTATCAATTCTTTAGAAAAAGACAAGTCAGATTTCAAAAAGTCAGTAGTCTGTTGTAAATAATTAGCAAAAACATGTAAAGATTCCCTGTCGCCTAACCATAATAAAAAGGTATCATCGACAAAGCGCTTATAGAAATTTAAATTCTTATTATAATACCTGACTTCACCATTTAAATATTCATATATAATATATAATCTTAGCTGTTCTAAATCACCCTAATGAGTCTGCCAGTAGCAGGGGAAGCCACTAGTTCAGGTACATGGCCAGGATCCAGGGTTAAATGTTTTATATGTAACCAGTGGAGCCATGTAGCATATAGATGTCCATGGAGGCAAGTTGGGGAACAAAAGGTGGGGGAGCCAGCAAGTGGGAATGACAGAATGCCAGTGGTAAGTTGTCTGGAGACAACAACGGTACCAAACTACCAGAAGAGCTTATATATAAGATGGGAAACAGGCCACTGCTAAGAGAGACACAGCCTCTGACCTAACCATTGTGAAGCCTGCAATGATTAAACAGGAGCACTACTTGCTTGAGCAGTCTACTCCAGTCAGAGCTTTAGGAGGGACTCCATTCCAAATACCTTCGGCTAGGGTTCACCTTGACTGGGAGAGTGAAAAAGGAAGCAAGCAATTAGGTGTGTTTGAGGATATCCCTGCAGATGTCCTGAGAGGGAATGATTTTGATAATGCAGTACCTTGTATGCATACAGTGACATGCAGTCAGGCTTGGAAACAGGCATGTGGATCTGGCAGCTTGGGGAGGACCCATACAGACCCGCACACTTCAAGCCAGGACTGGTGAGGTGGCTACTTCAGGGAGGGAGCCACCCTGTTGCAGTGAGACCTAAGGTGAGCCACAGCTGCTTGTGAGTACTGATGTTCCCTTAGACAGAGTGACTGCAAAGGTAGAGGTGAGTAGTAGTAGCCAAGCTGACAGTGAGGCACTGCTGTCAGAAGACACCAGACTTCCTGTGGAAGGGGAGTCGGGAAGGGTTACAAAGACAGAGTTGAGATATGGTCAGCTCTCAGACCCTATATTACAAGGCTTGAGGGAGGTAGCCAAGGAGGCACCTAATTCTCAACAAGAAAGGGAATTTGTATACTGGTGTATAGAGTGTGGACCCCTGAGGGAGGGCTAGAAGTTGAGGTTATACAGCAGCTGGTAGTGCCAGAGCCTACCGTCTGGAACTTCTAGCCATAGACCATGATATTTCCTTTGCAGGTCATATGGGCATAAAGTGTACAAAGAGATGTATTATGCAGAACTTTTATTGCCTGGGATTTCCAGGGATGCAACAAGGTACTGCAGGACCTGTGAGCAGTATCAAAAAGTAGGCAAGGCAGGAGACAAGGTCAAAGCTCCTTTGATGCCTTTGAATGTGATTGAGGAGCCATTTCAGAGGGGTAGCTATGGATATGTTGGGGCCTCTGAATACCTACAGTTTGACAGGGAAGAAGTATATCTTAGTGGTAGCAGATTATGCTACCAGATACCCTGAGGTGGTAACTCTGTCCTCCATTGAGGCAGAAAAGGTGCCAAATGCTTTATTAGAGATTTTCAGCAGGGTGGGTTTCCCGAAAGAAATACTGACTGACAGAGGTGCCAGTTTCATGTCAGACCTGCTGGCTTGTCTATGGAAGCACTGTGGGGTGAAGTGCCTAAAAACCACTCCTACCACCCTCAGGCTAATGGTCTTGTTGAGAGGTTAAACTCTACACTAAAGACCATGCTACAGGCATTTGCAGACAAGTTTAAGAGAGTGGGCAAATATTTACCCCATCTGTTGTTTGCTTACAGAGAGGTGCCCCAGGAAACCACATTTTCTTTACCCTTTGAGTTGCTGTATAGGTATAGGGTGAGGGGATCTCTGGATATGATTTGCGATGAGTGGGAGGGTGAGTGTGAATGCCACAAGGAGTCTGTTGTGGCATATGTCCTAAACCTCAGGACAAGGCTCAGGGAACTCATGGGCTTGGCCCAGGAGAACCTGGCAGAAACCCAACAGCAGAAAAAGGTCTATGACAGGAATGCTCGAGCTAGAGAGTATGCTGTGGGGTAACAGGTTATGGTTCTTATTCCTGTCAGACACAATAGGCTGCAAGCAGCTTGGGACGGACCCTTCAAATTGGTAAGGAAGGTCAGTGATGTCAAATACATGGTAGAATTGCTAGGCAGGGGCACAGACTGTACCATGTTAACATGATGAAACCTTACCATGATAGAGAGGCCCTTGTGCTGAGTATTTGCAGTGGATGGCAGGAGGGTCTGAGGAGGATCTGGTGACTGATCTCTTCAGTGAGGCTCAGACTGACACCTCAGTGGCAGGGTTAGCAATGTCCCAGCAGCTATCCTTACCAGGTTTGAGAAATCCAAGCAGTTTTACAGGAGTTTGGGGGCATGTTCACTGGGAAACCAGGGTGTATCCACCTTGTGCAGCACCATGTGGATATGGGACCCAAAGGCCTGTTAAGCAGGCCCCTTATAGGGTGCCTGAGAGAGTCAAACAGACTCTGAGGGAGGAGATACAGGAAATGTTGGAAATGGGGGTAATCTAGGAGTCCAGCAGTCCCTGGGCCTCCCTAGTGGTGTACCAAAGAAGGATGGCAGAACCAGGTTCTGTGTGGACTACAGGAAATTAAATAGTTACAAAGAGTCAGATACTTACCCTATGCCCAGGACAGATGAAGCCCTGCAGCAGCTGGGTGGGGCTAAGTATCTTACTACTATTGATCTTACCAAGAGCTACTGGCAGGTGCCCTTGACTCCCAACACTACAGAGAGGTCAGCTTTTGTGACTCCTTTCAGCTTGTATGAGTTCATGAAGATGCCCTTTAGGATGAAAAATGCCTCAGCAACTTTCCAGAGGCTGGTAGATTGTATCCTAGCAGAAGCAGGAGATTTTGCCCTTGCTTACCTGGCTGACATTGCCATCTACAACCATTCCTGCCAGGAGCATCTTCAGCATGCCAGGGAGGTGCTGAGCAGACTACAGAGGGCAGGGTTGACCATTAAGCCCAGTAAATATCAGGTGAGGATGACAGAGGTCTCCTACCTGGGACATAGTGTGGGGAGTGGTAAGATCAGACCAGAATCTGCCAAGGTGGAAGTCATTCAGACATGGCCTGCCCTTGTTACCAAAAAGCAAGTGAGGGCATTCTTAGGGATAGCAGGGCACTACAGAAGGTCTGTCCCAAATTGTAGTACTATAGCTACTCTCCCACAGACCTGACAAGGAAAAACAGACCAGGTAAGGTAGTGTGGACTCCAGCATGTGAGAAGGCATTCCAGAAGCTTAAATGAGCTTTGGGAGGACCCCCTGTGTTGCCAGTCCAGATTACAGCAAGGAATGTGTTGTGCAGGTGGATTTTTCAAATTATGGGGTGGGGGCTGTACTCAGCCAGATTTACTCAGAGGGAGAAGAGCACCCAGTGGTATATCTCAGCCATAGGCTCCAACACAGAGAAGAATGTTATGCAGCTGTCAAAAAGGAATGTCTATTCATAGTGTGGGCACTGCAGAAACTTTAGTCTTATCTGTATGGAAGGAAATTCACTGTAGTTACAGACCACATTCCCTTAACATTGCTACATCGAGCCAGCCAGGAAAATGCCAAGTTACTAAGGTGGAGCCTAGAATTGCAGGCATATGATATGACAGTGCAACACTGTAATGGGGTTAGTAATGCCAATGCAGATAGGATCTCAAAACAGGGATTGAGGTAATGTATTCCCAGATAGGCTCATTCTTCTCAAGCAATGTTTCTCAAGGGTCACTAGAAAAACTAGCTTGAGTCTTTGAAGGGGTGAAGAAGTGTGATGAAAGGACATATTGTCAGCACAGCTAGCTGGAATTTTGTAAATAATTATATGTCATGGTGAATATTGAAATGATTTATAAAAGATGCTTGTGTTAGAAATGTATTCGAACTGTATGTCATGTGTATATCAAACTGCTTGTACAGACGTGTGTTGAAAAGGTATTTGGAAAGTCCTGTTTGAAACGCAACCACAGAAGAGAACAGAAATATACATGCCCTATTTTAACTGTTTAAATGTATATATTTTAACAGAGGAAACTGGAATACAGGAGGTTAACTTCAATCCAACAAACTTTAGAAAAATATCTGAAATTAAATTACTTTATAAGAAGCAATAAAGATGCTATCTCTGAAGTTTTCAGTACAGCTAGAGATACAAGGTCTGTACTAAGAATACTTCTGTATTGTCCTTGGAGTGAACTAATTTTGAAGTATGAAGGAATGCAGTTGTTTTATGACTTCCAGCATCTGCCAAAGATCTGAGGAAAAGACCTTGTCTGTATATTTTTACAAGTAGATGTTAAATGCTGCCAGCTTCTAGCAATGGGGGTTTTGGCCTGGGAACTAGAAGTCAGATGACCAAAAATTATGTCATTCTGCAAACTATTCAAGCAGCAATATTTTAGATATTATTTTGAGGTGTTTCTTAGTGAGAAAGAGCATTCTGCATTCTGTCTTGGATCTGACAACAAGAATAAGAAAAAAACATTCACCACATCTGCCTTGCTTTAATAGTAAGTAACTAAGGAACAGTATAATTCTTTTAGACTCAGTCAGGAATATAATGAAGGTTAGTTTAGATGTTTTTCTTTATTTGTGTGAGCCAGTACTGCAATGTTATTTTAAATATTCCCTGCGATTTTGAACTCTGATATCACTGTGAATACATATTTAGTATTTTCTTTTATTGTTTATTATTAAATATATTTAAACCTTTCACTGTGGCTGATATGTGTAGAGATATTTAAGTTTTGAGAGTACATGCATATTTATTTGGTGACACTGTGTGGGCCACTCCTAATATCCTTGGTCTTGGTCAAACTACCATTTGTATTAGTATTAATATTACACAGTACAATTGGACACCCTTTGTTAAGAACCATAAAGTAGCTGATCATGAGTGACTGGTGGCAGTGATAACTACCTTATAGTCTGGGCAGAAGAGGGGATAGCTAGTAAACTTCTGCCAGCCTTTCCCAGGTGTGTGTGTGTGTGTGTGTGTGTGTGTGTGTGTGTGTGTGTGTGTGTGTGTGTGTGTGTGTGTGTGTGTGTAAAACTCAAACCTTGGAGAGTGCGTGTGTCAGCTACTTGGGCAGGGACACGAAGCACTGTTTGGACACAGAGGGTGCTGAAGCTCACTCAGCTGAGATCTCAGCTGTATAGTATGCCAGTGGGGAGTCTTACTGAAGATCTGGAGGAAGAGGGAAAAACCAGCTCCGGACTGACTGTGTTCTCTGTGTCCTCTTAAGGGAAATTGCATTGATGCAAAGAGTTGTAGCTGGAAATACTGTGTGTGTACTTGTCATCCTCTCAGTGAACATCCCCCACTGTTGCCAGTGATGAGGATTGAGGCGGCTTAATTACTGGTCCAGTGGAGGCTTGTTACAACTTGCATAATGTACCTGGTCCATACATACAAGGACATATCGTAACAATCCACTAGACCAATGATTTTCAACCTTTTTCATCTCATGGCACACATACACCTATTACAAAAATCTCATGGCACACCAAAAAATATATTAAATTTTTTGCCGAAGTGACAAAAATAGGTATAATTTTGATTGATTTAAGAAGTCTTTTCCTCTTATTTTACTTGCCTTTAATATTTAATGATATAACTGAGCTTGACTTTGTTGTGTTTTGTGCAAGGTCGGATTTAGGACAGGCATACTCTTTAAGTCGTCTTTCAGGGTTTCCAGCCACAATCTATTCTTGTCCTTTGTAGAAAAGCTTGATTTGGACAAATACGACATAGAGAAAGGGAGAAGTGTTTGTTAGCTTAAACATTTCTACTGCATTCTGTCTTCTGATTCTTTCTTCCCAAAGCGAAGCATTCATTTTATCGGTGGAAGAAAGAATATTTTCATGCTCACCTTACATACTTTTATCAAGTGTGTTCAAAGATTGAAATAATTCAGCAAGAAATGTAACCTTATTGCACCAAACCTCTTCACTGAGAAAATGTGCTGAGATTGTTGAGTTGTCAGAAAAGTTACAACTTCCTCCTTTAGGTCATAAAAACTTGCTAGGCGGTTATCTCATGGTCATGTTCTAACTTGCGCATTAGCAAGTGTGTGTGTGTAAGAAGTTTCCATTCAGGAACATAGTACTGCACGTAATCTTGAATTTAACAGCCTGCTTTTTATATAATAATTGACAGTTGTGACTGTCTTGTCTAGTACTTTTTTTCAGCTCAGGTACCAATGATTTTGACGTTAGTACTTCTCTGTGGAGGAAAGAAGGAGTAAAAGTAATTCTAGGATTCTTTTCTTGAGCCAGTGTAACAAATCCTTTTATAATTCCTGACACAGAGCAGGCACCATCTGAAAAATACGGATGCAGAAATCCCAAGTCAAGCTATGTTATGACAAATAATTAACAACATTAAAAATATATTGGCCCCTCGTTGTTTTTGGGAGTCGTTTACAAAACAAAAACTGTTCAGTAATTTCTTTATAAATAAATCTGCTGAATGCTAGAAGTTGAGCTTTGACAATCACATCAATTCATTCATCCAGCTGAATAGCAAAATCTACTTCTTTAATGTGAGATATCACTTGTAACGCAACATCTTGGGAAAAATCCTGAATATGACAACTAATGGTGTTATCTGACACTGGAATTTTTAAACCCTGCTTTTCGCGGTCTTTTGCCAAACATGACATTTACAATTTTCCGGCATGCTGGTACAATTACAGGTTCTGCAATTGTGAGAGATTTCATTTGTTTAGCAACAATTCCTGTGATTGCTTAACACCGCAACTTGCTTCTTGGGCTTTTTCTGATACCGTTACACATTTACTCCGTCTTTTTGCTTGATTAGTGTTATCCAGTGCAAGTCTTTTAAAATATTCAACTGGCTTTTTGCACAAGTGAGAATGTTTAGTTTGCAAATGTCTTTTTAATTTACTTGGAACCATAGTTTCTTTTGCTAATTTTTCACCACAGGTTACAAATGTGGGACGTGGTGGATTGTCTTCACTGGGTATAAAGCTAAATGACAAATAATCTTCATCGTAATGGTGAACAATAGTTTTTAATTCAACTTTAAAAGAACCAGTGCCAATTAAGGTACTAGACGAGTTATCAGCTGCTGATATGCTGGGGCTGGGCAAAGCAGCACTCAATGTACTCAAAATCTTTTCACTTGTTTTACTTGCATTTAATATTTAATGAGAAATCTGAGCTTGACATTGTTTTAGAATGTCTTTTGTGCAAGGTCAAATTTTGAACTGGCATACTCTTAAGTCGTCTTCCAGGGTTTCCGGCCGAGATCTGTTCTTGTTCTTTGTGGATAAACTTGACTCACACAAATACAACATGGAGAAAGGAAGAAGTGCTTGTTAGCTCAAACAGTTCTACTACATTCTCTCTCTTCTGATTCTTTCTTCCCAAAGCATTAGTTTTTCTTTGAAAGCATTAATTTTATCGGTGGAAATAAAAATATTTTCAAGCTCTCCTTGCATATTTTTATTAAGTTCAAAGATTGAAATAATTCAGCAAGAAATGCACCCTTACCACACCAAACCTCATCACTGAGAGAAATGTACTGCGTGTTGAGCTGTCAGAAAAGTTACAACTTCCTCCTTTAGTTCATAAAATCTTGATAGAACTCGACCACGAGATAACCACCTAATTTCTGTCTGCAGTAGCAACTGCGTGAGAAGCTTCCATTCAGGAACATAGTGCTGCACATAATCTTGAATTTAACCGCCTGCTTTTTATATAATAATTGACAATTGTGACTGTCTCGTCTAGTACTTTTTTTTAGCTCAGGTACCATTGATTTTGATGTTAGTACTTCTCTGTGGAGGAAAGAATCTTAAGTTAGGTCATCTTCCAAGGTTTCCAGCCGCGATCTATTCTTGTTCTTTGTGGATAAACTTGACTCACACAAATACAACATGGAGAAAGGAAGAAGTGCTTGTTAGCTCAAACAGTTCTACTACATTCTCTCTCTTCTGATTCTTTCTTCCCAAAGCATTAGTTTTTCTTTGAAAGCATTAATTTTATCGGTGGAAATAAGAATATTTTCAAGCTCTCCTTGCATATTTTTATTAAGTTCAAAGATTGAAATAATTCAGCAAGAAATGTGACCTTATTGCATCCAAGCTCATCACTGGGAAAATGCGCTGGGATTGTTGAGTTGTCAGAAAAATTACAGCTTCCTCCTTTAGTTCATAAAACTTGCTAGGCGGTTATCTCATGGTCAAGTTCTAACTTGCGCATTAGCAAGTGCGTGTGAGAAGCTTCCATTCAAGAACATAGTGCTGCACATAATCTTGAATTTAACGGCCTGCATTTTATATAATAATTGACAATTGTGACTGTCTTGTCTAGTACTTTTTTCAGCTCAGGTACCAATGATTTTGATGTTAGTACTTCTCTGTGGAGGAAAGAAGGAGTAAAAGTAATTCTAGGATTCTTTTTTTGAGTCAGTGCAACAAATCCTTTTATACTTCCTGACATACAATAGGCACCATCTGTACAAATACTGATGCAGAAATCCCAAGACAAGCTCTGATATGGCAACTGAATTATTTAACAACATTAAACATATCTTGGCCCCTGGTTCTTTCTGGGAGTGGTTGACAAAATAAAACTGTTTCATAATGTCTTCTTTATAAGTAAATCTACTGAATGCTAGAAGTTGAGCTTTGCCAGTCACATCAGTTGATTCATCCAGCAGCTGAATAGCAAACATATCTACTTCTTTAATGTGAGATATCATTTACAACTGTACATCTTGGGACAAATGGTGTTATCTGACATTGTAATGTTTTAAACAGCCTTTGTGTGTTCTTCACCAAACATGATATTTTCAATTTACAGCATGCTAAAAAAATATAGATGATGCAATTGTATTATTTATTTATTTGCAATTTGATTACCAGGGAAGTCCACTGGGCTAACTTGACCCATTTTCAGTGGAGGCCCGGGGAGAAAAGCTCCAAGATGCATTATACAATTTAGATACAAATGATAGTTAATATTAAAGATCTTATGTAGAATAGTTACTCATAAATGCATTCAATATCATGCATGGTTAACAAATTCATTAAGCTTGAAGGTAGAGATCACACAGTTTCATTTGAGGAAAACAGATATGGGTTAGGTGTGGAAACAGTTTACATACAAACCTTTTAAGAAAATGTAAATACGCTTTACATGCACACATCAACAGTAGAATGCTATTTACAATATTTACAAGGTTGGGCTGTGTGAGGGTAGCTGTAGGAGGTGAGAGCTTAGAGAGAAGCTATAGAAATTGATGAGAGCTTAGATAGGCTCAGAGGAAGATAACTATGAGAGTTGTAGAGCTTGGGAACCAGAGCAAGAACCCCCTTGGATTAGGTTGGGTGAAGGCAGGAACATTTCCATTTAGTGGCCAGGTGTTTGAATAGTTGGGTTTTGAAGTTTTCTGAGTTTGGTATGGTTTTTAATGTGGAGGGAAGGGAATTCCATTTTTTGCCTAGTGAGAAAGATAGGAGAAGTTGGCCAGCAGGACGTTTAGGTTTATGGATAGTAATTAAGTTCTGATTTTCAGATCTGAGAGCTCTGTTGGGTGTATAAGGGGAAGAATGTTAGAGCTGGACATTTTGTTGGGTGAAATATTAGTCTATGGGCAGTAGTGAGTTGGAGATAGTCTAGGTAGTTTGGGAGTTCAAGCCAATTCAGGGATTGTAGGGTTAGGCAGTAATGGGTGGTATTTTTAGATTTAGAGGCAAATTTAGAGATTTTGTTGTAGCAGTTTTCTAGTTTAGAGGTGATAGAGGAGGACAGGTTGGTTAGGAGAGGGACTCCATATAATAAGGAAGGAAGAAGATAAGTCGAGGCCAGAGTTTGCCTGGTAGAGTTGGAGAGAAAGCGATTATTCCTATACAGCAGTGTTCATCTACAGTAATGCCAAGTAGTTTGGCAGAGGGGCCTACTTCTATAGGTGAGTTGGTTTGACTATAGACTTTGAAGTTGTTTTTATCGTAGGACAAGGTCTTTGTGGGAGGGAATAATAGAATCTTTGATTTATTTGCATTGAGAGAGAGGTGGTTTTGGCGCATCCAGATTTCAGTTGTTGAGAAGGCAGTTTGGGTTTTAGTCTGCAATTCAGAGAGGTTTGAGGCAGAGCAGACTATGGTTGAATCATCTGCGTATTGAATGATTTTAGCATCAGGAATAGCAGTGTGAAAGTTATTGATGAAGATGTTAAAAAGCATTGGCCCAAGGATGGATCCCTGTGGTACACCAGTTGGGTAGGTAGGAAGGAAGAGATGAAGTTCTTCCATTTGACTGCCTGTGATCTGTCGGATAGATAGCTGGAGAACCAGGATAAAGCATTGTGTGAGAGATTAATGTTTGAGAGATGACAGAAAAGGTGTTTGTGGGAAACAGTATCAAAGGCTTTAGACAGATCGAGTAAAACAGTAGAAACTAAGTGGTCTGAATCTCGGGCTTGATTGACAGTTTCTAGGAAAGAGAGTAGAGCGGTTATTGTGTTATGGCCTGGACGGAAGCCATGCTGTGTAGGAATGAGAAGATTGTTTTAGGTCAGGAAAGGCATAAGTTAGAGGTGGATGCATTTTTCTAGGATTTTGGAGATTGGTAAGAACAAAGCAATGGGGTGAAAGTTTGAGATGCTGGTATTTTTGCCTCCTTTATGAAGAGGAAGAATATAAGCTGAGCGCCAGAGTTTGGGGACTTATGATTCTTTTATGGATCGTTTGATAAAGATGCTGATTGGGAGTGCAATGCCATCAGCAGCACATTTTAGGAAGTAAGAGGGAATATTGTTGGGAGCTTTAGAGCAAGATTTAAGTTTGGACAAAAGTTTTTTTATAAAGTTAGTGGAGATGGGTTTGAGTTCAAACAGATGAGGTGAGTTAGAAGGGGGAGAGTGTAGAGCAGTTTGGTTATTATTGGGAAATGTCTTGGTGAGGGTAGTAATAGTGTCTATGAAAAATTAGTTAAATTCAGAGCCTAGTTCAAGATCAGATTTACTTGGGTCAGGACAGGGATTATTCTTGGAGCCTGGATTGAAGAGTGAGTTTACTGAGTTCCAGAATTTTTGGGTTTTTTTTTGTTATTGGACTAAAGTTTGATATAGTAGGATTTTTCGTCTTTGGTGATTAGTCGTTTTGCATGGTTGCAGAGCTGTTTATATTGGAGCAAGGTATTGTCCAGTTTATTGTTTTGGTAAAGCTTCCATAGTTTGCCTCTGTGGTGTATAATCTGTTTTGTCTCTTTGGATAGCCAAGGAGCAGTTTTAGTTTTTATCCTTTTGTTTCTTAGTGGGGCTACTGAGTTTAAAGTATCAAAAAAGACAGAAATGAAGTATTCTATAGCCTTGTCAAGAGGAAGGATGTTTAGAATTTGCCAGTTCATTTGTTTGAAAGTATTTGAGAAAGTAGTTGGGTTGAAGCTACTGAGGTTATGAGTTTGACTGTACTGATGCTGGTGTGGGGAGGAACTAGTTGAGCGATGCATAAAGGCTGGGAGGTGGTTGCTAAAGGTATCAGGAATTGTGCCAGCATTGGTTATTTTATTTGGATCTGAGACTAGGATCCAATCTATAGTGGATCTGGGAGGGTTTATTTTGTTAGGTCGAGTGATGGAGAGGATTATTTGAGTGAAGTTATAGAGGTTAATGGATAGGGAGGGAGAGGGGCAATTGATTTTATTCCAGTCAATATTCACATTGCCAAGGATATAAGTTTCATAGTTAATTTCAGTAGAGGCCCATAGGAGAATATTTTTGATTGCAGAGATATTGTTACCAGGTGAGCTATATAGGGCAATGATGCAGATATTTTTATGTTTATTTAGTTTTAGAATTCCAGCAGTTAGTTCAGTGTTCTGGAATTGGAATTTGGAGGGGAATTAAGGTAAGAAGGTTGGAGTAGACTAGGGCAGTGTCTCCACCTTTTTTATTTAGTCGGTCATTTCTGAGACAATGAAATCCTGGGGGCAAAATCTCAGAGTCAGAGATAAAGGGCTTGAGCCAGGTTTCAGAGATGGCTAAGATATCTGGTTGGTTATGGCTTAACCAAGCTTGAAATTGGCGTACTTTGTTGTTTACACTTTGTGCATTAATTGTAAAAATCTTTATGGTGTTGAGATAGGAGGAAGAGGGTAAGGGATGAGTGTTGTTAATAAAGGATGTAGGACCAGAGTTAGGATGGATATCACCAGCTTGGACTAGGTTGTTGAAGGAGATATCCTTTAGCCATATTGGTCTGCCAGGCATGAATTTTGGTAGATTGTAGACTGGAGCAGGTGACAGTATCTTGACTTTAGAGGAGAAGAGTTTAGGGTGGAATAGGTGCATAGCGTTGGGCTGAAAGAGAGAAGAGGCGATAGAATGGAAATGGGAGTAAGAGTGAGGGGTAGGTGGGTTTGTATGGTAGTTGTCTTTGTAGGTGGTATTGGACAAGTATAGGTGGAATATGAGGTAGCATAGTATAAGAGAAGTAGGAACAGAAAGAGGAGGCTGGGGGACTGGAGGGTGTGATAACTTGAGGAGAGCATGTTGGAGCAAAGAGAGAGTGGTATGAGTGGTTAGGAAAATAGAGAAGGCTATGAAGAAGAAACGGTTTAAAAAGTGATGGAGGTATTCTAGAGATTTAAGGAAAGAGGAGGGGACTATAATTATTGGGTGGAGTACAGATTACAGAGTTTAAGAAGGATGGCTATAGGTGGGAGGTGTAATGAGGGGGGAGCTGGTATTTGGTAATTAGGCTGAGAGGAAGATAGGAATAAAGCTAGGAGTACTGGAGGCAGGTGGGAATTGGGGGCAGGGTAGGGGAGTGGAGTGAGTCTGTAGGCCGAACGGAGTGGGAAAGAACACTAGAGGTGAGTATGGCAGAAAAATATCAACAAAGAGCTGTTTAAAGGCTGTAGTTGGATGGTATGAGCTAAATATTTCCAGCCAGAAAAAGAAGGCTGCCTTTACAGAGGGTGGTTTTGCAGGGGGGTTGAAGATATGTACAGTCTGAGGATATTAACTCATAACCAACTGTTTGTGAAAAAATAAAACTTGGGATTATAAAGAATATCTAGTATTTATTTTGGGATTATCTGCGGTGGTGGTGCTGCGGTAGCATTGTCACCTCACAGTAAGACGTTGTCCTGTTCAATTCTCAGCTAGAGTGTCTTCTGTCTGGAGACATCCATGAATGGGCGTACCTTCGTTGAAGGTTGTGCGTCAGAGCTGACAACTCAGCACGTAAAAATCTACTGCCAATCATTAGTGGACCGGAGTTCGGCTGTGGCGACCCCTAACCAGGAAAAGCCGAAAGACACAACACAACATCTATGATTTATTTTGGTAGATACTGCCACCTAATGGTAGAAGGAGATAGCAAACAGCAGGGATAGTTGGACCAGTCTTAGGTTTAAATATATTCTAGGGTAGTGATAACAGGAGGGGGAGAGGGCAAACGGTCTGCGATAGGCTGCTAGAACGTACACACGGGAGGGCAGATTAACTCTATAGATAGTTCATCGAGTCTACATTTAATTAGTGTTAAGCAACATACATCTACACAATCTGTTGGGGGGGGTCAGATTTAATTTTTTTAGAAACAATTTCTGCAATTGCATAACTTGCTTCTTGGGCTTTTTCTGATATCATTACAAATTTAGTCCATCTTTTTGCTTGATTAGTGTTATCCAGTACAAGTCTTTTAAAATATTCAACCAGCTTTTTGCACAAGTGAGAATGTTTAGTTTGCAAATGTCTTTTTAATTTACTTGGAGCCATAGCTTTGTTTGCTAATTTTTCGCCACAGGTTACACATGTGGGACGTGGTGGATTGTCTTCCCTGGATATAAAGCTGAATGACAAATAATCTTCATCGTAATGGTGAACAATACTTTTTAATTCAACTTTAAAAGAACCAGCGCCAATTAAGGTACTAGACGAGGTATCAGCTGCTGATATGCTGGGGCTGGGCAAAGCAGCACTCGATGTACTCAAGATCTTTTCCTCTTGTTTTACTTGCATTTAATATTTAATGAGAACTCTGAGCTTGACGTTGTTTTAGAATGTGTTTTGCGCGAGATCGAATTTTGAACTAGCATAATCTTAAGTTAGGTCATCTTCCAAGGTTTCCAGCCGCGATCTATTCTTGTTCTTTGTGGATAAACTTGACTCACACAAATACAACATGGAGAAAGGAAGAAGTGCTTGTTAGCTCAAACAGTTCTACTACATTCTCTCTCTTCTGATTCTTTCTTCCCAAAGCATTAGTTTTTCTTTGAAAGCATTAATTTTATCGGTGGAAATAAGAATATTTTCAAGCTCTCCTTGCATATTTTTATTAAGTTCAAAGATTTAAATAATTCAGCAAGAAATGCACCCTTACCGCACCAAACCTCATCACTGAGAGAAATGTACTGAGTGTTGAGCTGTCAGAAAAGTTACAACTTCCTCCTTTAGTTCATAAAATCTTGATAGAACTCGACCACGAGATAACCACCTAATTTCTGTCTGCAGTAGCAACTGCATGAGAAGCTTCCATTCAGGAACATAGTGCTGCACATAATCTTGAATTTAACCGCCTGCTTTTTATATAATAATTGACAATTGTGACTGTCTCGTCTAGTACTTTTTTTCAGCTCAGGTACCATTGATTTTGATGTTAGTACTTCTCTGTGGAGGAAAGAAGGAGTAAAAGTAATTCTAGGATTCTTTTTTTGAGCCAGTGTAACAAATCCTTTTATACTTCCTGACATACAGGAGGCACCATCTGTACAAATACTGATACAGAAATCTCAAGACAAGCTATGTTATGACAAGTAATTAACAATGTCAAAAATATCTTGGCCACTCATTGTTTATGGGAGTGTTTGACAAAATAAAACTGTTGTATAATCTCTTCTTTATAATTAAATCTACTGAATGCTAGAAGCTGAGCTTTGCCAGTCACATCAGTTGATTCTTCCAGAATGAATAGTAAACATATCTACTTCTTTAATGTGAGTGAGATATCATTTGCAATTCAACATGTTGGGACAAATCCTGAGTACGTTGACAAATGATGTTATCTGACATTGTAATGTTTAAAACTGCCTTTGTGTGTTATTCGCCAAATATGGTATTTACAATTTTACAACATGCTGGCCAAATTACAGATTCTGCAATCGTGTCAGATTTTTTTAGCAACAATTTTTGCAATTGCATAATAAGTTGCTTCTTGGGCTTTTCCTGATATTGTTACAAATTTAGTCCATCTTTTTGCTTGATTACTGTTATCCATTCAAGTCTTCTAAAATATTCAGCTGGCTTTTTGAACAACTGAGATTGGTTAGTTTGCAAATGTCTGTTTAATTTACTTGGAACCATAGCTTCCGTTACTCATTTTTCTCCACAAATTAACATGTGGGACATAGTGGATTGTCTTCACTGGATATAAAGCTGAATGACAAATAATGTTCATCATAATGGTGAACCATAGTTTTTAAATTTACAAGAACCAGTGCCAATTAAGGTACTAGATGAGGTATCAGCTGCTGATATGCTGGGGCTGGGCAAAGCAGCACTCAATGTACTCAAAATCTTTTCACTTGTTTTACTTGCATTTAATATTTAATGAGAAATCTGAGCTTGACGTTGTTTTAGAATGTGTTTTGTGCAAGGTCGAATTTTGGACAGACATACTCTTAAGTCGTCTTCCAGGGTTTCCAGTCGAGATCTGTTCTTGTTCTTCATATTATTCATTGCAGAAAAGCTTGATTCACACAAATAAGACGTGGAGAAAGGAAGAAGTGCTTCTATTGCTTTTTTTGTAACATTGGGAAATTCCTTTTAAGAGATAACCAAAATGAGGTAGTATCTGTTGTTGAATGTTTAAGTTTTAATCCTCTGTCATTTCTTATGTCTGTTAGCTCATCCTCTTCTGTAATATTTTAAATTGCCAATTTGCAAGCACTTAAGACAAACGGATCTCTTATCCAATCCAAGGATGACATGTCAACTGAGGGAAAATATTTTTCAATATTTGTACAAAGTAAGCTTAAAGTTTGTAAAATTAGATCTACAAGATCTCCATCCAGTTTGCACCTTTTTGTTAGCTCAAACATTTCAACTGCATTCTCTCTTCTGATTCTTTCTTCCCAAAGCATTAGCTTTTCTTTGAAAGCATTAATTTTATCGGTGGAAGTAAGAATATTTTCTCGCTCTCCTTGCATACTTGCATTAAGTGTGTTCAAAGATTGAAATAAATAAGCAAGAAATGCAACCTTATTGCACCAAAGTTCATCACTGAGAAAATGTGCTGAGATTGTTGAGTTGTCAAAAAAGTTAGAACTTCCTCCTTTAGTTCATAAAATCTTGATAGAACTCGACCATGAGATAACCACCTTACTTCTGTATGCAGTAACAACTACGTGTGAGAAGCTTCCACTGAGGAACATAGTGCTGCAAACAATCTCAAATTTAACGGCATTCTTTTTTTATAATTGACAATTGTGACTGTCTCGTCTAGTACCTTTTTCAGCTCAGGTACCAAAGATTTTGATGCTAGTACTTCTCTGTGCAGGAAACAATGAGTAAAAGTAATTCTAGGATTCTTTTTTGAGCCAGTGTAACAAATCCTTTTACACTTCCTGACATAGAACGGGCACCATCCATACAAATACTGATACAGGAATCCCAAGACAAATTATGACAAATTAAGTAATTATCAACAACATCAAAAATATCTTGACTCCTCGTTGTTTCTGGGAGTGGTTTACAAAATAAAAACTGTTCAGTAATCTCTTCTTCATAAATAAATCTGCTGAATGCTAGAAGATGAGCTTTGCCAGTCACATCAGTTGATTCATTCAGGTGAATAGCAAACATATCTACTTCTTTAATGTGAGCTATCACTTATAACTCAACATCTTGGGACAAATCCTGAATATGTCAACAAATGGTGTTATCTGACACTGGAATTTCTAAAACCTCCTTTTCAAGTTCTTCACCAAACATGATATTTACAATTTTTCGGCATGCTGGTAAAATTACAGATTCTGCAATTGTGTGAGATTTCATTTGTTTAGCAACAATTCCTGCGATTGCTTAACACCGTAACTTGCTTCTTGGGCTTTTTCTGATACCGTTACAAATTTACTCCATCTTTTTGCTTGATGAGTGTTATCCAGTACAAGTCTTTTAAAATATTCAACCAGCTTTTTGCACAAGTGAGAATGTTTAGTTTGCAAATGTCTTTTTAATTTACTTGGAACCATAGCTTTGTTTGCTAATTTTTCGCCACAAATTACACATGTGAGATGTGGTGGATTGTCTTCACTTGATATAAAGCAAAATGGCAAATAATGTTCATCATAATGGCGAACAATACTTTTTAATTTAGCTTCAAAAGAACCAGTGCCAATTAACGTACTAGATGAGGTATCGGCTGCTGATGTGCTGAGGATGGGCAATGCAAAACTTATAGTATCCTCACTGTCTTCACCGTCTTCTAATTTTCATTTTTTTATTATAAACTTGTCCATCTTAAATTAAATGCTATATAAAAATAAAAAAAAATACCTGCATTTAAAAAATAATAAAAAACCTCTTACCAGTCAAAACTAAACTGTTGAAATGACATAAATCTTACACAATTTCAACCATTTCACCATCCAGAAATTTCTATGCATACAAACTCAAAACATCTAATCCACAGTACATCTCGTCTCTGCTAATGCTATGTTTTGTAAAGCTTTGCACCTGTAAACTAAAATGTCCAAAATTTGCCTCTTATTTTTGGTCCATTCCTCATACAACTTGTGGTTATTTGTCAAATCACTGAGGACTGAAATCATTAAATATTACTAAATAATGACAGACATCTCAGTTTCAGACTTCATATCCTTCAGAAAATATATAATAACGTAAAATTGTCATTCTAGCAATTTTCTAAATTTATAGGAACAATGTTTAACATCTGTCCCTATGTTTTGGCCCTTTCTCCCCCCATTATTAATATACCTTTGTCCAGATTTCTTGCTGTAAGTAAGCACTTGCAAGACTGCAGCCACTGCCCTATGTTGCAGGTGCCCCCACCTCACAAAGACACACCTGAAAAGAGCAAAACACTTTTTTTCCAGGACGATATTATCACTTCAGATTTGCTGTCTCACATTCAGCGGCAAATCACTTGAATCTTTATTTGAAGTCATTGTTGGACAAGACCAACATTACAACATGATATGCAAGCAAGAAATATGCACTGTAGTAGTCCTCATAGTGGGCACCCTTGCAATCTACAGAATCTATGAACATCAGAAATAAGTGATGACAAGATGCATTCCTGGTGGAATCTAGTACATGTCTTTTAAATGAACTGGGCTTAATGCAGTTAAGGCATTTTTTCCACTCTCAACTCCTGGAAGTGTTCGTTTTGGACTCCTAAGACTGCTTTATCCACCCAACAAAACCTGCCTGGGTCTTTCTCCCCTGGGTTTCCTTAATACCCTGGTCAAAACCACAGTAATCTATACTGTATGTCTCTGCATTATTAAGTTTTATCAAGAGCATCACTTTTGTCATTATTGGTTCTCCTCACTTCATACATGTACTAAATTACTGCCTGTCTCTGCCAGCAGCCAAATCCCCCCCCCCTGTCTACTATACTGCTATACCCCTTAGTATGTCTCCTTGTACAGTACTATCTCTCCCCCTGTAGACATTCTAGTTTCTCTTCCTACTTTCTATGCTAACTGTTTTTTGTGTCTCTTCTTGACCATTTTTACTTCTTTGTTCTTCTTCCCTTCTGAGTCCTGCCTACCTTGGTTCAATTAATCTGTCTCTGAACTCACCTTCACCAACTCTACTTCTTCTAAGCCTTCCTTGAACCTATCCTGAGACTGTAACTCTTTAACTTCAATTATTCCTTTTACTTTTTCCCTATCCTCTGGTTACCCCAGCTAACTTCTTGTATTTAGCCTACTGCCCCTGGCTAACTACTTTCTGATTGTTTTCTCTTCCACTGCTCTCGCCCTAATTGCGAGCTAACTGTCCTAATTGTGAACCTCTGGCTACTCTACTCTGTTTCTTTTTCTTTACTCGCTCCTTCCCACTATCTCATTTCCACCACACTCCTATTTCTGTATCCTCTCCTCATTGCTTCTTCCCCTACTCTAAACTTTATCTTTACTTCCCTACCTCTGTCCATAGAATATTGGCTTAACCTCTCTCTCTATAAGCACACCTTTACTAGTCCCATATAATAGTTTTACTAATTTCATTTATTTGTTGCTCTTTTTCCATTCTATTGGTTTGCTTTCCCTCTGCCATTATTATAGGTCCTGTGTGACCGTTTTTCCCTAATATCTTTCTGACTCCTCCCTCCTTTCACTAGTACTAACTGTCTACCTATGTGCGATGGGAAAATACTGCCTTGCCCCCTAGTTTCCCATTTCCGTTCTGGAACTGGTAATTAGGAGTAGTTCCCTTAGGGCGCCATCTTGAATCTCCCACTTTGCGCGTGGCTGCTGTCTGAGTCGGTGGATAGTAAGTTTTGTACATTGTGCCACAAATTACCTCTGGTTATTATTTTGTAACTGAATATTTATCTGTCTAGCTGTTGATAATGTACTAAGCGTAGCCTTATGCTGTACTTAGTCCCTCTGTTGTGTTGCATAATTTACCCTACTGTTTGCTTTTATACTGTATACTTGTAACTGTTTGTATCATACTTGTTTAGCTGCCTATGCTGCTGCGTCTGAACCTCTGCTTCCACTAGGCTAGATTCTGCTAATTGCTCCCTTGTTTGCGTGTTGTAGGGCCGGAAGAACGTACATATTTTACTGGCACTTATTTGCTCTTTATTATGTTATGGTTATTACTGGTTTGTCGTGTAAGCTTTAGGTTTCTTGTTTTGGGTTAGCCTTTAAACAGTCTTATTTGGCTCTACCTTGTAACCTTTGGCGTGGGGAGTTAGTTTGCAAGATTATGTCCGTATCTGCATGTAGTTTTACTGGCAATTACTGTCTCTTGTAACCCTGAGATTTTCACTTGTTATTAGTTGATACTGCTAGTGGCTGTGTTTATTTGTGGTGTAGCCTAAAATAGTATTGGTACTTCTAACCTTAGAACCACGTGTCAGGGGGGGTCTGCTAGCGGTAGCGCTCACCGCTCCAATGCTCTTTGCATTAACTGTATGCCACCACTCGACTGCTTTCTCTACCCTGTAGGCGCTAGGCTGGTTTGTAGTGGTTTGGTTTGTTATGGTGGGTCTCCCTCTTTTTACCTACTTAGCCTTTAGTTTTAGGTGCTTTTCGTATCTCTTTCTCTTAAGAGTGTTAGATTTGTCGTATGTACTTTTTGGATGTACAGTATTAGATTATGCTGGCTATTTAGCGTTTTTGACTTTGGGAGAACGGAGAAACTGTTAGAATATTTTTTACTGCCCAATCACTGTTTGATGTTTCTAGGACATTAGATTATGCTGCCTATTTAGCGTTTTGGACTTTGGGAGAGCGGAGAAACTGTTTAGAATAATTTTTCCCGCCCAATCACTGTTAGATGTTTTTAGGACACTTGCGCAAGTGGTATTACTTTTTCTAACTTAGATTTTACCACTTGTTCCGACTGGGTTTTTTGTCTTCTGAATACATTGATCTGTTTTTACAAACTGACGCTGATGGCTGCACTTTAGAGAAAGAAATTATAATTTTGTATTTAAGCTGCCTAATTGCTTGTACTTTTACTCTTTAAGCCTAATGTTTGTAAGTTATTGCAATTTCATTTGTATAGTTTAACCTGCTTGTTCCTGTCCCAAAGTGTAATCTGACTGCTCTTTTTTCTTTTTTTCCTTTTTATTTATCTTTTTTATCAGCTGGTATAAGGCATTTTTTCCACTCTCAACTCCTGGAAGTGTTCGTTTTGGACTCCTAAGACTGCTTTATCCACCCAACAAAACCTGCCTGGGTCTTTCTCCCCTGGGTTACCTTAATACCCTGGCCAAAACCACAGTAATCTATACTGTATGTCTCTGCATTATTAAGTTTTATCAAGAGCATCACTTTTGTCATTATTGGTTCTCCTCACTTCGTACATGTACTAAATTACTGCCTGTCTCTGCCAGCAGCCAAATCCCCCCCCCCTGTCTACTATACTGCTATACCCCTTAGTCTGTCTCCTTGTACAGTACTATCTCTCCCCCCTGTAGACATTCTAGTTTCTCTTCCTACTTTCTATGCTAACTGTTTTTTGTGTCTCTTCTTGACCATTTTTACTTCTTTGTTCTTCTTCCCTTCTGAGTCCTGCCTACCTTGGTTCAATTAATCTGTCTCTGAACTCACCTTCACCAACTCTACTTCTTCTAAGCCTTCCTTGAACCTATCCTGAGACTGTCACTCTTTAACTTCAATTATTCCTTTTACTTTTTACCTATCCTCTGGTTACCCCAGCTAACTTCTTGTATTTAGCCTACTGCCCCTGGCTAACTACTCTCTGATTGTTTTCTCTTCCACTGCTCTCGCCCTAATTGTCTGTGCCCCGCTACGCTCCCCTCCCTACCTCCAATTCCCACCCACCCCCAGGGGTCCTTAACTTATACCTCACAAGACACTCCCCCTTATCCTTCTAACCAATCTCTAACCATCTTACCACTAGACCTCTCCCCTAGGATTTAATCTATCTTTCTTTCCCTCCCCACCTCCTGATCCACCCATCTCTCCCCTCCAAATCTTAAAACTATTTTATTCTTATCTCCTGTAAATCCTATTTAACTTTATTTCTTACATCCTCCTCTATTTTTCATTTTTACCTTGCCTCACTGTACCTTTTACTTACTATCTATCTAGCATCTACTTCTTATTTTGACTACCTCTAACTATCTCCTACCTCAACTTCCTTTATCTTACTTCCCTTAAACCCTATTGTACAAATTTGCACTGATCTACTTACTCTTACACTGACCATCTTTTATAAGATACATTTACTTGTCAGCTTTTCACTACCATGTCTCCAAGTCTTAATGCTTTTCTCATACATATCCTTCTTTTTACTACTGTTACAGCCTTTCTTTCTATATCTTACTACGTCACCTTTGTGGAAAACATCACTTTAAATTAACAAAACCTTCATATCCAACAAACTCTTTCTTCCTCTTTCCTCATCACCCTTAATCATAGTAACATAACCTGTTCCTCCAACTATCTAGGACCAAAATACCATAGAATAACTCATATAACATTCTACTTAAACAAAACGATCCTTAATATCTCACTTAAGATCCTCAAATTACTATCGTATTCCCATCACCACCTCCTCCTCCATGGTGATATTCATCCTAATCCCGGTCCCTCTACCACGTTTGAATATAATCCAAATAATTATCCTTTACCTTTACATTCATCATGTACTAAAGTAGCCAACTCCCTTCTAATAGCCCACCTTAATATTAGAAGTGTCAATAACAAAATTCACCACCTCCATGCACTCCTAAACTTGCACTCATTTGATATTTTATGTCTAACAGAAACATGGCTAAAACCCTCTACTCAAGACCAGGAAATTACTCCTCCTGGCTACAACATACTTAGATATGACCGCACAAAGAAGAAAGGTGGCGGCATAGCCATCATCTACAAATCTAACCTCCAAGTTACCCTTTATAATGAACTTCCATTAACAGACCACAAAGCTGAAATATTAGTAACCAAACTTCAGATTAGCAACAACAAATCAATCTATCTAATTTGTATGTATCTTCCCCCTGGTAACAATATTCAAAATCTAGAAGACTTACTTAGTTCCCTTTCTAATCAACTACCCCAAGAAACCATTGTACTTGGGGATTTCAACATTGACTGGACAACCTGTTCATCCCAGCAGCCCACTAACCACATTAATCTCTATGGTTTCTCACAATTAATATCAACTCCAACTAGAATCCATAAACCAAATAAGAAAGAAACAATTTTGGACTGGATCCTTATTAATAACCACCCAAGCAGCTATACCCCAGGAACCCTTCCTGATAGTATTAGTGATCATATACTTACATATGTCATTAGGAAAAAATTAAATATTCCAAATGCTCATAAAATTAGGACATCCCACTCAAAAAGATTTTTCAACCCTGATAACTTCCTTATTGAATTGCAGGCATGTGACTGGTCGCCATTGTCACATCTTGAGCTTAATGAAGTGGTTAACTATTTTAACACAAACTTTTTGCAAATCCTTGATTATCATGCTCCTTTACGCTCTACTAGGATAAAAGCTAGGACTGCCCCATGGCTAACTAAGCAAACTAAAGAAAAAATTATCCTCAGAAATAAAATATGGGCTAAATGGAGAGCTACCAAACATCCATCAGATCACCTCCTCTTCAAACAATTAAGAAATGCCACCAAGAAAGATACTCTTAGAGATAAAAAAGAATTTTATCTTCATCTTCAACAAACTAGTCAAAAAAACCCTAAAAAGTTCTGGTCAGGTGTTAATAAACTTCTGAAACCAGGACATTCACCTACTCCTATCCCTTCAGGCTTTAACCTTAACAATTCAACCCTGATCCCAGATGCCTTTAATAAGTACTTTACAGAAGCCATTCAAACTCTAGCTAATTCATTACCCACATCTTCTGCATTCTCACCAAATATCTCTGAAGACTCTTCTAATGCCTTTCAGATTCAACCTGTCACCTCATCTATTATTTATAAGCTTCTCAACAAACTCAAACCATGTACCCCTTCTGCTGACCGACTCCCATCTGAATACTTACAAATTGCTGCAAAAGTTATTAATCACCCCATATCCATACTGATAAATAGAACTATCTCTGAAGGAGTGATCCCCACCATATGGAAAATATCGCATATAATTCCTCTACATAAAGGGGGCTCTTCTACTGAGCTCTCCAACTTTCGCCCTATTGCTTTACTCTCCCCATTAGCTAAAATTATGGAAAGATGTATACACAAACAATTTCTCAACTACCTTCTTCAAAACAAACTTCTAGCTGACTGTCAACATGGTTTCAGGCCTTTCCATAGTACTACAACTGCCCTCCTTTCCTTCTCTGACTCCATAAATAATAATCGAAACAATAATCATTTCTCCTCCGCTCTATTCATAGACCTATCAAAAGCCTTTGACATGGTTAACCATAATATACTTCTTTACAAACTCAATCTCTTTTCTCTTAGCTCACACTCTCTACAGTGGTTTAGGAGCTATCTCAATAACAGGCAACAAGCAGTGCTTTGGGATAACAACCTATCATCCTTAACCCCAGTAAATATTGGTGTTCCACAAGGATCAATCTTAGGTCCCCTTCTTTTCTCATTATTTATTAATGACCTACACTTTAATGTGCCACAAGCTACTTGTATTCAATATGCTGACGACTCTACTTTGATCTGCACTGCTATAAATGTTTCCTCCCTTCAGTCCATCACCCAAACAGTTTTCCAAAACGTTGAAAAATGGTTTATGCAACACTGCCTCCTCCTTAACCCCCAAAAAACTAAGCTTCTTCTCTTTACTCCTACCAATAAATCTCCCACACCATTTTTCACTATCTCCTCAAATAATTCTACCTGTATTAACCATGATATGACCACTCGACTGTTAGGTGTTACCATTGACAACCGTCTTAACTTTGATGACCATATTAACTCTACTATTAAAGCTGTAAATAAAAAAATTGGGCTGCTCTACAGAATTAAACCCTTCCTTTCCCCAGTAGCGAGAAAAAACATTGCTCAAACTCACCTGATCTCCACCCTCTTTTATGCCTCAGCTTTATACACTAACTTATCTAAAAACAACATTTCCAAACTCTCTACCTGCTATCACAGTATAGCAAGATTCATTACTTCTACTCCCCTTAGAACTCACCACTGTCTCAACCTCAAACAACTAAATTGGCTAGAGCTAAATAACCACTTACTCTACCAACAATTACTCTTCATTCATAAGACACTTTACTACCCTGATGATACTCCTAGCCTGACAAAACTAATTGCACCTTGTAAAAACCTAGCCACACTTCGCTCTGCCAATAAACTACTAGTATCTGTTACTAAATCGCACAATAAAGCTGGTGACACATTATTTTCAAATTCCATAGGTAAAAACTGGAATCAACTCCCTCAAGAATTAACTAATCAAGACTCTACTACTCTTTTCAAAAAACATATCAAAGAACATCTTAAAACTCAATGGTTATGTCCTTGTACTAACCCCGACTGAGAACATGTCTCCATACACCTTATCTTCCTCTTCCTCCCTTACTGAGATCCTAACCTACACTTTCAATTGCTGAGAGTCACTTCTAAGAACTATGCCTTACTAATAATCTTTTTGTAACGTATTCCTACATTGTTTCCTTCTGTTTTATTAGTCTAACTATAGTACCATGCCTTTAACTTTTTTCTTATTTTATTTCTACTTTTAATGTATTTTTAGATTCTTTTTGCAATTTTCTCTTTTTTCAACTTGTATATTTTTGTGCATATTAATTTTTTTGTGATATATAATTGTTGCTTGCCTGCTCTGGAGCTTTTCTCCCCGGGCCTCGACTGTAAACAGATATATGTCCAGCTTGACTAGCCCGGTCAACAAATGTAAAATAAATAAATAATGTACATGATATGAACACAAACGGTGCAGAAAGTTGTGGGTTCTGCTCCCCTGATGTGTAGCAGATTGCTGATACTGTGATGCACCGAGTTTAAGGGGAAACAGTTTAACATCAATCTCAGCATTTCAAGATTTTGCTTCACTACAATCATAGTTCAAAGTCTCTTCTCAAGTTATTCATTAACAACCTTATGGTCTTTAATGACAGCATCTAAACCATCCAGCAATCAACCCCCTCTTGTTCTGCCTTAGATGCACAATGACTATTTCTTTCATTAGTGTTACAGACAATATGCCATTTCATACTAAATATTTAAAAAGTAAGCTATCTGTACAAAAAGTTGCCACTTTACCACTTTAATGTTATGGCTGACAACTACTGGCATAGATGTGTGACAGAATGTGTGAATCATTGAGAGGTCCTACAGTCTCAAAGCTTGTTCAGATAGTTACTAGTTACTTAAATAGAATCAATGAAGGGAAATCAGAATTGTGTCTGCTGCCTAGAAATATACTCTTTTGCTTGTTACAGTGTAAATATGCAGCAACCTGTTAAATCCAGTAATAAAAATAAGCAAACATAACCAATGGAAATATTATGCCAAACTTATAGAAATTTATTCACCACTTACTTCACTGGCCATCACAGACAGCTTTGCTAGTTCTCCAACTTTTCTTACTGCAGTGTAATAGACACTCACAAGCATGTCCAACATAAGCAAAGTCAGAGAAAAAGTATGTGCCAGTTTATTGTTTTGCTGGATAAACAACTATTTGTTCAGAACACAAGTAGCAAAATCATTTTAGTCCTCACTCACCAACAAATAAAGCAACAAACAAGCAAGCAATCAAATAAATAAAAAATCAGTAACCGATACACGGCAACTTGGAAATGAACATTTATTTGTTTGTAATGTCTAACTATGCATGTGTAACTGTAATGTTATTTTTACTAAAGGCAATCTTTTTAAGAGGGAGGATTGTAGAAGATCAGTGTATGTGTAAGTAACTATCCAAGAGCTTGCAGAAGCGTATAAATACTGAACATGTGCGAGCCTGACTGCCATTTTTTAGTAAAGTAAGCTGATGAGATGCAAACATGTATGTATGTAAAGTCTGTCTGTCAACCAGTTCATTTCTATTTTATGATGCTGCTATCCATCCTGATGTGTTTCTGTGTGTAAAGCATCTAAATTCAAAATGGAATACCCACCCTGCTTATCATTTATGTTAGGGAGGGACGAGCGACCTGTAGAAAGCTGCAACTCCTCACCTGGCAATACCGATATAAGAACGCTTCTGTTACATATTTCATTAGGCCTATACTTTACCAAGCCCAACATCAGTTGACATTCATTCTGTTTCCAAACATAAGATAAAATTGTCCAGTAACAGTAGTGGCTTCATGTGTTGACTGTTAAATTGTACAATGAATTCAGCATTCTTCAATTATACCAGGAATATGTCCATCCTCATTACTATGTACTGCAGCCATTTTTATTTAACTGCAAAACACAACCACACATCAGAAATGTAGAGGATGTTCAAATAAATGCAACATTCCATTACCATACAATACATCAAATTATATGTAAGTACTACTGCCCTAACACTACCCTACTAAGTAGCTGGGCTGCAGAATTCTGCACCAACTGCAGATGATCCTGTTCAGTGTCTGAAAGCTCCAGATATAGAGCAATACAGCAGTCCAGCCTTGAAGAGGCCACAACATACACAATCAGAGGCAAATTAACTGGTGGAATAAAGTACTTAATTATGAAGGTATTCTTCAGCTGATAGCATGAAGTCTTAACCATACTTGTCACCTGGCCACTAAAGGTGAGCCAGTCAGCTACTAGCTTAGTGCCAGGAAGTCAACAGAGAATCTTTACTTAAGTCCTTATTATGGATCTCAATGGCCATATCAACATTCACTACAATGAACTTTTGCAAATGCTTAACCAGAACTGGCTGATTTTTTGGACCTTTGCACTTCCCCAAAAAAAAATTATTTTAGTGTTTGTCCGCATTTCTTTTGCCAAGTTGTTCAGCATACACTGCATGATATGCCAGAGCCAGACAAATGACCAATGATAAGTTACGGAATGCAACATAAACCTGTTTAACTGTTCTTGATAACATAAATGTTGGCATTCAATAATATGTTTGATGTACTTTCTTTGAATATTTTCTAATAATGTTAGATTTCCTTTGGAATATGAAGAAAAAAATAATTTGACTAATCTAGTGACAGACTGTTTTAATAACAGTCCCATAAAGTAGCATTGCTTTTAACTTCACTTAACAAATATTATTCCTAAAGTCTAAATTGCGTGCTATGCAAAGAACTTAAGTCTTAAGTCATTAAACTAAAAACTCTCAGTAATACCTGAATGCATGTTGAATTTGACTGCATGTTTAGATGGACAAAAGGACAAAACACTAGTTTTTTTCAATACTTCTATAGAAACCGTTATTCTTCAGGCACTTGTTATATCACCAGGACGTAGAGTTGAATTTAATATATAGCCAGTCACAATAATTGAAATTGCATCTACTTCAATGTCATCAAAATATTTGGACACCCAGTATGTGTTATTATTATTATTAGATACATGAATATATAAAATTGAAGAGTAAAGGAACTAATACAGAGCCCTGGGAGTCAATAGAAGCAATTTCTGACCAATTGGAAAAAGCTGGGGGGTGCAGCGGGTGGCACTACATATTATAAAATGACAAAGAAAGCGAAAATGGATAGAAAACAAACTGTCACGTCTCTGGCACCTCAGCAGAAACCTTCAGAAAAATTAGATAAAAATGAAAACCAAGACTCAGTTACATCAATCATCACTACTGTCATCTGCATATTTCACTGTGATCATTATGAATGTTGTGGAGCAGACTGCATGTGTGTGCATGTGTTTATGCCTATTTATCTCCCCATCAGTTGGCAGCAAAGGGTGGCAGACTGTGTCTCATTGGGCTTTAACTCTGACAGCACTTTCTTTGGTCATCAACGTTTTATGATGGGTGTGGAACTAGATTGGGGGCACTTACCAGGGCACGAACCAGCCTCTCTACATATCTGCTTATACCAGCTAACTACAACAGCTTTACAGATATTTATAGGTTTTATAATACTAAAGTTTAGTACCACCCTGAATGTCAGATTACCTTGAATAATACATGCAAAATACTGCCATATTCAAAAGTCATGTATCAGCAATTTATGTTACCCCACAAGGCGTATTTGTCTCTCCATTAGTTGGCTACAGCTGGTAAACTACCCTCCCCAAGTCATCTAATGAGTAATGAAAGCTCAGCAGCAGGGATACTACAAACTGGTTGGACCTGCAAATCTATCAAAAATACTTGGAATCATATTTATAGGTGTGTAAATGCCATTTTAATAATTAAATGACCTTTTCATTTAAATTGTCAATGAATGAGAAGCCCTCAATTGTTTCTTCAGTGAGGTTGAAAAACTGGACAACGGTTCGTTCATGAACGCTGCTGCCAGGAGGGACATGCATTCATTCACTCACGCACTTTCTCTTCTGCATTCATAACACACATTCACACATGCAAGATCACTCTCACTCTCTCTCAGTCTCACACACACTGTCTCTCCTGCATTCACACACACATTCATTCACACACACTTTCTCTTCTGCATTCATACATACATTCACACTCAGATCGCTCTTACTCTCTCTCCATCGCTAACTCGCACACTTTTTCTTCTGCATTCATACACACATTCATTCACACACACTTTTTCTGCATTCATACACACATTCACACACATCAGATCACTCTCATTCTCTCTCAATTGCTCACACACACACCGTCTCTGGAGTGGACACTGGTGGGTAAACTACAGACTGCAGCTGAGTCAATAAAGGGGAAAAAACAGTTTGTGCATATGCACCTAAAAGTTATTTGAAGTAATTTAGTTTGATGTAGTGCTGGGAAGGTATAGCTATGTCAGACATCAAAGTGAAGCCTTGTTTATGAAGCCATGGGGAATAACATTTAGAGAGTCTCAAATAGGTTCTGGCAAACCTTCGGGTAATTCACATGGGGAGGCTGGACACTGCTTAAGGATGTTCTCCACCAGTATGGACAAATTCTGACTCTGACTGAGGAGATTGTTTAACAGCAAAAGGAATACAATGAGCAGTTCCTGAATTTGGTGATATTCCTTCCTTTGAGAAGACAGTGACAGAAACACATAGCGGAATTAGTTCCACTTCTGTAAATGAGGTTACTGCAGCAGTTAAGCAGGTCATTTGTGCCAAGGATGTCTGAGTGCATAAGATCCATATGGAAATACTGAAGTTGTTGGATATCAATGGAGCTTTGTAGCAAGTATGCCATGTCAGTGCCACATGGAAGGCTGGGATTTCTTTTGTGCCTTGGCAAACTGGGTAGTGGGCCCCACTTTAAAAAAGGAGGCTGTGTTCCAAATACAGAGGGATCACATTCCTCAATCTCCTTGGAAAAGCAAATGCCAGTGTGATAGGGGACTTCATTCAGTAGTGGGACCTCTGATTCAGAAGGAGCAGTGTGGATTTTTTCCTAACTGAAGAAGAGTAGATCTGCTGTTATTCTTGCATAGGTATTGGAGGGATCATGGGAGTTTGCCAATACTGCCTTCATCATGTGTTTGTTGTGGACATGGAGAAGGGCTGTGAAGAGGTATCTATGAATGTTTTGTGGGAAGTGCTTCAGCTACACAGGGTTCCAGGGTTACTGCTGCATGATGTTCAGTCCCTTTATTTGTGAATTGAGAGTTGTCTGCATACCTGACCATTGAGATGAACACATGCAGGATTGCTATACACACACTGTCTTTTCTGCATTCATACACTTTCATTCACACACACTTTCTCTTCTGCATTCATGCACACATTCACACACATCAGATCGCTCTCATTCTCTCTCGATCGCTAACACACACACTTTCTCTTCTGCATTCATACACATTCATTCAAACACACTTTCTCTTATGCATTCATACACACATTCATTCTCACACACACACTTTCTCGTCTGCATTTATACACATTCATTCACACACATTTTCTTTTCTGCATTCAGACACACATTCACACACCTCAGATTGTTCTCATTCTCTCGAACGCTCACACACTGTCTCTTCTGCATTCATACACACATTCATTCACACACACTTTCGCTTCTGCATTCATACACACATTCATTCACACACACACAGACACACACACACAGACACACACACACACACACACACACACACACACACACACACACACACACACACACACACACACACACACACACAAAAGGTCTCTTCTGCACTCATACACACATTCACTCAGACACACAGACAGAAAAATACCAGACATGCAAACATGCACGTTGTTACAATTGTAGGGCACCGGATGCTCCCCATACAGCAGCTGCAGCGTGACAAACAAGAAAGCTTTGGCGCCATGAGGTCCATATTGCCACCACACTGAGAAAGGGGTTGGGCATGACAGAAGTCACTATCTGTTCTGGTCCATACAGTTCAGGAACCCAAGAAAGTAATCAGATTTTACAGGCCATTTTTTAATGGTTTCTTATAAAATTGTGGCTTTCTGGCAAATCATGCTGGAATGAAGACAGGTTTTTATTTTAAGACTTTATATCCTATGGAACATTTTTGCAACCACAACTGTTAATAAAATTGAAATAACAGGTTGAGAGGTAGATCAGTACTACTTGCATTTACCTCAGTGCAGTTTCTTTTATCACCTGCCCCTCGGGCAATGATGTCCGGTCAAAAGATGGTAAAGTTAGTAAAGTACTCAGTACAATTTCAGTGGTCACTGCTCACAGTTTCACCTTTTATGGCTTGTGGTTAAACAACTATCCAGCTCTATCCAATGTGCCTAATATGCAACAGAGATGCGGTTGGAGGAGGATGTCATAAATAAAAAAAAAAAAAAAAAAAAAAAATCACCTGACTGCAGTCTCCAGTCGCATCTCTGATATTATATAGGCATGTTTGGTGAAAGTATGTTTAAAGAGAAGAAACTGAAGTGTGGGAGTTAAGTGACGTATTTTTCTAAATGAGAGCAGTCATGTTTTTGCGGCACACCTCTTGACCTCTTGCAGCAGCACACCTGTTGAAAACCCCTGCACTAGACTACTGTGTAGGTTATGGACTTACCCTGCAAATGCAGCAGTTGACACAACTGTAGTTTAGGGCTGACTCTGTCTGATGCAAGCAGTACACAACCAATATATAGATAGGTACAGGTTGTGTGAGTTGCCTGGCATCAATTTTAATTTATATATGAGAGTAGAAGGTGTCAGCCCCTAGTCACTAGGTTGTCAGTGAGTGTCCTATGCATTGTCTGTTAGCCAAAGCCAGGCCATTCTGAGCATGCCTACATCTGCCTACAGGGACATGACCAGGGGGTTCCTCCTCCGAGTCCTCCTGTGACTGTGGCTGTGGTGACCTAGGCACTGGTGGGAGTCTGTGTATCCCTTCCCTTTGCTGATTCTGCTGCAGCTGTGTTCACAGGATCAGATTGTGTAGCATAGCACATACTGTGAATATCTGTGAATATGTGGCTGGAGTATACTGCAGGGCTCCACCAGCTATATCGAGGCACAGTGACGTTAGAAGCCCAAACACACACTCTTTGATGATCCTTGTTTGTGCATGTGCCTCATGATGGCATTCCTCTGTGGGTGTGGGTGCATTTCTGATGGGTTTCATCATCCACAGTTCCAAGGCATAGCCAGCATCCCCCAGTAAATGGCCACGTGGGATGTCCCCCTAGCAAACATCTGGTACAGCTGTGATGTGTGCCAGATATGGGAGTCATGATAACTTCCTGAATTGCCAGCACATACATTTATGCTAATCCCCTGGGCATTGCACACAACCTGGCAGCTGATGGAGTGGTACCCCTTGCACTTAATGTACATTCTACCCTGCTCACCAGGTGGAGCCTTGATGTGTGCATGGGTGCAATCTATAACACCCAGTATCTCAAGATACTGTACTACATGGTAGAACTGTTGCATATTGCTGGCCCCTCTCCTCAGGGGAGAGGGGAAAATATATGTTCTCACTGGCATATGGTAGCATAGCATCCATGAACTGGTGGAGTATCCTGGAAGCAGATGCCTGTGACACCCTCCCATCATGTCACCGGCTGGTCTTTGAAAATTACCCATACCAAATATCATAAGGGCTACACATACCTTTGTTTCGACTAGGATGGGTTCCCCTCTGTTGGCTTTGGCTCTGAGTTGAGAGCGGCAGAGCTCATTGAGCCCCTGTCCACCCTGTAGTGCTCTACAATCTCCAGCTCATGTAGCTCCTGGAAGGTTACCCTGGGCCTGATCGCTCTTTTCCTTCTCAGTCTAGGCCTATGGTCAGTTTCAGCAGCAGTGACTTCAGCATCTAGCACATGCAGATGTAGCAGACCTGCAGCAGCCCCTAGCATTTCTTCAGTTAAAATTCCCAGGTGTGAACACCAATGGTCCAGAGTACTGGGGAAGAAGAATGTCGGGTGTATGCATACTTTATAGAGGTCTGATGTAGGTGCAGCAAGAATGACTGGCTAATTATTCTGCATTTCAGCTTCCTAGAATGTGAGTAACATTTAATGGTCCTAGTTTTGTGCGCGGCAGCATAACTTATACACATTAATAAATATTCATTGGAAAGATCTGCTTTCCATTTATTGTTGCCTACGTCATCACTGTCACGTGGGTGGTCTACCATGTGAACACGTTCAGCTATGAGCCATGCCACGAAGCATAGGTCACATGAAAATCAAAATCATTAACTTAATATATCCGGTTTTAATTGCTTGTTGCATACGTCATCATTGTGACCTGGGTGGTCTTTCTGTGTGAACACGCTCAGCTATGCAGTGAGCAGCATAAACACATGCAGCAGGAATTAAACAATCCTAAAAGTGACCGGACACACCCCCCCTGCTGGCATTCACATCCACTGGAAATATCAACAAGGTGTGGGAGCCTACATGAAGTGGCTAAGGCAACACGATTACTCCATTTTGCTAATCAAGACATCCACCTCATTCACATACATATCCATGCTGACAGCCTGTAAACTACACAGTTCACAGCTGTATGACCTGGTCCACAGCACCAATGCACCATTGTATGGCACAGAAGCAGGGAGCTACAGTTCATTTCTGACATACATTGAAAAATGCACATTTATTATTTTATTTTTGTTTTTGTGTATTAAGCATGTTTGCGCACCTCAGCACACAGCACAAACAAAACTGAGATTATTACAGAAAATAAAATATTATTTTAACTTATCCACTTCCTGTTTCTGACATCCAAAACATTATTTTTGCACATATCTGTATGTAGTACTATAGTTTCAGTAGATTCATGTCTTCATTTCTTCTGTTTTACTGTCTGTGGCTGCACAGATATAGAATCAGTAGACTGTAAAGTAACCCTTATCCGTCTAAACTTTTTTATAATGCTTTTCTCCCTCATGTCTGCTTACCATAAGCCCCCTCAAACCTGCTTTAATTCTATTCCTTTTCCTTGGAGTGACATCCAATCAGTGGGGCCTTCATCTAGGCAGCAATAAAGATGATTTGGACCCTCTTCCCCCGTCATCACACTGCTCACAGGGAGGGGTTCTTTGATTAAGTCCTTAACTCCACCATGAGTAGGCTTATAATGTGTGATATTGAGACAGGGTTGCACAATGTTGCATGCACTGACTTCTGATGACAGTGTTGTGCAATGATTGGATTGTCCAAGCACATGTCATGATCCATACTGCTACTCCACTTGACCTCTACCTCATCTACCGGCCAGTACAGCAGTATGTCCATCTTCTTCCATTCCCCTGTGGTGATAGATAAGTTTACCATGGCCACTCCTCCAATGCCTGGACTGCTACTCAATCTCAAGTCATGTGGGTCACAGTCAGGGCTTTACCCATGTACACCATTAAGATACCATTATGGATCTTACCTCTGATGACATGGTGATGCACTTCACTTTGAAGTCTGCTATCAATGCAAAATCTTAAGTAGAACAAGTCAGCGATCATTTTGGGAATACCTCTACCTCTGTTACCCTAAAAATCAGTTCATCACTTTAAGGGAAATTCAAGAAGTCAGGGTTTATATTATTAACTCCCAAACTTCAGTCTTAATATTTACAAGTCATGATAAATGTGATGGAAGGACAGACAGAAATGTTTTGTGCTCTGCCCATTGAGGTTTTTACTGTGTTTTACTACTGGCTTAACTATTTCTATTTAATATAGATAGAAAACAGATAGGCCTTTTTACAGAATTATGAGAGCCCTAAGACATGGCATGGTTGTCTATGTTACACAAAATAAAAACATTTCATCTCAGTAACCTACATCAGCCTGCAAACATACTAAGAATTTCAGGATGGAATAAACACAATAAATACACAGGTGTTTACATTTGTTATTTTAAACTTATGATAATTCTTTTGCAAAAGCAATAATAAATAGAAAATTAATCCTTGGTTTAATGTGCAGAAATACATGGCTGGCTAGTTTTACAACAGATACATTGCACAGCTTTGGCAATATTCTAATATATACATACCTACATCACTGTCCATAAACTGAAATATTAAGCTTATTCATGCTTCAGGTGTGTCATGATATAAATTATATCAGTTGACTGCCCAGCAAGGGCGAGAAATAATAAAATAAAGCAAATTCAGATGGAAAGCAACATTTACGGCACTCTGTTTCTTTACTTCCTTTTCACCATATTTTTTGTTAATTTTGCTTGAAGATAACCTTGTGAAATACTGCTCTGAGGCAAGTTTCAAAATTTATTTAACCATATAGTACTGCTCTGAATAGGGTGACCACAGTGGTGCAGCGGTTAGCGTTGTTGCCTGACAGCAAGAGGTTCTCTGGTTTGATCCTCGGCTGGGGTGCCTTTTGTGCAGAGTCTGCATGCCCTCCCTGTGGTCGTGTCAGTTTCCTCCGGGTGCTCCGGCTTCATCCCAAAGATATGCTGTAGGTGGATTGGACACTCTAAATTGGCCCTAGGCATGAATGTGTGCATGTGTGTGCATTCCATGGAAGGTTGGGTGCAGGCTGGCAACTCGACACCGTAAAACTCTACTGCCAATCATGAGCCCCCCTGGTGATCCACTGTGGCGACCCCTAACCAGGAAAAACCAGAAGAAGTACTGTTCCTAATATTTCAGCTGCTGTTTCCTACTCCCATTTTAAAATTTTTGAACAAGAAAACATCAGACCTAAGGCTTAGCTGCACCTTTATCTGAATGTCAATGGAAATTCAAAAAACAAGGCTAAAACTGGAATCAATCCTCTCAATCTAAATGCACATGCCAGTGTTTTTGCATAAGAGAAGGGATAATGCAGGATACCATTTGCTGTAGTCCAAAGTATTCTGAATTTGTCAGTGCTGTTACTGTAATCCTGCTTCATGCATGCATCCACCTAAGTGAAGGCAGCTACAAAATAAAACCTGGCTCTCCCATACAACAGTGTGATTCCCATTCTTATACATTTTCATGAAAAAGAGCAGTGGAGTTAACACCCGTTTTATCTTGACAGGACTGCTGCAAAATTCACTTAAGATTAAATTAATAATAAAATCTGCTCAGTATGCAAGTGATACATAGAAATGGTCTATTTAAGTAGAAGACCTTCTTTAGTATAACCTTTACTATACTGACTGTTTCTTCTGCCACTGTTCATAAGAAATGGATTTAGGTATATTCTGTCCCTTGAGGCACTGTTTAAAAAAAGATTAAAATCATTTTCTGGTGAAGAAAGGTGAAGAATGTTTTGTGCCTGTGCCTTCCATCTTATGACTTCACTTATTGACTAGCCTGTCTCTTCAAAGGTGAAGTATTTGCAGGTCAGTTGAGAAACACTAATCATTATCTACCTCTTTATTTAGTCCTAATGAAGAGTCAGTCAGAGCATGTAAATGGCTTCCTCAAATGAAGACAAAAATAAATGTGGCCATCTTCTTCTGCAGTCAATCCTGCAAAGTTTTACTGGAAGTGTTGTGGTAAAAAGGTGTGAAGTTGTGGAAGCTGATGGACAACCTGCACCAGTCAGGTAAGTGATAGACTAAACCATGTCTTATGAGGTTGTCTCACTGCTCTGTTTCAGTCTCTACTTTATGCTATTAGGACACATGCCAACCCATCAAAAGCACTTCAACTGAGTGCTGTCCAATCAACAGAAAAACAGCAAAATGAGTTAATCTGAACCTTGGCTGTAAGTATTTTTGCAGGTGGGCAAACCTCCCTGCACCCCTCATGAGGGGGTGACACCCTCCACACCTCTGAACTTAAATATACCTACTACAAAGTTGCACAGCAGTGGAGAAAAAAGAAAACGCCACTATTATCAAAACTCATTTTGCTCTTTTCCCATTAAGGCACTCAATTAAAGAATTGTTGATGGGGCAACAGGATCCCATGCTAATCCTCCACCACAGTTCAACAATCAGCCAAATGTGATAATGGCAATAAAGGAAAAGGAAGTGATAATGATCATCTGTTTAAAACATTCCGCAGTTCTACTCATGAGGGGGTGGGGATGTCAATAGAGGAAGTGTTCAAAATGATAAGTAAAGAGGCAGTAAAGGCTTTGCATCAGGTCATGGCAGAATGAAAGAAAGAGTCAGGTAGAATACTGATGGATGCTAATGGGTGTCAACAAGAGGTGTGTTAGATATGGGGAAAGTAAGTTGTGTAAGCTGCACTTAGCCATAACACTAGATGTTTGAATTTCTGACAGCTGCAGTGCCCTTTAGGCTATATGGGTTTTGTCTTGTCCAAGACACAAAAACTGCCCAGGTCCCAAAAGCTCTGGCTTTCTCCCACACCTTCACTCTGACTGCTGATTGGGCAGCCCTGAGGTGGAAAATCAGTAGTAAGAGTAAATAATCTTCAGTTCTTTCTTGCCAAAAGTTAAGAAGGAGTGTGCTCATACTGAATCACTTAAAACAATAAATAACAAACAGTTTTGTATCCCTGCAACTAACTGTGAAGCCTGGAAGTGGTGACGCTACTACAGTAGTTAGGAATTCAATCATCTACCATTATGGGTAAGTGTAACTTACACACCTGCTCTATGTTTATCATCCCTACTGCAGAGGTAGCCTTTAGGCTGTATATGTAGATTACCAAAGCCAACCTTGGAGAAGGAAGGATATGGATGTGTGAACTCCTACTGCATGCTCCGAGGAAAGCTTATCCTGGATGTAGAAAAGGAATCCAGCTCATAATGCCTTGCAAAGGTATGCACAGAGGACCTTGTAGCTACCCCCTTAAATATTTCTGGAGTCCACCTCTTCCTAAAATGCAATAAACAAGACAAGGCTTTTATAGAATGTGTCTCTATACTGCTTGAAATTACTTTACTATAGCGGAAATAACAAAAGGGAATAGCTGAAGACAACCATCTGGAAATACTCTGCTGTGACATGGGTTGTCCTATCTTTGCCCCAACATAAGAAACAAATAGCTGATCAGCATTTATAAAGGACTTAGGTCTCTCAAGATATTTACATACCCTTCATAAGGGATGCTAGGAGCATCCTGCTTACTAGCCCACGGGACATCACAACAGACAGAAGGAGTACTTCTAGTAGCTTCTAAATGAAGGAAACTCCACAGAAGCTGTACTGCCCCAAATACAGCCTATGATGAAAGAAGAGGAGGTGCACACCCTAGAAAAAGTAAGAACAGCACTAAAGAAAATAAAGCCAGGGAAAGCAGCAGGTTCAATTGAGGTCACAGCTGATATGATCAAGATGTTGGGTGAGATAGGGGAGAAATGGCTTCAGAAGGTATTCATAGCAGAATGGAGAGAAAGGTTTATTCCAGATGGGGATAGGGCATCACAGTGGTGCAGCGGTTAATGTTGTCACCTCACAGCAAGAGGTTCACTGGTTCGATTCTTGGCTGTGGTGCTTTCTGTGTGGAGTTTGCATGTTCTCCCTGTGTTTGTGTGGGTTTCCTTGGGGTACTCCGGTTTCCTCCCACATTCCAAAGACATGCATCTGGAGCATTTCTCCCCGGGCCTCCACTGAAAACAGGCTCTGTGGAACCTAGTCGGACATTCCTGGTCAACAAATGTTAAAAAATAAATAAATAAATAAAAAATGACTGGAGTATAAGCATTCTAATGCCAGTGTACAACAACAAAGAGGATATTCCCAACACTGGACAGTATAGAGGTATCAGTCTCATGTCAAACCTGAGAGGATGACTGATAAATGGATATGCAGAGTACCAGAAAGCAAGATGGGAGAAGAGTAGTTTGGATTCAGATCAGGCTGCATCACAACTGACCCAGAGACTGCAATGTGACATCTGGTTGAGAAGAAGCTAGAAATGAGTAAAGAGTCCAACTGGCCATTCCTAGACTTGGAGAAAGCATATGACAAGATCCCAAGAAAGCTGATTTGAGAAGTCTGAGATGGTCTGAGGGCCCAGAAACATTGATAAAATTAGTGCAGGCTATGTACAAGGACTCAATGACTTATGTATGAGCAGTGTTTGGTCTCACAGTGGGAGAGGGTTTCCAGTGGGAGTGGTGCCTCAGGGTTCAGCTCTTAGACCAAAGCTGTTTATACTGGTGATGGACTACATAAGCAAACAGGTAGGTGGGGACAGAACTTCAGCAAAGGATAGGGGAATGGAATGCAAAACTCAAGGTGGAAGGGATGAAATTGAGCACACGTAAGACAGTCATAATGGAGGCAAAAGGGGAAATTAGTTAAAGCTTAGAATTGAGATAGAAGGAAAAGTACTGGAGCAGGTTAGTTGATTTCTATATCTGTGAGGGGTGATTAAGATGAAGGGAAGTCTGAATGAGGAGGTCAGAGCAAGAACTTGTGGGGCTTCAGATAAATGGCACAGTGTCAAGGGTAATGTATGACAGAAGAATGCCAAAGACTCTGAAAAGTAAGGTGAACAGTACAGTGTTGCAACCAGTACTACTGTATGGTGCAGAAACTTGGACAGTGAAGGCAGAGCAGATGAGGAAGCTAGAGGTGTTGGAGAAAGAAGTGCTTCAGATGGGTGGTATGATGCACTCTTTGGGACTGATAAAAAAATAAGAGCATCAGAGCAGAAGTCAAAGTAGCTCCAATTGCAGAGAAGGTCAAAGAGAACAGATTACAGTGGCTTGAGCACATGAGAAGAAAAGTAAAAGAAGAACTGGTGACTGGGACAGACAGGAAAAAAGGCAATAGAAAATGAGGGCATCCATCAAAGATATGGATAGATAGTGTCAGAGAAGACCTGCGATAGTAAGGCATGACTTATTGAAGAAAGTAGGAGAATGGCACTGAACTGAGAGAAATGGGGACACTTGACATACCAACTTGACTTCATGCAGAAAATGGGGGTTGATGATGATGATGATGATGATGATTGATTCCATCAAAATAGTACCTGAGCTCCCTATGCATATCCAGAGTATGTAGAATCCTTTCTCCCTGGGTTCTGAGGATCTGAATAGAACATTGGGAGACTGATGGCTAGACTCAAAGTAAACTCTGAAACAACTTTGGGAATGAATAAGGAATTTGTTCTTAATGACACCTTATCTCTATGGAAGACCAGATAGGGTTCACTCACCATGAGAGCTTGCAACTGAGGTACTCTTTTTGTAGATTTCATAGTAATGACAAGTCCTCATCCAAGATACCAAACTTGAAGTCCATGCTTCAAGTTTGGTATCTTGGATGTAGTGAAAAAAAACTCAAGGGGAGGTGAGTGGAAATTAATATTAATAAAAAAGGAGTTGATATGGCAACTTAGATTAACAGTCACCTTCCCCCCTGGTCTGAATGAATATATATCTGTTAAACCCATTTTGAGGGAAAGGGCAGCTATTATAGGATGAGTGGAGACTTAAATAATATGTTTTGGTGCTGTAATTCTTGGTACTATATACATAAACAAAAAATTCATTTATTATTTTAACTTTGTAAATTTGCGGAAAAGGTTATGACATTTAAGCTTGGTAAACAGTTTTTTATTAATACTATATTTATAATGTGAAATGCTATTGTATGTGGCATGTACTGCAAGGGGTTAATTAAGGAGTGTATTTAAGAAAGTGATGTGGAAGGCATTATTTGTTGGATGAAGTCTCTGTGGTGAGACCAAAGTGCTCACGTTATTTTACTGGCTTTTTATATTTTAATAAATTCTTGAAGCTGTTTAGTTGCGACTGGAGTCCTTTCAACATTTATTTCTTTTCAGTCAAGTTAATTTACTTTGGATATCTTTTTTGGTTTGGTGCTCATTACTCATTTGACTGAGCACATGGAACAGTGGGAGGTGGATCAGCAGGAGTGCGTAAGTATTGTTGCTGCATCTGAAGGGGATGCCTAACATGAGGTGAGCTTTGCTAAATAGTGTTCGCTAGTAGCACACTTACCTTTAAATTCACATACACAGTCCCCTAGACATATTAACACATAAGCAACATACTAAATTCCTGACAGGAACCCCTTTTCATAAAACTCAGTATGACTGAAACAATGGCAGGTAAGTTGTCACACAGTGACCACAAGCAATAACATGCCCCATAGTAATTCCTGTCCAAATAAAACTCTTCCTGATACTAAACTTTAGCATAAAATACATAAAATTTAAACAAGCAGTACATTTTTTCTCTACAACAGCCCCCAAAATAGCAGAAGCTAAAAACAATGATCCCTAACAGAAAATTTCCAGTGTTAGAATGATACCGGGTTTCTTAAAATACAAATACCACTAAAAAACCTAAGTAAAATAACTAGTACTTTTTAAAATTTGTTTAAAAGGCAATCCGCAGGATTCAATAAAATCCATGTAGGCTCAGTGTAGAGCCTACAGGAAATGTACCCATGTACATGGCCATGGTTCCCCCTCTGCAATGCACCATGCATATTAATCATGTCGTGCTGCTGAGGGAGATCATAGTAGCATGGATATTGAATCCATGTAGGCAGTAGTGTAGAGGCTGTCCCATGGTTGTGGACTGCCCATGGAATTCCTGGGCAGATGGTATGTACAGGATAAGAATCCCTGTAATGTACCCTGCTAGTGTAGAAATATGTATGTGTTGTAATAGTTTTTTTTTTTACTTTTATTTTTTTATTTTTTATTTTTATGCCTGTTTGCACAGCATGGAGTGCAGCAGTGCCAAGATGCCCTTACACATGCACAGCTGACACCTGCCAGACATCTAAAAATAGAAAGCGGATGTAATTAATTAGTTTTAGTTGCCTACTATTTTTATTTTATTTTTTTTTTTAATGGTTATTTGCACGACGCTGTGCTTAGCAATGCTAACAAGTAGCTTAGTAATATATGTGTGAAGGTACACTGGTTTCCTTACTATCCAAGTAGCTAAATAGGTAGAGTCATGGTGTAAAGTATTGTAGGTCCTGGGTACGAGTCCCCAGCAATCATACCTTTTTTGCATTTATTGCTCTGGAAATGTGTATGGTGACCTAAAGAGCGGTTTAATTTAAAAACTAATTTTTTACATTTGGAAAAGCTGCATGGTGCTAAGCTCTGCTTAAACATGGTCAACCGCTACTCCTGTTTGCACGTTGCTAAGCTTTGCTAAAACATGGCTGTGCGAGTTTACATGATGCTCAGCTCCGCTAAGCTCATTTGCACAATGCTAAGCAACATGGCGCTTTTTTAAATGTTACAGTATGATGTGTAAGGGTGGGAAAACAGCTTATATTAAGGCTAATAGTTGTGACTTCTGCAGCATTTGTTGGAGTATTACTAACCTGTTGATATGCCTAGTAGTTTTAGCGAGGGAGCACACTTTCGGGTAAAGAGATGGGGTGTGCAGGAGTCCAGAGTGTTTGTTGGACTCCTGGTCTGGAACTATGTACCCTGGCTGTTGCAGGGTGGTTACTAGGGTTCAGAATGTAAAACTGAAGCCTGGGATCAGTTGGAAAGGGATCTTACCAGTGCTACTGGTATCCCCCGCACTGGTGAGCAGTGTTGTCACCACTATGACAACCTGAAGTGAAGGAAGAGGGGAACCTTGGACACCTGGGTCCAAGAGGCTAAGGCTGGGCATGCCCCACAGATATTTAAGTATTTTTGTTACTACTTCACTAACATACAAGCTGAATCCATGCAAAACTGGTATGCATAATGGTGTGCTTCTCTTCCAACAGCTGCAGCTTAATGAGCTTGCAATGTCCAGTCTCACACTGGGTGCCATGAGTCTGGTAAGTAGGGATACTTTCTGATAACTGTAACAATAAATGATACCAATAACAATAAGCAATAAAGTTTAAAGCAGAAGTGTAGTTTTATAACTAATATGTGCAAATAACTGCAGTAGAGCTATATTCACTGTATGTGTGTTCTAATGTCACTGCAGTCAACTGTAAATATGAAATAAATAAAAAATGCAAACATAATTACCTGATAAATGTATTGTACAATCCACAGTATGGTTCAGGGCTGTCTTCAGGCCATTTTCAGTCAAATAATGCTCTCAACTCCTTCCCAATCCAGGAACAAAGTATATGGGTAAGGTACCAAAGCAACACAACAAGACCAGTGTAAACCACGTTTAATAGCTTCCTCTCTCTCTAGCGCCTCGGCCACAGTAAGCCTCCTTGATACAAAAAACAGTATATATAATCACATCAATTAATCAATAAAATAATTATACAATTAATTAATAAAATTAATGGAAATCCATTAAGTTAAATAATACTTCTCCAACAACATTCTGTGTTCAAACCCCTAGGCAATAAAGTACCATATTTCAAAATAAAAACAGTTTCCTTCTTTAAAAGTAATTTTACAACAATGGATATATCAGATTCAAAAATAGCTACCTGTTGTAAAATAGTGGCTTTTAAACTATCACTATTGCCACTATGATGTTCATGAAAATGTTGAGCTAAAGGGCTCTCTATTTTATTGTTTCTTATATCTCTTAAATGCTCAAGAAGCCTCACCTTGAACATTCATTTGGTTTGCCCAATATAAAACTTGTTGCATCCACATTTGATAGCATAAATTACCCTATGAGTTCTACAATTATATATCCCATCCGAACAAAAATTTACATTATTAATATTAGAAAAAGTTCTGTGTATATATGGACAACCACTACATTTTCCACATGGGAATGTCCCCATGCTGGACAATTGATAGGATATTTTAATTCCTGGTCTAGAAAATTTTGTATGTACTGTCATGTCTTTAATACTTCTACCTTTTTTATAAGAAAAAATAATTTTTTTTGTCATTAGAATATTTAATTCTTCGAAATTATATAAAAATTCCCAGAAATGTAATATACATGTTTTAATCTTATTACTGTAGGCATTGTAAGTTGAAACTAAAAACAAATTCTCTTCAGAATTAGTTTCTCTATTTGCAATATGCCTGCTTCCTCTATTATTATAAATATGCTGTGTCCTATGTCTTAACTTTATAACCCGTTGAATATCAGCATCCAATAATCTAACATCATATTTCCTTCTTATAAACATATTTTTAGTTAATTGAATTTCTTTCAAAAAAATATCCTCATTATTACATAACCGTGAAATTCTTAAAAATTCACCATATGGTAAAACTTGAATGGTGTGTGCAGGATGACAGCTAGTAGCTTTCAAAAAATCACGAGGCACCCCAAATTTCCTATATATGCTAGTTGATACAGGTTGGCCATCTATACCTTGTAACTTAATATCTAAGAAATTGATTGTCTGTCCATATTGTAACCCATCAAAGAAAATATTAAATCAATTCTTTTGGATTTCATGTACAAAATTCTGTATATGATTATTACCATATTCGCACAAAAATATTAAGTCATCAATGTATCTGTAATACAACTTTACATACTTCTGTACAAATACATTGTTATAAATGCATTCCTTTTCAACTAAACCCATAAAAATATTAGCATACATCGGTGCAAAAGGAGCACCCATTGCTGTTCCTTGTTTCTGATGAAAAATCATATCATCAAAGCAAAAATAATTATTTTCTAAACAGAATTGAACAAGATCAAGTATATAATGTGTGAAGGGTGACTCTCTCATACTTTTAAACAATGCTTCTAAACCAAATTTGTGTTGGATATTAGTATAAAGACTCTTAATGTCTAATGTAATCCAATACATATTTTTATTCCATGTGACCGATTTTATTTTGTCCAAAAAATCAAAAGAATCTTTAATATAAGAGGGAAGAAGAACTGCTTCCTTCAATAGTACACGATGTAACACAACTCCAAGATTATGCAAAAAATATTTTCTGGCTGATACAATTGGTCTGCCTGGAGGTTTATCACTATTCTTGTGAATTTTAGGAAGACAGTAAAAATAAGCAGGACCTGTATCTGTTAAGCTAAGTTTTTTATTAACATCAGTATCAGTCCAATAGCCTAAGCGCAAGCCTTTCTGAATTAAGCCTATATATTTTTCCTTCGCTCTTTCTATTGCATCCCCTTGGACTATACAATAAACAGATTCATCACCTAATAAATCCCAACACATATGTAAATATTGTGTATGGTGCATTATTACTATTTTATTGCCTTTGTCTGAAGGCTTAATAATTAAATCTGCCTGTTTAGAAAATTTCGTTAGTTCTAACCATTCTAATTTAGAAAGGTTATATTCAACTTCCTTCACATCAAAATTCTTTAACACATAATCCATACCAAATTCTACCATGGCATGGAATTTCTTAATGCCATCATGACAAAAAGGGGGCATATATTTGCTATCTATATTTATGTCAGAAGTATCTATACACCTCTGTTCACAAGGCTCACTAATGCAAGAGACAAAGTATAGTGGCAATAGTGATAGTTTAAAAGCCACTATTTTACAACAGGTAGCTATTTTTGAATCTGATATATCCATTGTTGTAAAATTACTTTTAAAGAAGGAAACTGTTTTTATTTTGAAATATAGTACTTTATTGCTTATGGGTTTGAACACAGAATGTTGTTGGAGAAGTATTATTTAACTTAATGGATTTCCATTAATTTTATTAATTAATTGCATAATTATTTTATTGATTAATTGATGTGATTATATATACTGTTTTTTGTATCTGATACTTTACTCCTTGAAGGCTTACTGTGGCCGAGGCGCTAGAGAGAGAGGAAGCTATTAAACGTGGTTTACACTGGTCTTGTTGTGTTGCTTTGGTGTTTTCTGAATTTTACATCTTGTTGTCTCTTATATGGGTAAGGTAGCCCACGTTCTGGGCAGATATCATGTATAGAATTCACAGATTCTAAGGAGCAGAATTGTGGCTTGATAAGTAATGTATTCAAATAGCTGGAGTAGGGCTGTATTCATTGCATGTGTGATCTAATGTCACTGCAGTCAATTGTTACATTATGTGTACATGTCCCCTGAAGTCACAGCTTTTGGGTTCTACTTGTATGCCTGCCAACTAAGATATGATGGCTGTCTAGTTTACTTAATGTATACAAACATACCTCTCAACTGTTACAGTTTTTTGTAATGTAATGACAACTGCCCAATCTGTCTGGTTCACGATTAGCAGATAAATGATTACCTGGAATGCAATGTATTTGCAAATCTCTTTACAGGACACCTTGGTAGTTTTGTATGCGCACATTATGGGAAACATGTCCGTGTAGTTATGTACCTCCATTTGTTAGTGCTTGGCCCATACTGTCCCATGCTAACAGCTTGAGAGGTATGTACATCCTACATCATCTATAGAAGAATTTGAGTCACTGTACTCACAACTGACACTGCACACTTGTAAAAGTATGTATTAGTAGTCTGTGTATTAATATCATCTGCAAATTCACTAATGGTATGTTTTTCTCTCTCTTCCCACCACTTATCTTCTTTAATTTATTAATGTTATCTATTATTATGATTTAATATTAATATATTCTGTTAAAGTAACTGTTATGTTGGCTTTATGGGTTATTTCATACTGGTTTGCTGTTAGCATACTTACTGTTATGTTATTCATTGTTATGCTCCACATAATATACCTTAATATGTATTTGGATTAATCAGTATTATGTTACATTATGTTAATACTAACATTGGTTTGGTTATTACTAACCTTAAATTATTCTTATATCTAATTTACTACAGCATGACAAGGTAGGCCGGTTCCAGGTGATTCACCAACCTTGGTTCCTCCTCCTGTGGCACTGGGGCCCAGCACGTCTAGGCCACAGCTTGGTGATGCCCCTTCTGCTGCCCCTGCACTACCTGCAGCATTGAGTAGTTCTTCCCCACAAGCTGAGGCTGGGCCCCCTCTTGGAACGGTGGTGGAGGGGGTGGTGTTGTTACCTGTGATGAACTACCAGGATTGGTGCACAGGATATTGTTCTGAAGTTTTGGACATCACCAGCACCGGATGGAGGGCATGCTTGCCACCCTGGTGGGTCTGCCTTGCCTTGGAACTCAGCTTCTACCACTGCTACACCATGGGTAGTGAAAGACCAGTGCCAGCAGTCCCATGGGTGGGGACTTGAGTCATGCTGCTATCTTGTGGAGACACCTGAGAATAAGATTCCACAGCACCCTCCCCATCCATGGTGTTCATCCCCCTCTGGTGTCACATACCACCCCTGTCTGCTGTCTTGTCTGTCTACAAAAGCTTCCTCACCTTCCTAGCTTACCTCACCCCATGTACCTTTGTCCCTTCTCCAACATTCCACTCTCACCTTAAAGAAAATTGGCACCTGTCCCAAAAACAAAATATTGTCCCATACATACCTCTCCATTTTGCACGTGTTCACTGGACACACATAATTTGGTCCAACTGGTTTGACAATGCAGTTGTATTATCACCACCCCTCTCTCTGGGGGTGACAGTCCAAATTCATCTACAAATTCTGTCAAAGTGCACAGTTGTTGCTGATGAAGAAATGGATAGTTATGGTTCTTATCTATACCCTTCCTGCACATCTCTACCTGTCTTTCACTATATCCCCCCCCCCCATGAGTTTGCTGTCTGGTTTATTGACAGGCATTATATGCTTGCAAGGCCAACGTAATGTCAGTAAAGGTGAACAAGTCCTCTGCTCATGCAAGGACACCCACATCTTCATTGCACAGACTGCCTACAAACACTGTGTTTCAGGCTATCAACCCCAAGGTTGTGGCAGCATGATCCTAACTTTGCTGGACTTACACAGTGTCGCATTTGTAGGTATGGTATTGGGACCAAGCCTAATAACAGGACTATGGTCAAGCCAAGGTCCACATGGCTGCCATAGCATTGTATGACACAATGTCAGGTGCTGTGTTACCTTAGGGGACCTACATAAAGGTGACATGTTAATTTCACTATCTGTCATGACACTGCTTAACAATGGCATGCTATGATGTACACACAAGCATGAATACATTATTAATGGCACTATCAATGACTGCTGACGAGATGTGGAAAGTGTCCCCACCCCTCTACTCCTATGCCACACCAACACAACTTATGACAGATGTGACTGTATTTTAAACCTTGATTCCATAGTGTCTCAAACAGCAGTCAGTACATATACAATGAGCATTTTGCCAACATGCACAGTTCATCTCCTGCTCCACCCACATCCACATCACACATACCTGTGTGTGTGCAACTCCTTACCAGACATATTCCGAAGCAACAGACACTTCAGAAAATCATACCTCTGGAGAGCACAGTACACATAATAGTTCATGCACCACTGTCTCACCGGTCACACATTTGAGGCAAAGCACAAAATCAAACCTTTTATTCATAGGTGATTACATCATGAGACACATTGATGTCCATGTCACCAGGCTACATATGGGAAAGGTCACAGTTAGCTGTCTGTGGGTTGACATGATACACCATACCACACATTGCCGCAACTCAAGGAATATCAGGTAACATAATGATGACATCATAGTTCCTGCAAGTGTGTATGACGAGGTACATACATCACTGGATTGTATGCAGACACATGACTAAGCTTAGACATTCTGTGTCTCTCACAGGTATGCCCATAGCTCTCAACTGTATTTGAGCCTCACCTAGGATGATGACTCAATACAAATGGAAAATGATGGACGTCAATAATTGCTTTAGCATGTGGTGTCATTGTAAGGGGATCCACTACATGTCCTCCTGGGATGACTTGGTCAACAGATGTCAAAGCTTTGCCAGAGATGGTCTTCATCTCTCACCACTGGGATGTTGAGTGCTGGCCAAGGCTCCTGACACCCCCACAGTGATCTTATAGGCACTGTCTGGAGGAACACCTTTCCAAAGAGAATGCCATCTTCTTACAACATCACAGTAATGCTGCTACACACTCTGTGGAAGGTGTCCCCACCTTGGAATATGCATCAACAGGACTTGCTGGTGGGACAGATTTGTGTCCCAGAGACTCCCCCATCTGTGGAATAGACTCCCTCTCCACACCAAGCAGAGTACCTCTTTACCCCTTTTAAGAGCAACCTGAATAACTGAATGGGAAACATAAAATACATCCCTGGGATTCTAGCCATGTCCCTTCTGGACAGGGGCATTGGGTGCTGACTTGTCTAAACATGGGCTAAACTCTTGGCTAGGCCTATAAGGGCATCAGGGTCAATAACCTAGTAACCTCATATGATCCTATGATCCTATGCAGACATTTGTGCAGTCAAAGGCACTTGGTTCAAGGTTGTGGACAGCACCGCAGCCACACCAGGCTACTTGTCCTTCCACATGTTCAGACCACAAAGTGACAGTGTGTAAGGTAATGCAGGTGGTGTATACATATTCATTATGGATAGATACACATACAAATTTGGTGAAACACTGTGATTTCCTGGAGACATTGCAGGTGCTATTCACTGCTGAAAAGACACCTAATCAAGTCATTGCCAGCTACAGGAGCAGCTCCATGAATCCAGGCATTCGTTGTTCTTATTTGAATGTATGTGTGTCTATCAAGCTATATCAGTACACCATGGTTTGGGGTGACATTAAGTAATCACTGTGTTGCTTAGTTGTGCTGAAACTCACTTGCCCAAAGGTTAGTTTATGCCCTTAATTAAAATGCCCTGGACCAGTGGCATGACATCCCCACAAGGGGAGCCAGTGTAGCACATCATGTGTTCACCAAAATGGGTGACCGCTGCAACCCCCCCCCCCCACTGTGAGGTCCTTCCTGGTGAGATCTGACCACAGATCAGTCTCATTAAAACTAAGTATCAGACCTAACACCCCCCTTGCAGAAAATACAGAAATATACTGCAACAAAGCAATTTATTACCTCCTATGGGATGGTTTACATAGCTTGAGCGCACCTCCTCACTCAAATGGGACAGGCAAGTATGCAGAGCTCTACACCCATACTTTATGTAAGCAGCTGTACAACTGCATAGACTCGGCTGTACCTGAGAGGAGGAAAATGAGCTCCTCATGCACAGCAATCCTGCCTGGTGGACAATAAGAGGTGGATACTGCTGTATGACAGTTGGAGTGAAGGTGCCCCCCTAAAATGGAGGCACAACCCCCTCAGCTAAAACAAGCACATAGTGTTGTTGTGACATTGTGTAGACACAGTATCTGATAAAATTGCCTCCCCACAAAGCAGAACTACAATGCACAGTGTAGTTACATATGTAACCTCAGAGGAAAGGCCCAGATTGTCGGTGAACTTGTACTTAATGATACCACATATAATGGGTCTGTACTTGTAGCTTACCTGTTGTCCCACAGGTTCTCTGTCAACTTCACTCCTCTGTCCCCACCACATGTGCCACATAACATTCTTACAACCTGTCCCATACCTTCTATATCTACACAGAAGGTTATAACTGGCCCCTCTATGGGGGCTAGACAGTATCTATTGGACATGCTAACATCCTGGGCTGCATCTTACATGGGATCCAACAAAGATTACTAACACCATTGGGAACTTTTTCCAATCATACTGTAACCACTGGCTGCATCCCAGCTGACTGGACAATGGCAACTGTTATCCTCTTGCACAGAGGTTGTACATCCACTGACCACCGGAACTATATACCTATTTGCCTGAGTAGCCATATCTGTATATCCATGGGGCAAATCATCATGGAACTGATCGACAAACATATATGTAATCTACAAGCAGTTGACTGTACACAGTTTGGATTTCTGACAGGGAGATCATGGCTGTTAAACTTGGTGTACATGTCAGAGGTAGTCACCAAGGACTTGGGTGAGGGGATATCAGGGTGTACAACCCCCGGACTTAGCCAGGCCATGTGACTCTATCCCCCACTCAGATATCATTGACAAAATCACTCATTTAGCCATCCATGGTAATATCATTATAGGGGTCACTAAGTGGCTCGCTGATGGAACACGCACTCAAAAAAGGGGACTCCACCTCTAATAGCTGATCTGAAAGCAGCAGTATTCAACAGGGCTCAGACCTGGGTCCTCTACTGCTTGGAATCCATTTAGCCATGATACAAGTGAATACTGAATGTCTGTGGCCGACAACATTGGATGATGCTTGCAAACTGTGAGCAGTCATAGATCTGTGAGTTATGTCAATATCCTACAAGAGAGTATTGATGAATAAATGCATCTTGACATACTAATGTCCATAAACTCCATGCAAATATATATGTAGTATCATTTCCATCGGTAAAACCTATGTTCCTTGTAAGTAGCACATCAGTAGCAACATGTGATATACAGGTGATAGACCTAGGCACACAGGCCTGGCCACAAATGTTTACTCCTAATGTACCTGAGATCACCATGTCTCCCTATTGGCATACTCATAACCTGTATGCACTCTTCCCTCAGCATGCCAATATTTGAGTGCAATGGCCATTTGGTAATGTACGTTTCTAAGCACTACTGGCAATTGCACACAACACAATGGTCCCTCACAAGGGAACTTCACGCCTTCAGTATCTGTTCAATGTGGATCATCTGAAATCACTGTCACTGCAGCCTGTGGCATATAGATTACTCATAGGTGATCTCTGCCTTGCATACGGTGCAATGTGTGACCTTGATTGTTTGGAAATGCTGCATATCTGTAGGTGGTATGATACACAGATTACTCACTATAAGGACAATAACCTGGTATATGACATTAGTAATACATAAAAAGCGAAGAACAAAGCCCAAAAGCTGAACCAGTAAATAATTTGAGAGACCGATTTATTTAAGCGCTTTCGGAAGGGTCAATACCCCTCCTTCTTCAGAATAAATGAATGAACAAACAAGAAATGCAAGCAACAGTCCTTATTTAAAGCCAATTAAAACAATCATGTGATAAACTTTTAACGTCATTGCTTAATTAACTTGAATTGACCAATACAAATCTTAAAAACAAATAGTACCTTATTTCCTTCTATGAAAAGTGCTATTTTAACAAAAAAGTTAAAAATAAAGATAAAGAAGAAAAAAGAAAATAAGACAGCGTACGTGTACGCTGTGCATAACTACATGTTCTTTCAATAATTTTTTTCTCTAAGGGACTAACTTTTGTCCCAGACACTCATTTTAATTTAGTAAGGACTATTATTGATTTGAAATTACTTGTACGCAAGTTAAATTTAAGAATCACGTTGGGGGATAGGCCCACCCTTCTTAACAATTTCAGAATCGCTAGTGTCTTTAACCCACCACTACCTGACAGACTCAAAGCTTTTGAAATGGCTTGTGAGTAAGATTTGAGACATTTGGCTGCTAAAAATGTTAACGTTAAGGGAGTCAAACCTAACATTTCTTCGCAGGAAAGGGATTTTATTAGAACTCTGAGGGATTGCAACATCAGGGTTATGAAACCCGATAAAGGGAATGGGCTTATTTTCATGGATCATCACACATATGTCAACAAAATGTTAGCCCACTTAGAGTTAGGGCCCTATCAGGAAACCAGCATTAACGAGATCAACATAGCATACAGCAAGGTTAGAAGTACATTAGAAGACTTATTTTTAGAAAATATTATCGACATGGATTTACACACGTATTTATCTAGGTTGCCAGCATTTTTTGGGGTGCCGAAAATCCACAAATCAGTGTCTGACCCTCCGTTTAGACCCATTGTTGATGGTAGGGGGTCGATATTGAGTGCTTCGGCTATATACATAGACACCTTACTTAAACCACTCATTGCAAATGAGACACAGATCTGCAAGGACTCGTGGAGTTTCTTGAGTGAGATCAACAAAATTCCATTCAACTCAGAATAGGTCCTTCTCACTGTGGATGTAAAAGACCTATATACGGTCATTCCACATAGTATAGGACTTGAGTGGATCAAGGAGTTCCTGTCATCAAGGAAGGTTAATGACAATACCATTTATCTGGTTGAGACACTCTTAGAACTGATCCTTTTTTCTAATTTTTTTGGCTTTGAAAGGCGCACTTATATACAGACATCAAGGATGGGTTCTCCTTGCAGAGGGGCCTACGCGAATTGCATCATGGCTCAATGGGAGAACACTCTTTTGTTCCAGGATCCAAATTTTAAAAGACAAGTCACCTGGTACACTAGGTACCAGGACAACATGTTCTTTTTATGGAAAGGAACTTCAGATGACATTCCCCATTTCATAGCAACTATTTCAAAATTGATTCACTTCTTGGAGTTTACTTTTGAATTCCACGATACTCACATTAGCTTTTTAGACATTTTGTTATGCAAAGATAGGACGAACTCAAGGTTTAAAAGTAGAATCTACAGGAAACCAACATATTCCAATGGTTTCTTACATTATTCTAGTTGCCACCCGTACCACCAGAAGAGAGCAGTGGTGAAAGGGCAAATGGTACGGGCGGCTAGGATGGTTATGGACGATGGTGAGTTCTCAGCTGAATGCACCAACCTCTCGAAAATGTTTTGTAATAGAGGTTACCCTAGTAAACTTGTAAAGGAGATCATGGAAGAAGTTGCATACAAGCGTAGTGTAGAGCACTTCAGCCTCATTTTGGGCATATCATTAACACCTATGAGAGAGGTTGAGGAGCATGTCAGGCAACACAAGAACTCATCCGACACCCGTCATCAGCACAATTTGAGGTTTTTATGCACCTTTTCTATAGATCACCATTTTATTAGGGACATTCTATGTAAAAATTGGAAATTATTATCAAGTGATAGAAATATCCATAACATGTTTGAGGCTCCTCCAGCAATTACATTTAGAAGAGGAGTCAACCTTAAAACCCTTTTAGAAGTTGGTAGACCTGGGTTGAGAACACAGACATTTAGTATGGGTAAATGTGGGTTCTGTAGACAATGCAGATTCATAAAAGAAGGAACTTCTGTTACAATTAATAACATTGAATATAAAGTAAAGGGCAAATATAATTGCAATACTAGGGCAATCGTTTACGTGGCAAGCTGTGTAGCCTGCCACCCTTTTTATATTGGCAAGACTGAGCGTAAGATAAAACAGCGTATATACGAGCACGTTTACGCTATTTCTAAGAAAGAACTAACGAATGCCCTAGCTTGTCACATCATTGAACATCCAAGCCACCAGTTTAAGTTTACAGTATTGAAACAGGTGGATGATGCCCCATTTACAGGTCCATGGCAGATTCAACTTGAGATGGAGGAGCTGCAGTGGCAAATAAAAACTGCCGCTTACTTCCCTCCAGGTTTGAATGAGCAAATTTCTATTTCATGCATCTTGAAAAAATTAGCTCTAAAAAGATAACCCCACAAAAAAGGCAATTTGTTAGTAATGGCCTTTAGTAGTATATGCTGGTAAGCAGCTACCTTAGGTCTTATTTTTTAGTGAATATTTGGTTTAGATATTTTTCTTGACACTTTTTTTGACAGATCAAGGGCATTTAACTTTGTATGATTCATAGCAGTGATGCTAAGTTTGTGGTTAGGCTGCTTTTATGAATGATTTATTGTTTATTGAAAGAACATGTAGTTATGCACAGCATACACGTACGCTGTCTTATTTTCTTTTTTCTTCTTTATCTTTATTTTTAACTTTTTTGTTAAAATAGCACTTTTTATAGAAGGAAATAAGGTACTATTTGTTTTTAAGATTTGTATTGGTCAATTCAAGTTAATTAAGCAATGACGTTAAAAGTTTATCACACGATTGTTTTAATTGGTTTTAAATAAGGACTGTTGCTTGCATTTCTTGTTTGTTCATTTATTTATTCTGAAGAAGGAGGGGTATTGACCCTTCCGAAAGCGCTTAAATAAATCGGTCTCTCAAATTATTTACTGGTTCAGCTTTTGGGCTTTGTTCTTCGCTTTTTGTGTTTTTACAAGTTCGTTCAGTCTTTGTGGTTCGACATTAGTAATACATGCTAGTGGGAGAGATCTGTCTAGCAGACTTTAACACACCTTTGAAACAGAAACCTGCCTAATGGCAAACAGAGCACCTCATCGGATGTCGTCTGATGCCATATGTATGATTGGCTGGGTGACTGTCATTTCACACAGGGCTTCTGCCTGTGTCCCTTGTGGACAGGGGCAATATGTGCTGATCATGCAAATAAGGGTAAAAACTTGACTAAGATTATGAGGGCTGTAGGGCCATTAGGCTACTAAAGTTCAAAGATCCTATGATTCCATAATTTGATGTAAAATGCTCTAATAGCCACACACACACAAACCTGGCTACATTGAGGATAGCACCACTTCCAATTACTGTTTACAGGACAATGCACAAAACACACACACTCCAAGTTGGCTGCATATAAATTAGAACACTTACCTATCTAATGGTATACACTGCAGATCACAGTTAGCAACACATGCATTACATCTCAAGGCTATTATTATCTCTTTAGGACATCTTAAGCTTGATAACATCAGCAGGGCTAGTTGTGGTCAGGCATTTGGAGGCCCACATCACCTGCTAAAACCAAAATACTGCAAGATCGTACCTCTTTCTGAGCTATTCAGGTGATCAGATTCATGTCATACAGAGATACACACACATTGAGTGCCAGGAGTGAGATTAGATTTTGTAAATATGTAAATATATTTTTTAGTCTGTAAAAATATTGATATGTATATATCATGTGTTTGCATTTCTGCTTTGTCTCTCTAATGTTCTTGTATAACTGATTTTGACCATATTTTTGACTCAAAATGTTTAATTCTCTGTAAACTGTTTGTGTATTTTTGGAGCTTTTCTCCTCAGGACTCCACTGAAAATGGGCCACAAATCCAGCTGGACCAACCCGGTTAACAAATATCAATAAATAAAATAATAAATTAAAACCCCTACCTATCTAGTCTTACAAACTATAGACCACAGTACTTACTACATGTGACACGGCTTACACCTGAAATTAGAGTCACAGCTGGTAGTCTTAATGTAGTTGACATCAGCAGGCCTTGTAGAAGGCAGCAGTTTGGAAGTCGGGAGCAACTCACAGAGCCAAAAAGTGCAGAATCATTGCAGTTAGGCAGTCAAGAAGGGATTCTCAGTTGTTTTGCAGGAGGACACACACACCAAGTAGCCTACAGTGAAATTAGAACCCATACCTATTTAGTCTTACACACTATAGATCACAGTACTTATCACATTCACCAAGGCTTCAGTCTGACATTACAATGACAGCTGGTAGTCTTAATGTAGATGACATCAGCAGGCCTTATACAAGAGGGCAGTTTGGAAGCGAGCAGCAACTCCACAGGGTCAAAAAGTGCAGAACCATTGTAGTTTGGTAGTCAATGAGGGATTCTTAGTTGTTTTGCTGGGTGATACACGCACCACACACCAAGTGGCCTGGAGTGAGGCTAGAACCTCTACCTATCTAGTCTACACACTATAGATCAGAGTACTTGTCACACACCCCTCAGTTGACATCTGTTTTATACATGACTGCAGGCAAACTATTTGTGGATTACATAAACTAGGCTTGTGTTGAATGGTGTCTGTGGACTGCAGAGTGATATTGCTTCATACTGTTTGCATCTAGTAGCCAGGCAGTCAGATAACTGTTATGTATCCTAGCTATGTGGCTACAATTACCAGTTTGGCCATTTGTGGCTGTTTGCATTTGGCTGGGCAAGCCTGTGGGCAGGAACAATGTGCCCTGTCCATGTATGCATAGACAACATTATACATTACACCACCTGTTCACCTGTTGCTGTATGTGTGGTGACATCTAGCAGGCACAGGGGTATGTAGGCAAGTGCATTATGTACTGTTAAGCCCTTACTTTGAATCATTTGAGCAACTGTATAGATGTGTCATAGTGCAGCTTTACTCACAATTATCATGGTATGTAGGACAATACAGACATGTATATAACAGGCATGTATATATATATATATATATATATATATATATATATATATATATATATATATATAAATGTAGCTCTGTGTGTGTATGGTATATATATATATATATATATATATATATATATATATATATATATATATATATATATATATCTATATATATATATATATATATATATATATATATATATGTGTATATATCCAAAAGAAGAGTGGTTTCTGGCCCAGAAATTGTAGTTTATTGGCTATTTGGGCAGTTTTTCAATCTCTTTCAACTTCCTGGTTTAAAACCCCATGTTTGCGCTTTTCCTGCCTTTCCTGTAACTAGTCTAGTTAAGATAAAGATTTGTTGTATCCAGGACTGTATGTAAGCTTCTGAGCCCCCCAAGCCTTTCTGTGTTGGAGGGAAGCCTTCTAGCTTATCGGTGGGAGTGGTGAGCACTAGGTAGCCTATCTACCACAAGAGGAGTGGTTTCTGGCCCAGAATTGTAGTTTGTTGGCTGTTTGGGCAGTTTTTCCATCTCTTTCAACTTTCTGGTTTAAAAGCCTACATTTGCACTTATTTCTCACCTTTCCTGTAACTAGCCTAGTCCAGATACAGACTTGCTGTATTCAAGACTGTTTGTAAGCTTCTGAGTTACAAGGCTTACACGGGGGCTGCAGTTAAATGGTGTGATGTCAACATGTCATGCATATGCATGAGGGCATGCTGAATCACACCTAAGGCTTACACGGTCCGTGGGAGACAGTAGGGGGCGTGTCCGTAGGCCGAGCCCTGCAAGCGGACATGCCCCCAGAAGAGTAAAAGTGCCTAAAGTAAACCCCCACGACAGAGTACATGGAAATGTGAATAAACACAGCACAACACATGCCCCCACAGACTATGAACATAAAATTATATAAATGAACATATTATATTTTTTAAATTGTAAAGATGTTTGCCCGTGAGTGTGCTCGTTTGCGCAGGCGTGCCCGTAGCTCAGCCAAAGTTAGCAGTAAGTGGAAAAGCATATGAGAACTAACTATGCAAAATAAGCCATAAAACAATAGTGTAGTGGTAGAGATGTTGGCTGAAGAACAGGCAGTCATGGTTCGAGCCCCCCACAACATCAATTTTTATTTTTAGTGAAATAAGCACGAAACAAGTCCCTGACATATATGTACACATATAAAATTAAATTTTATGTAAAATGTAATGAAATAGGCCATTTATTTTGAAGAAATGTAAGATAACAAAATAATAAAAAATGCCAGATGTGCCTATAGCTGAGCTACAGTTTACCAAGTTGAGTGCATCTGCCCGTAGGTGAGCAGTGGTTTAACAGGAGCAAAATGAGTGCCCGTAGGTGAGCAATGGTTTAGCAGGTGCAAAATGAGTGCCCGTAGGTGAGCCATGGTTTAACATGCTGAAACTGTGTGCCCCTAGCTGAGCTGAGCGTAATATGCATGCTGACAGCCAAATGAAGCATAAACCAGCATAACCCATTTGCGCGGAGCTGAGCGCTGAGCACCGTGCCAACAAGCTAACCGACAGGCAACGTTGAGCAAGCTGTAACAAAACTGCCTTTACACAGACACCCCCCCTAGCCTGTCTAGACAGTCATAAAATATAAAAAGCAGTGGCCAGGTTCGAACCCAGGATACCATGCACCATAGTCAAGGTACTGAGCCACTAAGCCATGACAGATGCACTTAGCAATGCAGTAATAGCAAATATATAGGAATGAATAGAAAGAGGCGCATGACAAAGCAGGTTTTGTGACGCTGATACAATTCCAAAATGACCAATCACAGATAAGTGCGGGAAAAACGGCATATATAAGCCCCATAGGCGGGAATACACAGCATAACCATTTGTAGAACTAACTTGCAGCCAGAATGTCAGGAGTAGGTGAGGGTAGTTGCTTCCGAGCACAGAGGTGGGGCATTGAGGAGTCCAGATATATGGTCTGGCTCCTTGTCCACAATCATGAGGCCCAACTCATGCAGGGCCAGGTCCTGTGGGGAGCATATAGGGCTGAGGCGTGGGACCGGTTGGCTCATGATCTCACCAGTGCCACAGGGATTCCAAGGACTGGTGAGCAGGTCCGTCACCACCATGCAGACCTGAAGAGAAGTAAGCAGGACCAACTGAACCTTTGGATCCAGGAGGCCCGGCAAATGCCCAACGCCCCACTACTGAGTAAGTTACATTTAATTATGTATGTAAGAAATTAACCTAGCTGATATTATGGAGATGTGTATTCCAATATTACTTTATTTATATTACAGCTGCAGGTGTCCGTTCTGCGTACCGCAGAACCTATGGCGATAGACTGGTGCGGTTGCACCACCAGGCAGGTCAGTAATCCTCTCCCTGTAACTGTAAATAAATATAAAAGTATGACAGTTAGCAAAAGAGTGTAGTGTAGTCACTAAGTAATAAAATGTGCAAGTAACAGTGTAAGAGTGTTTGCAAGTATTGCTTGATTACAAAAGTGTGTTGCAGTCTGTAATCCAAACAGAAAAATGAAAATGTCTAAAATAAAGTCTGAAATAAAGATGCCCCACCTGTAATATAATAGTACACAACCTGCAGCAGGCTGAAAAGTACAGCTGCAGAAGATGAGCAAATCACGTGTGAAATATATCCCTGTTGAAATACTGAAACATGACAGAAGTGAGATTGTTGGAAAGGATTGTAACAACTACAGGTAAAACATGTCAATAAAGCCTAGAAGTAAGTACCATCCTGAATTGTAAAATTAAAACAAGTGAGAGAGTGTGAGAAAGAGTTATGAATCCACCAATAAAGTAGTAATAAATCCTGAATAAAGTATACTGCAGTTAGTACAGAATGAAATGAATGTGACAAGCAGAACCAAACTGCGAAATCTGTTCAAAATGTTCCTGCAGCTGGAATGTGTATCCCAAAATCTGGATATGCTGCTCTCAGTCTGCAATATGCAGATAGTATGATTGTCTGAAATACCAAACATCCACAGTTGTCTATAGCTATATAAAGCAAATGTAGCAGGATGATGTAGCTGAACAAAGCCAGATATGAATGTGTATGAATAAAAATGAAAATGTTTATTGATGTAGCAGTAACAGTCCTATCACCAACTTGAAGTAGTTATCACATAGGAAACTGTAGGTAGAACAGTAGTGTGTATATATCTGCAGCTATTAGAAATTTACATCATATGTATTGGTATTTGAAGGTGTTAATTATATTTTCTTCACCCTACCCTATAACCACATATAATCCATTCCACGTGAAATTGGTATGTGCAATCATAATTAATACCCCTGGACATTTGTCCTGCTGGGTCATATATATTTGCATGTACATTGATGCATCTGCCCTGTTCATACATCCAAACCTGATGGCCTGTTGCCATCAATCAACCCTGCATGTTGTTGGACTATGTATTGCTGTTCAAATTATGCATGTGTTATGCTCGCTGTTCAATGGTGTGAATATCTGGGTGTTTGGTTAATGGGAATACTAATGCATGCTGTTACAACTAATTGCGAATGGTATTGTATGCTACTAACCCAAACTGTCATGACATAATGCAAAACATAGGACGACAGGGAAGGCAGGTTCCAGTGGACCCACCTCTCCCACATCAGCTGGCGAGTGCACCTGGCAGTAGTGCCCAGTCTGGACCCTCCTCCGGTGGCCCTGTGCCACCTGTGGGTGGAAGTGCTGCAGGGGATTGGGCTCATCCCCCCTCTGCAAGTGTGGCCAGAGGAGAACCACCACTCACCCTCCGTAGCGTCCGGACTGTGATGCGTAGGGAGATCCAGGAATCTGTTCTTGGGCCCCTACGCCAGCTTGAGGCACAGGTGGCACAACTAACGGGCATGCCTGTTGCCCAGCCTACACAGCCCCCAGCACAGCCCCGTCCTGGGCAGTGAAGGTACAGTGGCAACTGCCCATGGGTGGGGATATCAGTTCCACTGTTGCCATCTGTGGGCTCATGGGCTCTGGATATCCAAACATCTGTCCCCGTCAATTGTGTAACCCCCCCCACACATGTCATACACTGCCCCTGTATGCGTCTTGTTTGTCTTGTCTGGTGACCTACCCAACCTACCTCCCCAGCTATACCGACTTCCTTTATCTGACATACCACTCTCACCTGAAAAAAAAAAAAAAAAAAAAAGGTTACTCTGTACCCACAAAAAAAATACGCCCCATACATAGCTGCCCATTTTGCACACATGTCTGCTGTACATGGAAACTGTCAATTACAATTGGCTGTACAACAAGTATTATTGTTGTCCTTACACCTCTCTCAGGGGTGGAAGGTATCAAATGTCACACCAAATTACAAACATATGCACAGCTGTTGCTGATGAAGAAATGGGCAGCTATGGGCCTTACCTACATCCCTCCTGCAAAGCCCAAGCTTGTTTCCCTGCTGTCTTACCCTCTTTGTGACCCTTTTTTCACCACTTTCCTGTCTCCCCATTTTCATTTCTTTCAAAGAAAATAGCGCGGGTGTGCGCACGAGTAAGCACTTTTAAGCAGTTGTAAGCGGGTGTGCGTGGAGCTGAATGCAATTTCGCATGTGGGAGCTCCGCGCAAACCAGCGCTAACCCGGTTACAACTGCTTAAAAGTGCCTTAGTCACTCTGAATGACAGGTCCTGTAGTCAGTTCAAAAGCAAAATAAAATCCCACTGTCAGTCCCGAACCCAGGACATTGGAAACAGTAGTCTGCATGACTTACCACTAAGCCATGACTGTTATATAAGACCATTCTGCTACAATAAATATATCATGTAATAGTAGGAATGAATGTAAAGGGAATATAGGATATGTAGTACACAAAGCATGTCATGTATATTTACTGTCAAATCTAGCGGATTTCTATAATAGTAGTGTGTGAACAGAAACAGCCATGCTAGTTGGTAGCTAGTAGGTAATAATGTCAGTTATTATATATATATATATATAAATATATGTATATATATATATATATATATATATATATATATATATATATATATATATATAGAGTTGTAGGTGTCAGTGTACATACACACTTAGTACAGGAAACAGGAGAGATGAATGGAGAAATGTTAATCTACAACACAGCCTGAATTAAGAGAGAGCTACTAACCTTTACACTCACAGATAAGTGTCCACAGCATACCAGCAATGTCCCCGCCCTTAAAATCTGAAAGGGCAATGCCTATCTCACATACTGTTTTATAGCACTGTCCTGAAATCACAGTGAGAAATGCAATCAGTACACAACTGGCTGCATGCAATCAGCAAATGCTGGCTAACAATTGGTGCAGAGGCCATCACATGGACATATGCAGATACCTACAAAAGCATCCTGTACTCCCAGTCCACGCATGCAATACTTTCATTGTACCATCTGGAGGCAGAGAGAGAGAGAAAGAAAGAGAAAAAGGAAATAAAAACACAAACAAAAACTACACTTAAGAAAAACTAAGTTGAAGTTGTCATCAGTGACAGTATCAAGCTGGGCTAGCAGCAGCAGGAACCTATACTAACGGTAACGCAACCAGCTGTGACAAACACAGGTAATGTAAAGTAACAATTTAATAGTCTACATACTGTGAACCCTCCATATGTGTTATTGGTCTGTATCTATATGTATGTCTATGTGATAAGTTGTGTGTACATTGTTTTACCCAAAGGGGATGACTATACATTTCATGCCATTCAGTGTTAGGCCATGATTCTGGCACCAGTTGTCCGTTTCAGTGAGGCCTGTCTGTAGGATGTGTGTGTCAGCTGGTGTATCGACTATGGTGCCTAGTTTGCAGTCATCTGGGAACGTTGTCATCCACAACCCGCCCATGTTTGCTTTCACAGCTGAGAAGTAAATGCCAAACAAGAGGGGTCCTAGGACAGAGCCCTGTGGGATACCACTTGTGACTGGCTTTGAGTCTGACATGGCTCCCGCAATGTTGACTTTATGGATTTTGTTGTTCAACCAGTTTGCAACCCATCATGTGACATATGTATTAAAATTTAAGCTGATGAGCTTGTCTATGATGCCTGAGTGGAGTATTGTGTTGAAGGCCTTAGTCAAGTCCAGGTAGGCTGTATGGACTGCTTTGCCCTCATCAATGGCTGTAGTGACTGTTTTGAAAAAGTCAACCAGGTTCAAAAGGCAGGATCAGACCTTCACAAAACCAACCTGGGTGGGATCAAGTGTCTGTAGGTCCCCAATATTGCTGTATATGAGTTCCATAATGAATCTTTCCATAGCATTGCAGACCAGGCTGGTTAAGCTTATGGGGCGGTAGTTCCCAGGGTCAGTAGAGGTGCCTCCTTTGTAGAGTGGGACCACTGTTGCTGTACGCCAGGGTTCAGGTACATATCCTGTAGTAAGGCTAAGGTTAAATATCAGTTTTATATGTGGTTGTAGCTCCTCTTGGAGTTCACGTAGCACACATCCAGGGATACCATCAGGTCACATTGATGCTGTGTGTTCTGCTTTGCTGAGGGCGGCCCTCACCTGGACATCTGAGATGACAGGGAGGTTACATTCAGCTGTGATAAGTATTTCTTCTTTTGGGGGAGAGGGAGGGGGGATATTTGCACTGAACCTGTCTGCCAGAATGTTGCCAATATCTGTGGGTTTAGGGACTTTTATGTAGTTGTGTACTAACTCTGAGCATATCCGAGGCTTTTGGTCCATGTTTCTAACAAAACTGAAGAAGGCCTTGTGGTTATCTTTAGTGTCCTTGGCCATTTCTCTCTCAGAGTTGGCCTTGGATGTTGTTATGAGAGAACTTAGCTTATTACTAGTGCCGACCACAGATGCCTTCCCTTTATGTAATTCTGCTCTGTCCTGCAGTAGCCTCCTTCTATCGTTATACAATTTGTCTTTGGCTGGGGTCCACCAGACAGGATGCTTAACCTTGGTGCATAGGGTTTGGGTAAGAATTGTGTGTGCATGTTCCATGCAGTCTTGGAGATGTCCGTGGGAAGCATTTGCAAAGGGGTCAGCATTGTGGGTTGTGGCTTCCACTGGCCCAGTGGGCTGCATGGATACCATCTCAGTCCTAACAAGTGAAAATCTGTCTATTCACATATATTTCAAAGTAGTCTACTGTGCTGGTGGTGGTGGTGGGATATGTATATCCAGGCTGATTATCTTGTGTCCAGATCACACTAGTGGATGACGTTCCACATACAGTACCTTGTTATGAACCCCCAGAGTGAAATGGTGCAGTGGACCTGTCTCAGTGTGCTGACTGACGGGGCTTGGTACTATGTTGTATGGAATGTGGCAGGTATTGTTGCACAGGTGTCGGCTGAGCACTGATATCTGGCCATGTACATGTGTATCCACCAAGAGACACACACGTGCTACATATGGGAGTAGTAGTATATCACTACAGTTGAGTATCATGTATAGTACGTGTGCCATATTTTGCTGACATAGTTTGCTGATATCCTATTTGTGTTCTCTTTCAGGGACATGGCGCGTCAGCGAAATCCTGCCTACTCTGCTGCAGAAGATGAAGAGATACACCAGAGCCTGGTGCGGGATTATGACATACTGTTTTCCTGCACCAGCCAGAATCAGCAGGAGAGGGCTGCACTGTAGCAAGACCTTGTCCATAGGGTAAATGACATTGGCACACATAATAGGACATATGAGCAGGTATGACATCACTGCAGTGATTTAATCAGTAATGTCTGTCCGCGTGCGTCGGACATCCACAGGCAACAGGTCGCCACAGGATGTGTGGTGGCCACACATCCCTCCCCTCACCAGACTGGAGCGGCTACTCCTAAGTGTTGTGGCTCCAGCCCAGGAACATCAACAGCAACACACCTGCATTATGATGGAGGCTGGAGCCACACAGCAACATGACATGGAGCGTGCAGGTAATATGCCATATGTACACTTGACTGTTCTGTACACTGTTAGTTTATGCATGTGTAAGGTGTGTCCTTGGTATGTAGCTGTCAACATAGTATGTAATTGTGCAGGTGTGATATTGCCAATATCAGCAGCTGACATGTGAAAGGCAATTGTTGTACTACTGAACTGTATCATACGCAGTATCAATGGCACAGTTGTGCCCACTGACACTAATCCCCTCATTTCTGCAGGTCCCTCTGGTGTTACAGCAAGGCAGCCCAGCCATGCTGGTGAGTGTGTTTTAACAATACCTATAATAGTCCTGATAGTGCTAGTAATAATAGTGTACCTCAGTAGTGCTCTGTGTGTATACTGCGGGGTGTGCATGTGTGCATGTGTGTGTGTGTCCACGTGTGCACATGTGCACAGGTGCACGTGTGCATGTGTGCATGTGTGCGTGTGTCCACGTGTGCATGTGTGCATGTGTGCATCACTGGCAACATTGTGTAGACATTGTAAACTGTGTTTCCTGTCTTCCTCCCACAAGTTCTGGTGCTGCTCTGGTGTCCTGCAGTAGGGAACCTGAATCTGGTGCCACAGGTACTGATAATGATGATATATGTGTAATGGCACAGGAAGGTGTGTCAGAGTCCGTCATTGGTCAGCCAATTGACAGTACACAGCTGTCAACCCCATCATTGCGCACAGTCATCCTGCCAGTACATCCTATGTCTCCAATGTCCCTAGGTGATGGACAGGATACAGTGGGCATTGACCAGGGTAATGTGGTATCTGTGGCACATGCTTCCCCACACAGCAGCCATGGGCAGGGTCCCGAGATGGTACCACACAAACAGTTGCCCATGGGTTCTCGTGGGAGCATCCGTGGGCGTACTGCCTCTGGCGCACGTGCCCAAAGAGGTCTGTCAACCTCAGCTATGTTTCGGGCTGTCATGCAGGCACAGTCACGTATGGAAAGGTACACCAGACAGGGTCTGAGGGAGCTGAGAGCATGTCACACATCCATGACTGACAGTATGCATGACATCGCGGATGCTATCCGTAATTTCACTGATGTCATAGACAGACGTTGTGGGGACATATTACAGCAGTTCCACAACTACATGTCCATGAGCCAGGGCAATGGTGGACGGTTGCAGCGTTGACGTGGCCGTATGCCAGCAACAGCAGCAGCTGGCAGTCAGCGTGGATGACAACAGGCCTGCGGATGCCCCCATAGTGCCAGCAGCAGCCCTAGCAATGCTGGGTCTGTGCTGTCATCAGACCGCCCCAGGAGACCACATGCACATGGCTCTGGACAGTCCCAACAGGGACCTGTGTCCAGTCAATGAACACCTGCTTCTGATGACAGTACCCAGTCTGGCTTAGTACCGGATACAGTCCGTAGCACCCCTGCCAGGCACAGGTACCGTGTCCGTGGCCACAGACACTGATCTGTATGACTTGCCAGGTGCAGTCTGTGGCTGTCCACAAACTCCAGTATATGGCAGCCATGAGGTGGAACTGTGTGCATGCATACACACATGTGAAATGTTAACACCTAGGGCTACCACATACATGCACACACTGCACCAACAGTGCCCCACCCTGTACTGCTGTCCCTCACCAACACACATACACATACATGTCAATTGGTGGTATCAGTGGCAGACTCAGGCATACCTAGTTCACACCCTGTGCATATGATGAAACTGTGCCACCTCCTGCAACCTCCAACATCAGTGCAGGAACAGGTTAACATGTTGCTGATGCACAGGGTGACTACATAGAAGTGTATTACTAGTATCATGTTGGTAACAGTACAGTGTGCTGATATGATTGTGTGTATACCCCAGCATGCCTGATGCAGTAACTGTATGACTGTCCTGAATTGTTATCTACACCCATAGTAAGTACCATAGTGTAACAGCTGCACATTATTGCATACCGGTGGTAAGGATGTCAACAGATAGCCACATACATAGGTAGCACAGGGGAGAAGGTAATGCAAGTAGTGATACGCAATGATGGACATGTACACTAATGGTGGCATGTTGCCCACAATGACTATGCAATGTGGATGTTTGCGCATGTTGATATGTGTGCAGTATCAATTTAATTTAAATTAAAATAAATATTAAATAATATCAGTTTTACCATGGACATCTGAGCTGTGCATTCCTGGGTACATGTTTATAATGCCTGCATATTTGCACTGTTACCTACTGGAAGTGGTACCCCTTCTTTGTTGTACAATGGACTACTTCCAGCCCTGCTTACTGTAGCTTTGTTTGCATGCATGTTTGCTTGAGGTTCCCTGGAACACTGATTCCACCTGCAATGCAGATTTACAGAGCTTCTGTGGATTCCTAGTGACATATGCATGGCGTACTATACGTATGTCAATGTCTCACTTGACAGAACGTCACTGTCTGTCCTGTTCGCATGTACGTTGCCTGTGACACATTGCATATGACTTACCTGGCATTTACCCACATGTGCAGTCATAAATGCCAGCGCTATGAAATCAATAGCAGTACACCCACACATACTCACCTTCAGTATGTTGTTCCCCATTGGCCCTATGTGTTGGTAATCACCATGGTAATCACACTACTATGGTAGCATGTGCAAAGGTAACCTGTGAATCACCTCTATGGTCCAGTCATGGTATATGTGAGTCATGTGGCAATGTCACAGCTGCCACATGTATGCAGTCAACCCTCTCGCCTGGCCAGGAACGTACAACACATGTGTGAGATGCAACCACATAGCCAATTTGGGGACTGAGCACTCTGAACCCAGTACTGCCATACCCTGTCAGGTGGCATGACATACTACAATGACTACAATACCAGTCTGACATAGACCTGCACTGACAGCAATCCGAACACACTGGGGCATACTTGGAGCCTCAGAATAGCATCCTGCCTGAGCATCACACACCTCCGCAGCTGGCACACAGGCATACGTTAAGTCGGAACAAAGCACATGCCACACATGGTACACACATCCCATGTGCCAAACACTCACAGCCTGTAGGGCTACACAACACACCTGCTACAGATGTGTCAGGTACCTCTCTTGGCTGTTGCAGTGGGGTCCCGCACAACAGGCTGAACATGGTGAAGGTCACAGTGATATGCCCGTGGGGCACTATGGTCCACCACATAACACATGCATACAGGTCAGTCAGAGGCATGGACACATATGACTCAGTCATTGTCCATGCCACTATGGATGACCTGAGATGTACCTCCCTGGACTACATGATAGGGAACATAGAAGGGCTCTCTCAGCATGTGGCACGGGCTGGTATGAGCCTGACCTTGGTTGCCATCATACCCTCACCATGTATGCTACCACAATATGTAGGAAGGGTGTTCTATGTCTACATTCTGCGCAATCTCCAATGTCATTCATAGGGTATCCAATGGCTGTCAGCATGTGGTTACATGCTAGGGAAGCCACAATGATTTGCGAGGGGTAGCTTGCACGTGTCACCCATGGGCCATTGTATATTGGTGAAGCCTCTTGATACACACATAGTGCCTTTTGCTGCAGGGCACAGATTACATAGCCACCTCTGCGGGTATCACACGGGATGGGACACTAACAGTAATGCTACACAACACCAGCAGTGTACACCGCAAGATGCATGCACTGGACACTGTCCTCAGCACGGTAAACTGCAATATCTGTGCAGTAACAGATTCCTGATTCACGGCTCACAGGTGCAACCCATCACTGCCAGGTTATACCTCATACCATGCCTGTCCCCTACACATGTACCACACATGAACAGGGGGGAGGTATCTCAAGGCACCACAGATACACACACCTCCAGGTTGTTGGCACAGCACAAAGCATCTGGGCCTATCCATGTGCAGCTAACAGTGTGTTGGACTGCCTTCTGGTTCATAGCCTGGCACACACAACCCTCCCATACACAGGAAACCCACCTGTCCTCCCTAACAACACTGGGAATATGACGGTCTCTAGATATGTCTTTATATGGCTGGACTGCATCCAGCCGAACATTGTGTGTGAGCATTACTGTAGATACAACACACTAGCTGAAAGGTTCCCAGCATGTAGTCACTGAATTGCAGTAGAACAACATGTTACCACTCCCACAACAGGTGGGAACATGCAGCACCTGTTCATCGACTACATGTAGACTATATGGCCCAGACCAAATGTGTATCCCCCGCTGTTAGGATGATACCATATACAACTCACACTGTATATACACATACCGCATGCAGCCTGTGCACAGTAAGACACATTCATAATGTTATGCAGTGCAAATACCATTTATTCACTTGAGGCACGTGTCAGACATGGTAACTATTGAAGGTCACAGGTATATATGTATATGTGTCACACACATACATCATGTGTGCATTGCCATTGCTGGTTTAAGCAATGTCGTGCATTGTTATGAACAACAACCCACACATGGGCATTTTGTGTGACACAAACACACGTGGTAGTTGTGGGTTTCCAAAACATACCTATCTGTGCTCTGACAGTAGTAATAGACCCAGTAGTGGAGCGCACTATTGGCATTACTGGGCGATTAGCCCTGTTTGGCTGTACTGATAGTGTGGTGACATCATCTGTGTTTACTGGGGGAATATGCAGCATCTGGTGTATTGTAGTAGTTGCCAAAAGGAACTGTTCTCTCACACTTGCAATTACACACACCCTACTACCCTCCCACACACACACTTGCCAGATTCATAGCCCTACCTAACTATGTTATGACACATGAGAGAGACGCATCAGCGAAGCGCACTATTCGAATTACTGGGAGGTTCCTCTTCTCCGGCTTTACTTATAGGGTGCTGACATCATCAGTGTTTGGAAAGGGTAATGTGCATCATGTAGTGTGTTCTCCTGATTGCCAAAAAGCACATATCTTTCATACAGGATTGCACACGCACAAACTCCCCTCATCCAAACACACACACTTGCCATTTGCAGGACTCATTGCCTTACCTAACTATGTTATGACACGTGAGAGAGACGCATTAGCGAAGCGTACTATTCGAATTACTGGGAGGTTCCTTTTCTCTGGCTTTACTTATAGGGTGCTGACATCATCAGTGTTTGGAAAGGGTAATGTGCATCATGTAGTGTGTTCTCCTGATTGCCAAAAAGCACATAGCTTTCATACAGGATTGCACACACACAAACTCCCCTCATCCAAACTTGCCATTTGCAGGATTCAAACCCCTATCTCACTAGGTTATAACACTTGAGAAAGACGCATTAGCAGAGCGCGCTATTTGAATTACAGGGAGGTTTTCCTTCTCCAGCTCTACTTATAGGGTGCTGACATCATCAGTGTTTGGAAAGGGTAATGTTCATCATGTAATGTGTTCTCCTAATTGCCAAAAAGGCACATATTTTTCATACAGACTTCCAAATACACATATTCCCCTCATCCACACACACACACTTGCAGGATTCAAACCCCTACCTAGCTAGGTTATGACACTTGAGAAAGACGCATTAGCAGAGCGTGCTATTCAAATTAGTGGGGGGGCTTCCCTTCTCCGGCTGTACTTATAGGGTGCTGACATCATCAGTGTTTAGAAAGGAAAATTTGCATCCTGTAGTGTGTTCTCCTAGTTGCCAAAAGGGACAGTTCTTTCATATAGACTTGCACACACAATAACCCACCGCCAAACACACTGGGCATTTGCAGGATTCAAACCCCTACCCAACTATGTTAAGACACTCAAGATGGACGCATTAGCGGAGCACGCTATTCACATTACTGGGAGGTTTTTCTTCTCCTGCTGTACTTATAGGGTGCTGACATCATCAGTGTTTAGAAAGGGGAATGTGTATCCTGTAGTGTGTTCTCCTAGTTGCCAAAAGGGACATTTCTTTCATACAGACTTGCACACACACTAACCACCCTCCCCACACACTGGGCATTTGCAGGATTCAAACCCCTACAAAACTATGTTATGATACTCGAGATGGACGCATTAGCAGAGTGCGCTATTCGCATTACTGGGAGGTTTCCCTTCTCCTGCTGTACTTATAGGGTGCTGACATCATCAGTGTTTAGAAAGGGGAATGTGCATCCTGTAGTGTGTTCTCCTAGTTGCCAAAAGGAACATTTCTTTCATACAGACTTGCACACACAACAACCCCGCTCACCCACACACACTGATCATTTGCAGGGTTCAAACCCTTAACTAACTATATTATGACACTTGAGAGAGACGCATTAGCAGAGTGCGCTATCCGAGTTACTGGGCATGTGTTCTGCACCTGCAGTATTTATAGGGTGCTGACATCATTATTTCTACAGAGGTATCTACATCTAGTACTACCTGTCAGGTGGGGGATAGCATAAATATGCATTTGCAGCCACCTACATCAGGGTCAGATATGCACATCGCACTGGCAGGTTATGTTCTATACCATGCTTCGTGACCACAGGACCTGTAACACACAACACAACCAGTCCAGAACACCCCTCCCACATCCAGGACACACACTTTGCTTCCCTGGGAACAGTGCCAGGATATGCAGGTGTTCACATACACCATTCCAGTTGTTAACGTCAGGTACAGGCATATTGTGTGTGGGAACTACTCAGGCCTCTACAACATTACCCTACAGTCACTACAATTTGTGAGTCCATGTGCTATGGCAGAACCACTCACCAAAGCCACATGGGGGAATACATATTGCACCTGACTATCTGCAACATGGGTACTCACTGTTCCACACCAGAGGTAGACCACCATTGTTGATATCTGACCATACCCACCTTTCCCTGGACATCCATATCCCATCCCCACCCCCAGGCAAGGTTGTCACTGCAAACAAACTGTATTTATCACAAGCAGACTTTACACTTGTGAAGACTGGGGTGGAAGACTTCAAAGGACCCATGCTGGGGGAGTATACTGGCCACTCTGCATAATCCTTGACAATTGCATTCTATGAGCATGTGGAAGGTTTGCATTGATCATGCTATCCCAAATATACCCATGACTGCTCCACAACAGGACACCTGTCAGGTGTACACTAGCCATATATGAGCTGTCCAACAGACAGAGTGAGCTAATACATTGCAGAGCAGTAGCCCACAGAGGGAGGACATCTCTGAACAGTACTGGCATGACACTTCAATCCCACATAATCATCACGACACAGTGTTGAAAGTGAAATTGTGCAGACAATGCAGATAAGGCTCCCCTCAGTCTGTTATTGATTCCCACTTACTGTTAGAGGTCCTCAGCAACCCTCTTCCAGCACACACCAACAACATGGATGTGGCTTAGCACATTCAAACCCTGGGATCTCCACTGTGTCCCTGCTTGACAGAGGCACAGCACACTAGCCTCACACGATGCCTTATATGACCTACTTTACAGTGGCCCAGTAGCCTACTGTACTGGGGAGGCAGATGCCAAGCACACTCTGGCTAAGCTGTCATTCCCTAGGGCAAACAGCCTAGTGTTGACCTCTACACCCATATGTTTAATTGTCAGATGCACATTATTTGTTGCTGATAGACTGTTTGCAGGTCTTTATTGCCATAGCATTCCCTGTTTGTATGAACAACGGGTGTATCTGTGGAAGATGTTTGCATATGGGAGGGATCCACTATATCACGTATGTCTCTGTAGTCATTTAACTGTGTGCACTGGGCAGATTGCTGTAATGTGGTTGGTTCCTGGAATAACATGTACACATATCAGATATGTGTGGCCAACTGCTAAACTGTGATTTGGCCTAAGTGTGTGAGCATGCCCAGTTCAGCCTTCCCATGGCATGTTGTCTGACATATGTCTCATTTATCAAAGTGTGCGAGCATGCCCAGTGTGTGCTTTCCATATGTTGAGCTCTGCAGCCCACCACATTTGTGGATGTGTGTGAACTTCAACAATATCTCCCGTTTATGGTTGTGTGTTGTGTGTCATGTTGTGTAGTTACTGTCCAACTGCTTTGTGTGTGAACACAACAGAGATTATACTGTGCCTGCAGGGTTTGCATGGGATACTTTGCATACAGTTGTCAACATCCTTTCATACTGACCTAACACTGTAGTACCGTATAGTGTACTGGTTCAGTACTTTCACTGTGGTGGACAGTATACTAGGCTTTAGTCCTATCACTGCTTTACATTTCCATGGTGAGCACAACAGCCTGGTTAGGGGCCAGTTGTGCACATCTGACCATGTTGCATTATGTTCAGATATGAACTACTTATACCAGGCTTGTCCAATATTGGTAGTATATTCCACAACATAGGTGTACATTGGCAAACAGTAGCGATGTGCCCTAGGCCATTTCTAATGCTAGTCGGAGAGTGTGTTTGTCCTTCGACACACATTGTAAGTGGAGTTTGCCATAACATATGTCATGGTTAGTATACTGTGCCTCCGTCTACCTGTGACATAACAGTGATACCCAGGGTAAACCTACCATCTCCCATCCACTCATCACAATTCCTCTTGAGGTGAATCGATGAGTGACACTATGGATAACCTGTACTGGGAGTTTACTCATGAGTGGGGGTGGCGTCTGTGTTATGGATCATGCAGTACAGCTTGTCCTATGTATGTCAGTGCTGGGGTTCAGGTCTCTCATGTGCATAGCTCACTGCCATTCAGATTGTACAAGGTACAGCATGTTCATTGATTCCAGCTTGGACATGGCTTTATACATCAGGCACAGCTTGCCTCTGGGTGGGCAATATGGCAGTGTGTGGAGCTGCAGTTTGTTTAATCAGGCAACACATGGCATCTGTTCAAGCTCTTTGATACTCCTGGTGAGGTACTGTTGGGGACTTTACAGTTGATGGAGGTGTCTGCTGAGGTACATCCCACAGGGGCTATTGTAGTCAATTGTAATGCTGATGACGGATGACTGCAGAGCCACAATGACCTCCCCTTATCTAGATCTGACAACCTTCATAATTAGGTGGGTATATGGTATGTTTCTGTGAACACTACAGCCAGATGTTTGTCCAATGCAGGATATCTATCACCTTGTGTACCCAGGTCTCTCATTACATGTTAGGTACGTAATGGGTTAACACCTATGTGGTAAATGGTGGGCACTTACTGTATATCCACGGTGGTTGACTATACACTTTTCTGCAATTAGCTTGCTGACATGGCTATGGCACCAGTTGTCTGTTTCTATGTGGCCCTTTTGTGGGATGCTTGTGTCAGCTGGAGGGTCAGATATGGTGGGCAGTTTGTAGTCCTCTGCATACATGTTCAGACATAGTCCTTCCATGTTGGCCTGTACCTATGGGACATATATACCGAACGACGGAGGTCCCAGGACCAAGCCTTGTGGGATGCCACTTATATCTGCTTTGTAGTCTGACATGGCTGCAGCATGTCTGACCATGTCAGTTCTGTCCTTGGTCTGGTTTGCAACCCCTCTACTGACATAGGGTTTATATTTAAGCTGGTGAGCATATCTATAATGAACACGTAGGGTATTGTATGGAAGCATTTGCAAGGTCCAGCTACGCTGTGTGGACCACATTGCCCTCATCAATGACCTTAATGACTGTTTCAAATGAGTCAAACATGTTTAGGGGCAGGATCTGCACTTAAGAAAGCCACACTGGGTAGGGTCCAGTGTCAGTAGGTCCCCAATATATTTATGTCTGCGGTACATACTGATCCTTTCCATAGCTGTGCAGACCAAGCTTGTCAGGATTCTGGGGTGGTAGTTTGCAGTATCCATTCAGGCAACACCTTTGTTGAGAAGGACCACTGTTGTTGTACACTGCTCTTTGGGTACATATCCTGTGGTAAGGCTGACATTGAGCAGTTGTGTGATTTGGCATTCCATTCTTCTTGGAGTCCATGTTGGACTCAGCCCAGGACACCATCTCATACCATTGCTGCTGTGTGTTTTGCTTTGTAGATGCTGGCTGTTACCTCAGCATCTGCAATGTCAGGGGGCCAGCAGTCTGCTGGGATAGATATTTTGCATTCTGGGGGTTGCACTGCACCTGTCAGGTTGTATGTTGGCAATATGTGTGTGTGTTTGGTATGTTGTTTGTAATATTTGTGTGATTCAGAGCATATCTGTGAATTCTCAACACGGTTCCTACCATCAGTTGAGTAAGCCTTGGCATTATCCTTAGTGTCCTGTACAATTTATAACTTCATAGGTTCATAGGTTCATACTAGGCTATCCACCCTAGGGCATTTGTAAGCCTAGCCAGAGTGTGTGTGTCTTTCGTCACCCCTTGCTATGTGAATATTATGGCCATTTATGATTTACTTTACTGTGCCTCTGTATGGACGTGAAACAGTGAAGACCTCCCAGTGTACATCTACGATCATCCATCCACTTGGCAATATTCCTGTTGAGGAGTGTCAGTGAGGGGCTCTGCCTAACATGGAGTGGGATTCTGTTCCAGGGTGTGGGGAGCCTCTGGGTTATGTATCTGTCCCTCCAGCACATCCTATTTCATTATGTGTTGAAGTTGACATCTGTCACTCTCACAGCTCCAATGGCTTTGATTTTTCTGGGGTGGAGCATGTCCATTACTCCTGTGTTGGACATGGCCTTGTACAACAGACATACAATGCCTCTTTGTAGGCAGTATGTGACTGCATTCAGCTGGGGTGTCTACAGCCAGGCAGCATATGACATATATTTGAGACCCTTTATCCTCTTGGTGAGCTACCTTTGAGGTCTTTCTAACTGCTGCAGGTGTCAGGTAAGGTACATCCCAAATGAGGCATTGTACTAGATTATGGGTCTGATAAGAGAACAGTACAGGGGCACAATGACCTCTGCTGACGTAGATGTGAATCCTTTCATGATATGGTGTCCAATATAGACAGTCTTACTAGCTACATTGGCAATGTGAGTGTCACATAACAGGTTACTGTCCACTTGTGTCCCTAGGTCCATGATTACTCCTTCCATACATAATGGTTTACCACCTATGTGGTAATTTGTGAGTACCTTGTTTGGTATTTGGTGGGACATTCATACTGTCCAGTGTCTTCGGGACGTCTGGGTGGGGTTCCTGTGTGTGAGAGTGTGGTCTGTAGCAAGCTACAGACTGTACAGCAGTTTTGCCTACGGTTAGGTGCACATGGGTGGTCTCCGATGCTTATTGCATTGTCAGTTACCTGGACGTATGGGTGTCTGTGCTGAATATGGATACTCCCCCTCCTTTTATGTTTTGGTCCAGGTTTTGGGGCCATAACGCATGATATGAGATATAACCTGGTAGTGCTGGTGTGCTGTCAGTAGGCCTGCAGCAGGTTTCTGTCACTGCACAGACATTGATGTTCTCCATACTGGAGAGGGCCTCAGGAGCATGCATATTGCGGTTTACATGTCTGGCATTGGTCAGCATTACCCTTATGTTTCTTATCACTTATGTTTTCTAGGGTGGTGGGTTAGTCTTTTCAGCCTTGCCTATGTATGGCTCTATGGAGGTAGCAAAAGCCTTATCCAATATCCAGATGCCCAGGGGTAACAGGTGCAAGCCATCCCTGGAACAGCAGCATGGCTTGTCATGCATGACATCCCAAGCAGACAGACATTTGATCCTCCTGGAATGACAGCAGTAATTGTGCCACCTGTTAAAGCTGATCATTCTGTGTTTGTACTGTGGCATCATTCTTGGTGAGGGTAGGATGCTGCAAATGGCTAGTGTCATACCGGCCTGGTGTACATACTCAGAGAGCTCATCCATGTCTCTTTTCATGTAGTCCAGGGAGGTACATCTCAGGTCATTCACACCAGCATGGACAATGACTGCATCATATTTCTACTTGCTTTGGGGTGACCTGCGTACTTGTGTTATGTGGCGTATTGTAGCAGCCTACAGGCAGCTTACTGTACCCTTTCCCTTGTTCAGTCTGGTGAGTGGGACAGCAATGTGTCTGCCTATAGAGTCACCTATTACAACTGTATCAGACATGTTGTTTCTCCTTCTGGCCTGTGACTGTTTGGCACACCAGCTTTGTGTACTATGTGTTGCATGTGCTATGTTTGGAGGTTGTGGTTGCTTGGGGGTCTGCTTTGGAGGCCTCTGTTGGTGTGGTGTGTGTTTGTAATTAGGGCCTCTGGGAATGTTTTTCTGTGTTTATGTGTTTGGTTTGCAGTTGTGATAGGTCTATGTGGGACTGGGTTTGTGGTGTGTGGGTTACCTTCTCCTCCTGACTAGTTTTGACAGTACTGAGTTGAGGGAGCTCAGCCTCCAGTTTGGATAAATGGTTGCATCTCTCACATATATTTGTATTTCTTGGGGGGAGTTGAGGGTTGTCTGTGTACTTGGGGCAGGTGTAACATTGCCTCAGGATTCACAGATTCTACTTGTTGTAGCTGGCCTTAGTGGATTGTATGTGTGGACATATTTTATTGCCATACTACTGATCAGTGATTACTTCCCCTTTTATGTTTGCTCTATCATGTAGTAGCTTCCTCATTCTCTTGCATGGTTTGGTAATGGCTGGAGTCCAGCATGCCAGATGCCTGCATGTATGGCATTGTGTCTTGTTGTTATTTGTGATTGCATAATCCAAGCATTCCTGGCTGTGTTCATGGAATGCCTGTATAACAGGTTCTGCGGTGTGGCCCATATTTTGCACCTGCACAGGGCCTTTAATGGATTCCACATCAGTTTGGAGGGGTGCAACTTATGCTTTACACATGTTTTTCACTGTGGTTTTCTGGTCAGGGACTGTGGTCAGGATGTGAATATCCAGTGTGATTACTCTATGGTCTGATCTTACCAGTGAGGGATACACTTCTCATCTGGCCATAGAGTACCCATGTTGCTGATTATCACATCCTGTATGCTTACCCCTCTTGTGGGAGTGGTACGTTGTTCCTGGGCATTTTGATTTATGTATTCTAGGAACTTTTCTCCTACAGTGTTGGAGCTAGTATAATGCTCCCAGTCTATGTCTGGGTATTTTCAGTCACCCAATATAATGGAGTGTGGAGGGCTTGATATATTCATGTATTCCAACATAGGCCAGGTGCGGTTCCTGGTGTTAGGACGGTAGTCTGTAGCAGGCTATAAACTGGGAAGCAGTTTTCGCCACTGTTACTTGACCATGGCTAGTCCATGCTGCTTCTTGTTGTGGTACCAACATGGGGGTGTGGTTATCCTTGACAATTATTGCTAGTCACCCTCCTTTTGTAGCTTGTTCCATGTTTTGAGGCTGTACAGCACAGTATGTGGTGTAACCTGGTAGTGTTAGGGTGCTGTTGTGAGCCTTGACCCAGTTTTCTGTTACAGGACAGATATCAATATTCTCCATACTGGGTGCGTTTACACTGCACACATCTTGCTGTTTAGACTTCTGGCATTGGGTAGCATTACATCTAGGTTTTTATCCCTTGTGGTACCTATGGAGGTGGGTTTGTGTTTTGAGTCTTACCTATTCAGGGCACGCTGTGGGTAATGACAGCCTTTGCCAGTATCCATGAGGCCTGGACTGATAGGTGCACGCCACCCCTAGCAGGTGGAGCATCATGTCATGCTCAGCATGTCATCCCAGGCTGGCACACATTGGCTCCCCTTTGACTAACTGCATTACTTCAGCCAATTATTGCAATTGATCATCCCATCGTCATATTGTGGCATCATGCTTGGTGAGGGTAGGATGTTAGTCAGGGTCCTCAAGTGTGCATATTCTACATGGTGTTACATTACTTAACACATGGCATTCATGCCTCAGGTGGTGCTGCAGGGCTGCCTCTGTCGGATGCACATATTACACTCCCTGCACATGTTTGAGAGCAGGTTATGTCATTTTAGGCATCCATGTTATTATAAGTGTGAGTCAGAGAGGGGTATCTTTCCCAGGGTTCCTACTGAGCCAGTGTATGTGCTATGCATTGCCTCTTTGCCAAGGCCAGGGCATACTGGGCACACCTCCTTCTGCCTACGGGGCAGGCTCAGGTTGTTCCTCCTCTGAGTCATGCTCTGCCTGTGATGGCCTTGTCAATGGTGGGGGGCTGTTTGACCCGGCCCTATGCTGGTCCTGCTGCAGCTGTTTTCGCAAGATCATATTATGTAGCATAGCACATACCATGACAATTTGGGTACATGTAGTTGGTGAGTACTGCAAGGCTCCACCAGATGTGTCCAGACACCGGAACCATGACTTGAGCAGCCCAAACACACGCTCTATTACATTACGTGTTTGTGCGTGTGCCTCATTATGGCGTTCCTGTTGAGGTGTGTGTGCATTTCTGATGGGTGTCATCAGCCACAGCTCCAGTGCATAACCTGCATCCCCCACTAGGTGTCCGTGTGGGATGTCCCCATTGGCAAATGTCTGGTACAGCTGCGTCAAATGCCAGATGTGGGAATCATGGTAGGTCCCAGGGCAGCCAGCACACACATTAATTATTATGCCCTGGGCATCACACACGACCTGGCAGCTGATGGAGGGGAAGCCCTTGTGGTTAATGTAGGCCCTACCCTGCTCACCGGCTGGTGCTTTGATGCGTATGTGCGTGCAGTCTATTGCACCCACTACCTCAGGGTATTCCGCTATTTGCTGGAAGAGACGCATATTGCTGGCCAATACCTCACGGGCATTGGGGAAATATACATGATCACCGACATGTGCTGACATGGCATCCAGGAACTGGTGCAGTACCCTGAGGCTGATGCCTGTGATATCCCCATCATATCACCAGATGGTCTCTGGAAGGTACCTGTTGCTAGTATTCTTAGGCCAACACATACCTTGGTTTCCACTGGGATGGGTTCCCCTCTGTTGGTTCTGTGTGTGAGGCGTGGCCTGCACAGCTCGACAATTTGCTGCAGGAGGTCTCTGTCCACTCTATAGCGCTCTACTATCTCCAGCTCATGTAACCCATGGTAGGTGACCCTGGGCCTGTACACTCTTCTCCGTCTCCTCACTGTGGGTTGTCTGGCACCATCTGCATTGTCACCACCCTCAGCAAGTCGCCTATTTCTCCTTATGACAGCTATGGCAGCCCCTAGCATTTCTGCTCTGAGTTCAGCTTTTTCAGTTTTCACTTCTAATAGCTTACTCCTGTCTTGTAGTGTCTCTTGAGGGAAACATCCTGCACTGCTGTTTGCAGAGTTTTAAGTGCTTGGCTGAGCTACTATTCTGCCTGTGTAATTGCCTGCTTCTAATTGTTTTCACCTGTTAGCTCCAGCAGTATTCCCTGCTAGCTTCCTACTAATTCTGTTGCTTCCTTTTTCCTTTCTGTTTCCTCAGGGGGGAGCAACATGCATACCAGCAGAAACACGCTCACAGTGGCTTACATGCGCGCGCACATGCTTACACGGTTCAGAATCTGCTTATTCAGGTTAAAACGCATGCACACTAGCGCAAACAGTCTTACAAGTCTGCCAACAGGCTCCCACATGCTCAGTCTGCCTTACACATGCGCACACTGCCCTACCCACGCCTCATGGCGTGCACACGTGCGCATGCACACCCAACAAGAAACTTTGGTGTACGTAACAGTGTACACCTTCCATTTCTTGACTTTCCCATGCTTATCTTGTGGAACTCCTCTTTCCATGATATGTGTCTGACATCTGTCATGTAACACTGACCTCCAATGAACTGCATTTCTTTCTACCATTCCCCCCTGTGATGTCACCTATCTCCTACTCTATTCCTCCCCCTTATGTATCTCTTACACTACTCAGAATGTGCTCATTTGCTATGTGACAGTGGAATTCAGTATCCTAACACTCATTTACATCAGATTGCCTACTAATGCTTAGTTACATCTCTAAGCTTCCCCCCTTAGCAACCACTAAACGGTGGCCATGTTGTTTTTGGTCTGCTGGTCCCTGTATTGTAAATCCATGTATTGCATAAAACCCACATTTGTGGGTTTATAACCTTCATTTCTATGTGTTATACAGCGCAACCCATTTGCGATCGCCAAAAAAAAAAGAATTATTTTTCATATTTGCATCGGGGTACCTTGCCAGTGGCCACATATTTGGCCATTGGCATGCTGCCTGACACATATGCACCCTTTATTTGGAGCTGACATGGCTCCATTAGATTTTGCAGAAACGTACTCAGTTGTCAACTGAGTACATTTCTGCAGCTAAAATGGCTCTTACACGGGCTGCTTTCTGCTTCGTGGATCACTACTCTACCTCATTTGCATGCCTTTCGGCTGCAAGTGAGGTACTTAGCATATCCACGCCCAGTCCGTGTAAGACACGTTTTAGCTGGTCTCTTACACGGAGTTTCGGGCTGTTCCTGGATCGCAAGGCTTGCATGGAGTCTTACACGTCTCTTACACTCCATGCAAGCCTTCGTGAATCCTGCCCTAAGAGTTTTTATCATTGGCATAGGATTTTATTTTAAAGTGTGAAGCACTTTAGAACCCCCGACTGCTACGGGTTTAATTGACCATGCTGCTGTCCAGGCTTTGGGTGGTCATGTGGAATAGGTTACAGTAGAGCTTATTAAGTACAGTACTGTTTCTTTAAATGCAGACTCCACTACGTAGTGCTGTTAAGCATACTCATAACTGACAAGGTGGAGGTGAATTGTGACAATTAGTCAACAATGATAGAAACAGTTCAACTACTTTTTATGACTAAAGGACAAAAAATATTTTTCCAATTTGAATATTGTAATTATCAAAAGAATGTTTGTTACTACCCGAGTATGGACAGACAGGTAACATGAACTGTTTTATTTCAAGTCTGCGAATGTATCAGTTCTAACAGACTACATTTAACTAGTTATGTTTCCAGCTAGCCGTAAAGGTTTGAAATTATACTAAATTGAATATGGATTTAATGTTTTAATGAAGGTTTGAACCATAGGTTTAAAGCTGTTGTAGTAAAGTCCAAAATGTTGAGATTATTGACTGAAGCATTGCATTTGGAAATGTGAATGTATCAAGATTGCAGTAGTGTTTGACACTGAATTGCAAAGCTATCGCATTGAAATGGTTGGTATTAATTCAATGAATTAATTGAAGGAGTGTTAATTAGACATTGGGTAGGGTATTTAAAGAGTTGCTTTACACTTGAAACTTTGTCTGAGGAAGTCTCACTACCAGTGAGATGAAAAATGCTTTGCATTATTTTTGCTGTTTGCTGTTTTTAAATAAAGAAGTGTTCGTATTGTGGACTTAGCTACTAACTATGCCTTGGCTTTTTGTGGCCTTGTGCTTGGCTGCTGGGACCTTCCTTTTGCTGCAGTACCAATACACTTGCCCAACATTTCCTGTAATTCATTAATTCCAGTGCCCTGGACCAGCTTGTTCTTACCCCCACTAGAGGTAGCAACATCCATGACCTGGTCATTACTAACATGGGTGACCATTGCTCTACACCCATAGTCAGCTCCGACCTGGTTAGATCCGAAGACAAACTAATCACCTTAGAAATCCACCCCACCCCCCCCACCCCCCGCAAAGGTAACCACCATGAAAAACTTCTCCAAGGCTAACTTTGGGCTCCTAAAAACAGAGGTTGCTAACTTCACGGCACCCATGCAAATGGAGAATAGTTGCATGACTGCCGAATCATACACCAATGCACTGTATGAACATGTACACAAATGCATGGATTTTGCCATACCCAATAGAACCAAAACACTCTCCTCCAAAAAAAGGAAGCCAATCTGGTGGTCCCCTGCCATAAAAAAACTCTTCAACAGAAGGAGAAAGCTGATGTGGAATAATCCACAACAGAAGGAGACAGCTGATGTGGAATAAAGTGAAGTCCCAAGAGTAGAAAAACTCTTTTATCAGCCTCAACAAAAAGTTGAGATCCGTCATCAAATCCTCTAAAGATAGTTATGAAAACAGAATTGCAGCAGATAGTAAAGACAACCACAAGGCCTTCTATAGTTATGTAAAGAATCTCCATGGCAATACCCAGATTTCCTCTGAGCTACTGCACAATGGTACCTCCTATACCGAGCCAACAGATATTGCCAATATACTGGCCAACAAATTCACTGCCAAATTTACCCTTCTCCCCCCCAAAGGACCAGTCACAATGCCAGTAGATTGCCAGGCATCCAGTATTACTGTTGCTGAGGTTAAAACACTGTCCAAGGCCAGGAATACAGCTTCTATGGGACCTGACAACAGACCTGGTAATATACACAAAATTATTGATTTCAACATTTGGCTAAGCTTCTGGTGTCATTCAAAGGGGATCTAGTATCTGTCTGCCTGGGATGACATGATCGACAGACCATGATTCTTTGCCAGAGATGGTCTGCACCTGTCACCCCTGGGATTCAGGTTACTGGCTAAGGCTCTTGCCACCCATATAGTGCCTTTTTTTAGAAAAAGTTCAAAGGAAAAAACTACCACCATAACAGGTACAAGCAAGCAAAATCTGAAGGTAATGCTACTCAATGCTAGAAGTCTAAACCTCAAAATGCACTCTCTCGAGGCACTCCTAAAAATGGAGAACATCGATATCTGTGCAGTAACTGAAACCTGGTTCAAGGCTCCAAAGAGCACCCCTGCAATACCAGGCTTCAATTCTTATGACACTTTTCGGCCACCAAACCAGGACCGAAACATTAAAGGTGGAGGAGTGTCCACATTCACCAAGGATATTCACACCACCATGCTAGTTGCCCAACATAATGCATCTGAAAATCTCCAGGTGCAACTAACACTAGGTAAGACTGCAATCCAAATTGTAGCTTGTTACAGATTCCCCACCATGCCCCAAGATTCTCACTACACCTTTCTAAACATACTGGAAAATATTAAGATACAACCAAACACCCTAATACTAGGTGATTTCAACGGGTCTATATTATATTTTGAAAGTTTCAAACATCAAATACTATATGGTCAACACCATATGAGCGATGTTTGAAATTTCAAAAATATAATAAAAAAATAAAAATAAAAAACTATACTTACCTAAACGCTGTAGGCATGGGAGCAAGCCCCCCTGCATCCCCCATGTGGGGGGGGCTGCACCCGCCACACCCCCGCTACTTAAATATTCCTACTCCGAGATCGCACTGTATTGAAGTAAAGGGAAAATATTCCCTATGGCGATTTCTGTGTTACACGTGTGACGTTTCGATGTTTCAATCAATCGGGTTTGCTTAATATGCATTCGCTGTTTACAATTTTTGATCAAGCGATAGGAACCCGATTTCAACTACCCTGCCATTAACTGGGAAAACTACTCATGTACCAACACCTTTGCCCAACGGTTCTTGGAATTCATAAATTCCAATGACCTGGATCAACTAATCCATAGTCCCACCAGAGGCTCCAGTATCCTGGACCTGGTCATTACCAACATGGGAAATCAATGCTCCACACCTATGGTCACCCCCTCATTGGTCAGGTTTGACCAAAAGCTAATCACCCTTAGCATCCACACCCCCCCACCCCCCCCACCCCAGTAAGGAAACCTCCATAAAAAACTTCTCCAAAGCCAACTTCATGCTACTCAAGTCAGAAGTGACAAACTTCATGACAACTATGCAGACGGGAACTGAAAGTTCAACTGCTGAGTCCTACACTAAGGCACTGTAAGACCACATCCACTCATGCATGAATCGTGCCATCCCAAATAGAACCAAGATGCTCTCCTCCAAAAAAAGGAAGCCAATCTCGTAGGCCCCTGCCATAAACAAACTTTACAACAAAAGGAAGAAACTGTTGCAGAAGAGAGGAAAATCCCAGAATGCAAAGAACTCCCTTACAAGCCTCAGTAAGAAGCTGAGATCCCTCATAAAATCCTCCAAAGCAAGTTACAAAAATAAAATTGCCAAAGATTCCAAAGACAACTACAAGGCATTCTATAACTATGTCAAGAATCTAAATGGCAATGCTCAGATTTGCTCTGAGCTACAAAAGAATGGCATTAAATATACTGATCCCAAGGATATTGCCAATATCCTGGCAGATCAATTCAGTGCCAACTTCACCCCCTCTCACCCCCTAAATGGCCCATCTCAGTACTGGCAGATTGCCAAATTCCAATAATAATGCCCACACAGGTAAAAAACGCACTCTCCAAAGCTAAGAATACAGCATCCATGGTACCAGATGACATCCTGGGCTGTGTACTACATGAACTACAAAATGAACTGGCACCTCACCTAAGTGTCATGTTTAATCATAGCCTCACCTCAGGCTTCGTGCCCACTGAGTGGCGCACAGCTACAGTTATCCCACTCAACAAGGGAGGATCCACATTGGATTCTGGGAACTACCGCCCCATTAGTCTGACGAGCCTTATCTGCAAGGCCATGGAACGTATTATCATGGAACTTATAAACAAAGACATTGGCAACCTTCAAACACTGGTCCCCACCCAGTTTGGGTTTGTGAAGGGCCAATCTTGTCTCCTGAACCTGACTGACATCTTCGAATCAGTCTCCAGAGCCATGGACGAGGGTAAGGTGGTCCACACAGCCTATCTGGACCTCACCAAGGCATTTGACACCATCCCCCACTCTGAAATCATAGATAGACTTACTAAGCTGGGCATTAATCCCTACATCACTCGATGAGTTGCCAACTGGCTTACTGACAGAACCCATACTGTAAAAGTAGCTGACTCCAAATCCAGCTCCAGACAAGTGACAAGTGGAGTACCTCAGGGTTCAGTCCTGGGACCGTTCTTGTTTGGCATCTATTTCTCTGAAGTACAGGCCAACACTAAGGGAATCTGGCTAACAAAGTTCGCAGATGACTGCAAACTAGGAGCCATTATTGAATCCTCAAATGATCTGGATACTCTACAAAAGGGCCTTACAGAAACACATGCTTGGTGCCAGAACCATGGTAGGGAATAACAGGTCCCTACCCTTGAACAAATGACAGAAAAAACGTGTGCCCGTAGTCCAATGTAGTGTTGATAGCTATACCATGTGGAAGTGAAACATATCATATGCTAGGGCACCGCCAGGAGGTACGTCCAGCCCAATGGAGAGGGTCACCAGCTGACCCATAATGTGAGGGAGGGTACATAGCTGTGCAGATGTGTCCATAACAAAATACACGAGGACAAATGTAGATATATGTAGTGACTGTATGTCCGAATCATATCCCACAAGGGATGTAATAGTCACATACAAAAGGTATGTCTGTATCCCACATAACAAATGTGATAGGGAATAGAATACACATGTAAACGAATCAGGAGCATAGAAACAGCTACAACAATAAGGACACATGTAGGCCGAAAGGAACAGTATGACCTGTACCATCGACTAAGAATACCACCTGTCCCTCTTTGCGAGCGACAGTACCGCTGCGGCCAGATGTGTCCTGACACAAGCTTGTAAACATGGCAAATGTGCAGAGATTATAGGACATAATTATCCCTCAGACCTCATGTAATAGTGGCATTAAACAGTTGTTCTCCACACGTATATTACATAAATGTCATAAGAAAAAGAATAAGCCACTGAAATGCTACAAGACTAAAGCTTAGATATAGGCAAGAGTTGTAAGTTCTATCTGCCGAACTGACCGTGGGTATGTGTCTGCGTGTAAAATGTGTTGTGTCCACCGCAAATGTTACATTGTGGCCAATTGAAAAGGTGGAAACAGTACCGTAGACTGTGGGGAGACATTGTCCACAACAGTCGGATATGTGGAAGGAATAGCATGGACATAGGAAAAGGTGCCATCCCCCCAATGAGTACAACAGGTCTGCAAAACCCGGGAGTCATCGGTAGAAGCCAAACTAGTATGTGACACAGCCGAACGGGTAGTACCCAGGTATACCAACTAAGTAATGAAAGTGAAGTATGGGCGTGTACCTATGTGTGTGAGGTATAGCACGTTGGAAGCAAACATGGCAGGGTAGTCCACACAACCATAAAGGTACCCGACACCTGTAGGGCAGTCAGTGTGCTACTCTGGCTGTGTCATGGCCCAACAACAAAAGTAGTGAGCTATCGGATGTGAGTAATTTGCATGTGAGGGGTGGATGGGTAATGGTAAAACCCGCAAAGGCGATACTGTGTCATATGCAGAAAAGGTGAACCAGAGGTATAGGAGGGGGCAGCGGGTGAAGTGGACATAAACACAAACACATGGAGAAACAGCTGCAAGACAAGCAGACAGGCCATAGTGTAGAACACAATCCCACAAACATATGTATCATATAAATGTGCGATCAAAATGTATAGATATGTCACCGTCACATACCCACAGGTTGGTCCTGATGGAACTGGCCATAACAAATGCAACACACCTGGCTGCATAATGGGCTACCCAGCATACCCTCCACATCACACAACCCAGCCCCGTAACAGAACGTCCACCAAATCCACCCGTACGTGGCCCACTGGTTCGTTGCAGACACAGCTACACATACCGACCCCTACACATATGTAGTAGGTATTGTCACCCTAGGCAGTGTCAGGATAGCAAACCATGTATTCCCTGCATGTTAAACCCCCTGCACATTTTCATAAAGCCAAAATACATTTCAATATCGTTTCTGTGTGGAATGGTCCAATTTCTGGAATATCCCTTACGGGATAAGTAACCTGTGTAAATAGTAGAATGGGTATGACGACAAGATGTACAATCCTGTGCATATCTGGACACAAGTCAGAACGTGAAATACAGGTCCAAGACACTATCCAGACCTGAGTGGTCATGCATAACCTAGTACCCAGGATAAAGCACCTTCCCATGACGCACGTGTCCCCACACAAATATGCGGGAGAATATATTGCACACTCGCATAGTGGCAAACGGCAGAAGGGTGAGGAAGACACCCGACATTAACAGGATAACCCTGATGAAGTGTGAGGGATACCTAGTGTGTGCCGGCGTGACCGACCATACCTGACAACCTGTGTGAGCTAGATATCTGGACAGAGCCATGAATACAAGTGAGACACAGGTACAACAGCAGGTACAATATGCAAAGATAGCTGTTAGAAGTTATTCATGTATGTGCAGTCTGAGTACCCGGGAAGTCCACTGGGCGAAGAAGTGCCCAGTAACAGCGGAGGCCAGGGTAGAAAAGCTCCACAAGCAATACAAGGAAATAAAGGCTACATAATGTTAAAGGTGAAATACAAGAGTAGAAGGCATACAGTCAGGAAATACACATGCATAAAATGTGCATAATAAGACAGTGCAAATCCAGAGTTTTGTAGTGGTAATACAGAAATTTACAACAATGACATACTTGGAGTCAAGTGAGTGTCAGCTAAGTCTGGTTAAGTTGGAGGGTAGAGAGGAGCAGGAGTATGGAGAGCTCAGAGGAGTGAGATCCCTAGAATGTATAACAGGTGCAAGCAGGAATATATCCATGTGGATGGATAAACATAGATATATCATAGAATGACAGTTTGCACAATGGCATTAAAGTCCGAAGTATGAAGTCTGAAACTCAACTGTCTGCCAGCATGTCCCGACATCTGTCCCTAATGCCGAGCTACTGCTGTGCCAGAACACAACCGCGTATTACAGAGGTACGTACCATATCACTCAACTGTCCAGATATTCGCAGAATGACCAGAGTGTTGGCTCATAGTGTTGTGTGCCTCTGACAATCTGCGTCTGTCCGGTAAATAGGTGTGGATTGACGTCACGAAATAATGAGCATTAAGTATAACACTCCACATCCTGCAGAAGAGTCATGATAATGCAAAACCTAGTATTCTATCAACGTTATAAGCTTGTAAGGAAACTAGTTAAAATGTGTCCCTCTTACTCTCCCCATCATGTAGGGTTTGCGCATATTTGTTACTCAAAGAGGTTGAGAGGTATGGTCCGTACATATGTACAGTAACAACCCATGACATTTGTGTAATGTACAACTGCATACCTGTAGTCACAACATGTCCAAGAAAATAATCCCTGTATGAATGAATACAGGTAATAGTCAAATGTGAATGGGGAACCGCCCCTCACCATGGATTATGGACCGTAACAACCCCACCCATAATATGTACAGCCAACAGAATAAGCTCCTGATAGGTGCCCAAACACGTGTCTATAAATACAGGTAAAATGTTCATAATAGGGAGAAGCTCCCTGTCCACATGCTTCATCTAACATTTGAAGTCGGCCAGGGAAGTTCCGTTCACCAGGCGGACAAGCCCATACCCAGATCACTACATGAACACCCTGACAATCAGAAATGTGTATGTGATACGACTATATGCCCTGGTGTTCTGCATATCCTCGGAGTGATTAACAATGCAGCTGGGGTCCACAGCAGTAGGCAATAGGGAATGTGTAATATGTAGTACCGCATTTCCCACAGCAGGGGAATGGATGCCTGTGTTGTAAGTGAAGCGGTGAGGCGTATGTTGATGTAGCTAAGTACTATGGGTATGCATATCAATGAGGCAGAACAGCAACAGAATACTGTTTCCGGCATCCGTCCAACGTGAATGCAGTCCCGGTTGACCTACGACCACTGCAGATATCCCTGTAAAGTGTAATGAATGCGTTCGTGCTGTACACACAGTCAAATACGTAAAGGTGAACCATGTGTTTCACACCAGTCCGTAAACTGGACTACAGATAAGTAAGTGTTATGGTCAGAAGTATGAAAGGCCATGCAAGCACACATATTTATTAAACAGATGTAACCCACAACATGTAAATGCAAGTGCGCCTGTGCGTGTGTGATCCGCTCACAGCATAGTAAATGAATGCTGTTTCCCCCACGTTATATATACATGGCTCAAACCTGTTAACCCCGTAAAGTATGAAACCGGACAAAGCCATGCAAACTACTGGTACAAATAGGGACAATCCCCAGATATGTGCCAGAACAAACATAGAAAGTGGATAGAATAATGGGTGTGTCAGTAGCATGGATTCTCTGAAGGGTATGCAGTCGTAACCTGAACTGCTTGCCAGTATTTCCCAACATAAGTCTTTAATGAAATGCCACTAAATTGCCAGATGGACACAAGGTTATGAAAAACACTCCGAAGATAAAGAGGCAACCAGCTGTACATTCTGCGACAATCTGTACAGTGGAAAGGTATGGTATGGATATAGATATATGTGTATACACATAATCCACAGACGTAAACCAAAGCAAATTATGAAATGAGGACTGTACATGTATATATGTATACACAACAAACATATGTCCCGTAGATATGACATATGTACATAAATAGGCCACTGCATAGCTAATATGGGTAGACAAACAGACATGCACGAAAGGTGAATAAACCGCTGCTTTCCAAACCATTGGCCAGAAAGTGACAGTCCGGAAAGTTCTACACTTTAAACATGAATATAGGTGTCCATTGCAGGGCCCCAAAAATTGATCCATACATAGTGTCAACCGTCATTGACACAAAATAAGTGACCTCAGCAAATACGATATAGCTGTACATGCAACAGTAGCAGGTGCAAGGGTAATAACACATGTGTCGATAGAATGTATGACGTACGAACTGATATCCGGAGAGTGGGGAGTGCTTATAAGTGTCTCCACACTTTAGTACCGCTCACATTAAACATGTGTAATGGGTACTGTGGAGGGGTGTCAGGTATGGGAATCATGGGTATGCAGAAATGGGCCTAGGTGTTGTTTGGCAGAGATTTATTAGGTCCGCCCCGTAGGAGTGATGTGGGTATAGCACACGCCTATATTCTCAATAATGGGGCAAACCATCCACTGGATATTGTGTAAACCATTGTGGGAATATGCAGGGCCCTATATCAGTGTCATGTAGGCGATTATCATGGATGGACATACGTTGCGACCAAGATGGTAACCATACCTGGCAAACTGTCAGAATAAGACAGCTGCACTAAGGCATAGTACATGAAATACAAATAGGGACTATATTAGATATACTCCAGACAAAGTCAGAACATTGATAGAATACTGGCGTAGCCAGGAATATGAATGTTATGAGTGTTACTAATCATGACATAGACATGTCAGTCACTATTATCTAACCGCACAGTTCGTAATGCCTTGCCAGTAATTTACCAGAAAGGCACATTATTATGATAAATGTAACAAGTGCAAAGGTCAAACGTCTGGGTGTTTACCCATAATGTGTACAGGTGAGAGGTATGAAGGTAACCTGTCCAAAATACATGTACAGAACCAGTGATACTAGGTGGACAGGTGAGAAGAAAGACGTCAGGACAAATGACAAAACATGTACAAGTCATAAGCATGTACTCCGACAAATGTGAATGACAACGTATGCCCTGTGAAAGTCAATGTGGAAGGTTAATAGACTCAAAAGAAATGTGTCCCTCAGGGTGTCATGCAGTGTCACCGTTACAATGTCCAGTCCCCCATACTCGTACGTGAGCTCTGCCACTGACGGAAAGCGCAAATACCGGCATACACATAAGGTACATGATAGAATAATTACTGTGGATAAGCAGCTGTTGGTCTTTGTGAGGAATACAACCCTCTGGGTGGGTGTGTCCTGCAATATAAATGTAATGGCATCTGGCCTGTGATGCCGCCATACAGTGTGTGTATTGGTGTCAGAAAATTGATATCTTGTATCAGACACATACTCCGCAACTGTACAGATTTACACAGAATGTGCAGAGTTTTGCCTTATATGTTTGGTGTGTTCCTCTTAAAATCAGTACCATTCTGGCAAATTCCTGAGAACTGAAGTCATTAAATAATGTCAAACATGTGAGTTTAAGACACCAAATCCATCAGAAAAGTCATACTAATGCAAAACCTATTATTGTGTCAACTATCTACGTTTGTAAGAGCAATATTTAAATTCTACCCCTATATGTCCCACTATCAGTTAAGGCTTTGTCCAGATGTTTGCTCTTGGAGGTGGAGTGGTATGATCAGAAACAGATACATGTGTGAGGAAACAGCATTATCGACTGCAAGATAACTCAGAAGGTATGAAAAACGCTGCAGTAGGATGTCCAGTACTGTCCGCAGGTATGTGCTGACAAAAAAAACAGGCCAAAAAAAAAGGGGGCCCCCAAAAAAGGGGAAAAAACCCCACCCCCAAAAAAAAAAAAAACAAAAAAAACCGGGCCCGGGGTTGGGAAAAAGGTTGGGAAAATTAAAAACACCCCCCCAAAATTTAAAAAAAAATTTTTTTTAAAAAAAGGGGGGAAAAAAAAAAAAAAAACCGGGAAAAAAAAGTTATGGAAAAAAAAAAAATATATATATATATATATATATATAAAAAACAACAAACCCCCGGGGCCCCCAAAACCCCTTTTTCCCAAAAAAAAAACCCCCAAAAAAAATTTTAAAAAAAAAAAAACCCCCCGGGCCCCAAAAAAATTTTTTAAGGGGAAAAAAAAAAGGCCCTTTTTTAAAAAAGGGGGGAAAAAAAAACCCCCCCCGGAAACCCCCCAAAAAAAAAAGGGGGAAACCCCCCCCCCAAAAAAAAAAAAATTTTTTTCCCCAAAAAATTTTGGGCCCCCCCCCCCCCCAAAAAAAAAACCCAAAAAATTTGGGGAAACCCCCCAAAAAAAAAACCCCGGAAATTTTAAAAAACAAAAAACCCCCCCCCCCACCAAAAAACAAAGGGGGGGGTTTAAAAAAAAAACCCCACAAATTTTTTTTAAAAAAAAACCCTTTTTGGGGGGGTTTTTTTTTTCCCCCGGGGGGAAAAAAAAAATTTTTTAAAAAAAAAACCCAATCCCCCCCCCAAAAAAAAAATTCCCGGGGGGCTTTTTCCCCCCCCCCAAAAAATTTAAGGGGCCCCCCAAAAAAAAAAACCCCCCCCAAACCCCAAAAAAACCCCAATTGGGAAACAAAAAAAATTTTTGGGGGGGTTTAAAAAATTAAGGGGGGGAAATGAAAAACCCCCCCCCCAAAAAAAACCCCCCCCCCGGGGGGGAAAACAACACCAAAACCCCACACCCCAAAAAGGGGGGGAAAAAATTAAATAAACCCGAACCCGGGCATTTTAAAAAGGGGCCCCAAAAAAAGGGGGGGGAAAAATTTTTTGGGGCCAAAACCTTTTTCCCCAAAGGAAAAAAAAAAAAAACCCCCCCCCCCCCCGGGGGGAAAAACAAAAAAAACCCAAAAAACCCCAAAAATTTGGGGTTGGAAAATTTAAAAAAATTAAAACCTTTAAAGGGGGGCCCCCCCAAAAAAAAGGCGGGGGGGGGAAAAAAAGCAAAACCCCCCCCAAGGGGGGCCCCCCCCCCCCAAACCCCCCCAACCCCAAGGGGGGGGGGGGGGCCCCCCCCCCCCCCCCAACCCCAAAAGGGGGCCCCAAAAAAAACCCCCGGGGGGTTTTGGGGGAAAAAAAAAAGGGGAAATTTTAGGGGGGGGTTTCCCCCTTTTTTTTAAAAAAAAAAACACACGGGAAGGGGGGGGGGAAAAAAGGGGGGGCCCCCCCCAAAAAAAAAAAACCCCCAGGGAAAAATTCCCAAAAAGGGGGGGGGAAAAAACCTTCCAAAAAAAACACTGTTCCGGGCCCCGGGGGGAAAAAAAACCCCCCCGGGGAAAAAAGGGCCCCACCCCCCGGTTTGGGGGAAAAAGGTTTTTTCCCCCCCCTTTTGGGGGGGAAACCTTGCAAAGGAAAAAACCCCCAAAAAACCAAACCCCAAAATTTTTTGGAAAAAACCCCCCCAAATTAAATTTTTTGTTTTTGGGGGGGGCCCCCCCCCCTTTTTGGGAAAAACCTCTTTCATTGGGTTAAAAAACCAAAAGGGGGGAAATTTTTTTTCCCCCCGGGGAAATTTTTTAAAAACCCGAAGGGGGGCCCCCCCCTTTTTAAAATTTTGGGGGAAAAAACAAAAAAAAATTTTAAAAATTTCCCCCCCAAACCCCTTTGAACCCCCAAAAACCCCTTTAAAAAAAAAATTTTCCCCCCCCCTTTTTCAATTTAAAAACCCCCCCGGGGGGGGGAAAAAAACCATTTTTTAAAAATTTTTGGGGGGGGGGCCCCCCCAAAAAACCCCTTTTAAAGGGGGAAAAGGGGGAAAAACCGGAAAAAAGCAAACCCCCCCCCCCCCCTTTTTGGCGACCCGGGGCCCTTTGGAAATTAAAACAAAATTTGGGGGGGAAAAAAACCCCCCAAAAAAAAACCCCCCAACCCCCCTTTCCGGGGCCCCCCCAAAAGGGGGGGTTTTTTTTTTTGCCCCCTTAAAATTTAAAAAGGGGGGGGGGCCCCCCAAAATTTTTTTAAAGTTTCCCCCCCCGGGGGGTGATTTTTTGGGGGGGGGGGTTTTTTCCGTTTTCCCCCAAAAAATTTTAAAAATGGGATCCCCCCCTTTTCCGGGCCCAAGCCCCAATTTAACCCTTTTTTTTTTTGTGGGGAAAAAATTCCAAAAAATTTGGGGGGGGTTAAGTTTTCCCCAAAATTTTTCCCTTTTTAAAAGGGCCCTTTTCCCGGGGGGGAAAAAAAACCCCAAAAAAATTTTTGGGGGGTTTTCAACCCCCCCTTTTTCCCCCCCCTTTTTTTTTCATTTTTTGGGGCCCCCTTTTTTTTTATGGGGGTTTTTTTTGGGGTTTTTTTAAAATTTTGGGGAAAATTCCCCGGGGGGTCCCGTTTCCCCCCCGGGGGGAAAAATTTTTCCCGGGGGGTTTGGGGGGGGGTTCCCCAAAAATGGGTTTTAAATGTTTAAAAAAAAATTTTTAAAAGATGGCCCGGGCTTTGGGGGGTTTTAAAAAAAAAATTTCCCCCTTTAAAAAACCCCCAAAAACCCCCCTGGAAACCCCCCCTATTTTCCCCCTTTTTTTTTTTGAAAAGGGGGGGAAAGTGGGGGGGGGAAAAAACCCCCCCCCCAAAATTTTTTGAAGGGGTTTCCCCCTTTTCCTTTTGTTAAAGGGGGTTTGTTTGTTTTCCCTTTGGGGGGAAAACCCCATTGGGCCCCCCCGGGGAAAACCCCCCTTTTCCCTTTTTGGGCCCGGGTTTAAAACCCCCCGGTTTCCGGGTTTTTCCCCCCCTTAAGGGGAACCCGTGCCCTTTTGGGGGTTTTTCCCCCTTTGGGGGGGGCCTGGAAAACCCCCCCCCCCCAAAACCCCCCAAAAAACCCCCCCCTTTTTTTTAAAAACCCTTGGGGGGGGGCCCCCCCCGGGGGGGTTTGGGGGCCAAAAAACCCCCAAAATTTTGGGCCCCCCCCCCAAAAGGGCCCCCCAATTTCCCCCAACCCCCCAAAAAACCCGGGAAAAAACCCCAAAAAAACCCCCCCCAAAAACCCCCCCATTTCCCCTTTTGGGGGGTTTTTTTTTTTAAAAAAAAGCCCCCGCCCCCTTTTTTCCCCCGGGGTTGATGCCATAGGTCCCAGCCATGCTGGCTACATGTGCATGTTCCTTCTCTGTGACACGTCGTGTGGGTGCATAGTACTGTGAGGGTGATGACCACATAGGCAAGGGTCCCCACCTCAACACTATGGGGTGTGCGTTATAGTGGTGTACACCCCATGAATGTGGCCATGTTCCCGTACTGTTACAGGGTCCTACTGCTGCACAGTGTGGCCTCCAGCTACCAAGTGACACCTCACATCATCATTGGCCAGACCGCTGTGTACAACCCCTGCACCATGTCACCATACCTGTAATGTGTCCTGCTATGTATGTCACATCTCTGTCCAGTGTAGCCTGTGGCACTGACCACATGTGTCAGGTGCAGTATATGTGCGGACATCTGTGTCATGTTGGTGTTTCCAACAGTCAGGTTGAGGGTACATGTAGCATGCTGATATTGCCAGACGTGCCTGTGAGTAATCCACAGTTACACATGGGGGACTGCAAACACTGCTACCTGTAGGCACATGCAAGTACACCATAGGAGGGAACCAGGGTATCACAACCAACATGGTGCTACAGATGTAACCGAGACACATACCGTGAACACATCACAATGCATGCTGCACCTGAACTACATGGTATGACCGGTGCATGTCGACAGTACACAACCTATGTCACATACACATCTCTCAGTATTCACACACAACCACTGCAACATACACATCCCTCACTATGCATACACAGGTAATATTACATACATCTCTCACTATTCTGTTCACCCTGTGCATCAGAATATTTGAGCATAACCCTGCACCGATGGTGTGGATGACAGGGATGTGGCACAGGCTTCATCATATGCACAGGGTGATATATTTGCCAGGGGCATAGGCTGCACCAATGGATGACATCATGTGTGTGTGTAAGGGCCGGTGATTTGATTGGACATGTCTGTTCAGAATGTGTGTGGATGTTGTGGAGCCCTACAGTTGTGTTTGCTGTGTGCGTGTATGTGTGTACACAGTTCTGCCATTTGTGAGGCCTACACAGGGTATAATTGACAGCCCCAGATTGTACAGACCAGGTTGTACAGCTCACTGTGTCCATCCACGGCCACGTGACCTGTGCCTGCCTAGGGTTGCACGGGCACTACCAGGTGGAGGTACAGAGTGGCTACTGTCTGACGACACATGTCCGCTGGAACCGTGTCCCCACTGAGAACGTCCAGGGCCACATCCACATGGCCTGCTGTGTCCTGGTGTAGACAATGCAGCACCAGCTGCACTGCTACTGCTACCGGCACTATGGATGCGGGCATGTGAGGTGGCACGCTCACGTCGACCTACACTAGGTGGTGTTGCTGGCCTACATCCACGTGGCCTATGCCTCACTCCTACCAGATGTTCCAGCACAGACAGCTCACGCTCGTGGATTGCCATGCCACGGTCAAGGATTCCGACCATGTCACCCAATCACCTATCCAGAACATCAGCAATCTGCTGTTGAGCATTTGCCAATGCCTGGATGTTGTAATTTAGGGTATGGATAGCAGCCCTCTGCAGCTTCTGCCCTTCTCTGTTCTGCCGTTCAGCACGTGCCTGTGCCGCCATTACAGTCTGGAACATGCGTCTGGTGATACCAGCTGCTGCGCTCTGTCCTGCAGGTGCATGTCTGCCAGAGGTCCTCCTACGAGCAGCACCGGCCACATGCCTGTGTGGCACATCTGCAGTCATTACACTGACACCATGGTGTGTAGACACACCTTCTGTAGCCACCACACGTTCCTGTTCTACGCTAACAGACGCTGACTGTCCTTCCTCTATGGCCATTGGTGATGCGGTATGTGTTGGCAGCAGAACTGTGTGCGGGGAAGAGGGGGACATAGATGGGATGGTAACCATTGGCACAGATTCAGCCCCTGACAACCCTGCCTGTACCTCATGCATATGTTCATCACCGCTAGTATCTGTGGGGACATTAACATCAGATGGACCGCAGGAGGGTAACGCACCTACATCACCTGTGAATGCAAAGAAATACTGTAAAGTACAATAGACACAGACACACACAGACACAGACACACACAGACATAAACACACACACACACAGACACACAGACACACACAGACACACAGACACACACAGACATAGACACACACAGACACAGACACACACAGATGCAGACACACACAGACGCAGACACACACACAGACGCAGACACACACAGACACAGACACACACACACACACACACACACACACACACACACACACACACACACACACACACACAGACACACACACAGACACACACACACACACAGACACACACACACACACAGACACACCATGCATGTGATTTGACAGATGGTATGCAGCATGCCTGTGATACAGCAGAGGGCATGCAGCTCAGACATTACTAGTGTTAGTAAGCATACCTCCCTGGGGTGCACACTACAGCAAGCAGGTGTCATATCAGTAGCCATGCAGTTCACACAATCATGGTAGTATGCATGCATCCCCGTGATACACCATGTGGCCCAGAACAGGATAACAGTACACATGGCTGACGTGACCTTGACATGTAATCTGCTGACATGTGCATTAACATGCATACATGTCTGACACAATGGTGTCCTGACACATGTACAGCATCATAATGGGCTTCACATTGCAGTGTTGTCTGTATGGCGTACAGATAGAATGCATGTTTAGCAAATGTGCATGAGCATGAGAGGGTAGCGGGAGCCGTCTACATTGCTATACAGTGTGAAGTACAGACACTGTGCCATTGCATGGCATCATGAGGCATCTATATTGCTGTAGAATGCATAATATGTACACATTGCATAGCCATAACTGCATGCTATGACACAGTCGTGATGTTCAACAGATCGTATATGGTAGACTTTAGTGACACCTCCAGTAGCTGTGCACAGGCTTTTCGGATGTCCAGTGTACCACATCAACTGTATAATCGGTCAACTAAGGCTATAATTGGACCATGTGTGGACAATGTGCAACAGGGTGTATACACATCCCATGTACTGTGTGGCTACATGTCTCTGGCCATCCCCCATGGCCATGTGTGCACATGTGTTGGCCAAATGTGTGTGATGGCCATCTATCTCACATGTCTGTGTTGTCCCATATGACATACACCCATAGATGTCAGATATGTCACAATCCACAGGGCTATGCAGACAACGGGTTGTATGTTTGGTATGTGGGGTATAGGTCATGCGATAGTGTGACAATATTGCAGACAGAACACTACGTGTCTGGGACATGTCAGGTGACACATCACAATGTGTGCACCCAATGCAGGGGCATATGACACAATGGTGACACCTGTGGGCTGCCCATATCACAGCTCACTGTGTGGTACTGTGTGCGTACCACACATGTTGTTCCAATGCATACTACATATGCCTCCATTGTAGAACACCTCCACCGTTGTATGCACAGCTGACTACACATGTTGCAATGACAAGTACTGTGGTTTCAAGTCGGTGTATCATTTCATTTATATATATTGCACATGGGTGGCCTGTATGAATGATGGGTGATGCGACCTGTATATCGTGACTGGAACAAACATCAAGTGTGCAAGTGTTAACTGGCCACATGGCAAATAGATCTACACTGTAACATGCCTGATACTGATGACAGTCTCACCTGCAACGGACTCATGTCTGTGCGGCATGCCAGAGGTACCTGTATAGGGGTGACACAGCAGTATGAACATTATCCATGACTGTATGACAGCCACAGGTTGCACTGTGCATGTTAACACATTCACCTGTGTAATAGCATATAGTATGCACATGTGTGCATACACAGAGTAGCATACTGTAGTATGCAGCATGTGTGTCCACATACCTTGCATATGTTGTTACTTTACATAATGTACAGTGACACATGCAACTAAATGGGATATAATAGCTATATGTGCAGTACTGACTTACCAGGCAACTCCAGGCTCATTGGTTGGGAGACACCCACCTCCACGATGGCAGCTAGTGTTTGTGGATGCTGTTCCCTGGGTGTCCCAGACTGGCCAGTAGCTCCTCGGTGTGCGTGAGTGGGGGCTGGGTTGGTGGCCCACCACCTGTTCCACCTTGTTCCCTGGCAATTGCAGTGGCACGCTGTTTTGCATGTCGTATCAAGTCTGTGCAGTGTCTGCGCACCTGCTGGTAGGTGCGGTTATGGCCACCCACATCGTTCACCCTCCTGCGTAGATCCTGCCACAGGTCATCCCGCTGCTGGGCATGCTGTGGCACATAGCTGAACAACAAGTCATAGTTCTCATGGAGCTGTGGGATGAGGACATCATTCTCCTGGCGGCTGTATGCTGGAAGGCATGTACGGGGCATTATCTGTAAGACATAATGATGGTGACAGGTCACAGTTTCAGAGATGTACAGAGATACTGCTGCACATACATTTCTATGACATCTACTACATCCCGCTGCTGGGCATGCTGTGGCACATGGCTGAACAACAAGTCATAGTTCTCATGGAGTTGTGGGATGAGGACATCATTCTCCTGGCGGCTGTATGCTGGAAGGCATGTACGGGGCATTATCTGTAAGACATAATGATGGTGACAGGTCACAGTTTCAGAAATGTACAGAGATACTGCTGCACATACATTTCTATGACATCTACTACATCTGCACAGTTATCTTTGCAAAGCATCATGACACTGACACGACTGACGTGTTTGTGTCACACATGTCACACCCATTATGCATTGGATATCATCACCATATATGTGTGTCACCTCATTACAGTGTTCATACTCCATGTGAATGCTGTCTTGCTGTGGGTATGTCTATTTGCCTGCACTTGTGTTCTTACCTATCTACACATGCCTGGATGTGTCCACGGTAATGGTGTTGACCTTGATGCTGTGTATATGTCACATATCAACACAGACACAGCCGTAATGGACTTGAGCAGTGACAATGCACACATACGCATGGACACCTGTACATGCATGTGTTTTGCCATATACATCTACACAGCACTGTACAACTGTTCAACATCCTGCCACGGATCGCCTGTATTGCACATGTGATAGACATGGGATAATGGCTAGTCAGACGACAATTGCAGGGATGGTTATCAACCATAGCATGTGCGGGCACGGTTTCCAAGCTGTAACAGACAGCCATTATGCCACCGCAAGGTGCATCAGTGCCACATTACTGATCCAGTCAGTTGATAGTACATCTACCATGCGGCCATCACACCATGTATGACTGGGATGACATGTGCAGCTTTGATGGAAAGGGTTGCATGGTATGGCAGGAGTATGTCACATATATGGCACAGGGATCCGTCCAGCCTGTGGCGATCCTAGTATTAGGACGGTGGCTGTCCATGACATATGTCTTACAGATCAGGATATGGACATGTAGCATGTCCATCATCATGGTGTAGCAAATGTCTTTCTGCAAGGTAGACAGTATGCTGCATAGTGGAGGTGAGGATTGTGAAGGTTGGTATCGCCCATCCACGCATGGCCATTACCCCTTAAAGGTGGTATGTGATCCAATTTTGGTCACCACAGTGCTCTATATGCCTGTCCAGTGATCTCTGTGCTCACAGATGGCACCCTGACATGACATGGGTACCTCATATGACTACCTAGGGGGTCTGGAGATGTCACCAAGTCGGGGGGTGCACTGCACAGCACCATCCCTTACACAGTGCCCATAATGTTGACCACAGTCTAGGTAGTAGTTAATGGGTACAGGGATGTTCACCTAGCGGTGACAATGTTGATATCATCCATCAGACTGTGCACATATGTCACACACCTCACCCACACAGCCCATTCTGTATGTTGTTCACAACACTGACACAGCTATACTGATAGGTCATGGCCATTCACAGCCTTACATACACAGATGCCTAACATTTGTCTGTGTGGTATGGGCTACAATGAGGGTGGAGTACAACACATTAACCCTGTTCCACTGTAGCTGGCACTGGTGTGATGTGCACGTCACTCTTGCACCTTTTGTAGTTGTGAGTCTGTCAACAGGCCACTGGTGGAACACTTCTGTGACATACAAAGGTATTTGTAATCAAACATTTGTGCTGTCTTGTACATCTGTACTGCTAACATCTACAGTGATAATGGTTCATGGACATGCACACCATACTCAGCAGGGTTATAGTGCGGTGCCACCCATAATGACTGTCATCACCACTTGTGGGTTGATATTATCCAACACCCTATCTGTATTGTATGGTCATGCTAGGCACTTGTTCAGAACTTGTGAGCATGTCATGAGCTACTGATTATTATAGCACCCATTTCACACCATTTCCCACAGGTACACTGGCTGTCCTACACTTCCCAACTTGCTTATGGTACAACAGCTGTTGTACACACGTAACGCACATATCCTGTGGGACATGGTTGTATATACAGGCATGTCCAACTGTCACGTACCAGTGCTACTGCCTGTCTATATGATGGATATTTCGTACATGTGGCAATAGAGCAATTGTCTCATGTACACATTCAATGCTCACCCCCCAACATACGACACTACAGCCTGTGGGGGATGCACTTCTGCAGCCGTGCTGGGGGCATAGCTCTCAAGTGTACCTCATTACGAGGAACATACCTCATTTGGGGTCTTAAAAAGTGCATGTTCCTCAAGGTTCCACATTGAAAGGGTCTGTCACACATTCATTGTTGGAAATTGTTTAACTGCTAGCCATGGCTAAATAGATGGGAATCATATTAATTCATTAGAATATCTTTTTATACGTAAAACCAGCCTATTTTAGCCATCATATGCCCTTCCTAGTTGAAGCTGTTAGTAAGCCAGTTGTAACTGTTCCACGTTTTGCCCATTTGTCACACATTATGAGGGCTAATGTTCCTCATTTTAGGGACAGGAGTTTGACAGCTATGGCTGGGGGTAATGCTGTCACCAACCCTGACTGCACCTGACAGTCATGTGGGGATGTGTAACATTCGCAACACACCCCACCCATCACATAGTCTCACATGATCTCCACCACAGGCCACACCTACGAGGACAACTTGTGCAGTATGTCTCCATACTCTGTGTAGGCACCAGAGGTAGCCCCCATCATGGAAAACAACATCACCAACTTATAGCCCACAGACTCATGTGTGCCCATCACATACAGCCAATAGGGAGTTATAACATTCACAACACACCAGTCATAGGTGACTCTGTAGGGAGTCACACTGCAGTTCCACACAGCAGGCTACACAAGGCGATAGTCACTTACATCTTGCTGTCGGGTAACTGGTTCTGCAACATAACCTATGCACCCATGCCACACCTCACCAGGTACGATGTGACTGTCATTCTCCATGTTAGTGTGACTGCCCTGAGATGCCACTTCACAGACTAAGTGTGCAGGGACATGCAATAGCTCACCAGTCTTATAGCCCTGAGGGTGTGGGCCAAGCCCTGGGGAGCATTATGCATTCGTCCGGACACGATACCACTGTACAATGACTGACTGTGTCACTTCAACAGTTGCCTATGCTCCTATTGTCATTCCACAGGCATCTGGTGTCTGTCCGCTTTGACTGACCTAGTCAAACACAATGCTGTGGCACAGATGACTTGCACCTGTCAGCCCTGGGAGTACAGCTCACATGTAAGGCTCTTGCTGCTTCTATACTGCCTGTCTTGCACAGTTTCCAATAACAGTCACTGGCAGAATGGGAACTGGCAAGCACGACATGGGGTCATGTGACACAATGCTTGCATCTTCCTCTGTGACGCACGCAGGCAAGGCACTCCTTATAAAGCACCACTCCAACATCTCTGCAGTGACTGGGACCTGCCTCTAGGCTCTGCAGAGCACACCTGCAATGACAGGTTATAGACAGACCATACCTTTCAGGCACATACCTGGACCGGCACACCCACAGCTGAGGGGTTCCCATATCCCACTATGTTGTGCACACATCCTGGCTAGTTACTTAGCACAATGCATCAGAGGTGCTCCACGTGCAACTAACTGTGTCCGGGACCGCTATACACATTATAACAAGCTACAGAGTCAACATCATACCCCACAGTTAACATACCTCATTTGTTGGTATATTGGACAGTGGGGCTCAGACAGCTACTACTGATGTGTGACTGACACTACCCCACACTTAACTGGGATAGCCACTCATGTACCGACACATCCATGAGTCATAACCCCCGCTCTGCTGGATCAACCCATACACACAACCTCCAAGACCAAAATTAACCTTGACATGAACACTACCACCATGTGACTGGTGTTACACACCTGGGGTTATCCCCTCATTGGTGGATTCTGAACATATGCTAATCAACCTTGTTAGCCACATCCCGGCACCACACCCATCACAGCATACACAGTACATGAGTACTACAACACCTACAACAGACGTCTTCTGACAGCGGTTGTTAATGTCATGACACCCGTGCAGATGGACAATGCACATACAAATGCTGAAACATACCCCAGTGCACTTCATTAGCATGTACACAACTGCATGGATCATGCTATTCCACACAGAGCCATGATGGTACACCCCAGATAACAGACGCCACTCTGGTGGTCATGTTCCATGGACATATGATGTACAACAACAAGTGTAGGCTGTTGCACAGTGGTGTACATTCCCATGGGTGGGGTAGCTCACTGGTCAGCCTTGGTAGGGCCACAGGATCCCTCATCACATACTCCAAGACTAGCTACGTAAACATTACTGCGACACATTCTGGGGTGTACCACCAGGCAATATGGTGGTATGTCAGTAGTCGATGGCAACACCCACATCTGCTGTCACATACAACAGTCACTCAGGAACATTACAGACCCAGGTGATGTTGGCAACATGCTGGAGGATGGATTCAATGCTAACATTACACCCTCTCACTCACTACAGGGCCAGAATCCATACAGGAACATTGTGGTGTCCCTGTGGTCACACCTACACAGTACTAACCTGCACTCTATATGTCCTGGGACACTGGCCCCATGTCACCTTCCAACGTCCCAGGCTGTGATGTCCACAAACCTCTGAATGACATGTCTCCCCACTAGGCCACCATATTCAGTAATAGCCTTGTTTCAGACATTGTAGCCCCTGAATGGCACACAGCAGCATTTATCACACTACACATGGGTGGCACCACAATGCACGAGTGGGACTATAGTCCTACACACCTGACTGGACTGTTCTGCATGGCTATGGGGCACATCATCAAGGACGTCATTCACAGAGACATTGTTGGGCTCCCGTCCTTTGATGCCACCCGGGTTGGGCTTGTTAGGGCCAGAGCATGGCCCCTACACCTGGTGGACTCCTTTCATACAGTTACCAGGGCAGTTGCTGATGGTACGGGAGTCCACACATCCTACATTGTCCTCTCATTGCCTTTCAGCACCATTCTCCATTCTGGTATTGACAACATACACATCCACCTGCACATTGTACCCTATGTCACAGGATGTTATGCAATGTGGCTCATGGACAGGACACACACAGTGAGGCCAGCATGCCATAGTACCTACTACATGTCAGTTACATTTGGCATACCACAGTCCTCAGTCATATGGCCCCTCATGTTCAGTATATGCTTCCCTGCAGTACAGGCTAGCACAGGGGACTTTCCCTGCCTAGCTTTACAAACCCCTGCATACAAAGCACCATGATTGCTCCACCAGCTCATACTGACTCCATCCATATGGGTGTCGCTGTGACAGATACATGATATGACTATCATGGCATCAAGCTGCATGACACAAGGTGCATGAACATCACCTTTGCATTACACCATTCACCTACTGACTATCACATGGGTGGTAGTCCCCTACATACATATCACATTGTACATGTTTGCAGTACACACATATGTCGCACCCACTCCTGTGGTTACCGTATTGCCACTGTGGCATGGATATCCTTCTACGTGGCCACACTTATCTGTACTGGGTGTGTAGCTGGTACATAGGCACCCATTGTACCTCTGAACTCAAGACTTCTACACACATTCAAGGGTACACCACCCCATTTAGGGTGTACCTTACACAACAGCTACAGCTTTACATACCACAACATTAACACGCCATGACGTTTACTGAGCTCCGACAGTTTAAGTATGCGGCTGCACTACATACACCACATCTGTACACATTTGCATACTACATACTCAGGGGTGACCTCTGCTGATCAGACAGGGCCCATGTCCACAACATTATTAATGGATATACTCCTCATACGCGACATAAGCAAAAGCCACTGTGAGCAACATGCTCATGGATATGTGCACACACGCCACAATGAGTGGGATGTGCTTGAGGGTTACATTCCCAAACCGGACACTCACCATGCTTTGGAACATGAGTCCTATGTACATCACGCAGGGACACTCAGTAGCACTGTTCATTTGATACCTCCCTTGGTGGTTGGGAGACACATGTAGGCCTGGGATCACTGCAGTGGCTGTACTGTGCAGAGGTGCAGGTGACACATGGCTCTGCTGTTCACAGAACACTACCCTAGAGAGGTGCCACTGGTGTGAACACTGTAGTTGTGCTTACACACTATGCACCTGTGAAGCTATTACTTGTCCTTTGTGCATGGTTACTTGGTAGCCCTTCCATTTAGATTAGCTATCATGCTATTACACTGTCCCATGCCTACAAGCCATATGTATCCCGTTATTGTACATGCCAATAGACGATACCTTTGGTATGCATGATATGCCTATTATGCTGTGTAGAATATCTGTCATATCTACCTACAGTACTATACATTACACATATTTCACATAGTATCCCATAATGCAAAGCATACTTGCACAGCGGGACCACCTTATATATGTCATTGATGTTATATGCCCATACACATGCGTGCTGTGACAGTATATCAACATATACTATCCCCTGCTATGGCATGTACTTGTTGGACATACCCTACCACTGACGGTGGGTTGTATGAAATTGTTCTGTTTAACGCCCTCATGTAGCATCCCTTGTGGTGTCTGTGATGTGTACCTTGTGGCCCACTGCTGGACGTACAGTTTCTACAAGCGTTAGTATGCTCAGCAAGACATCACTACATAAATACCTTTTCTCACTTTATGCATTGCGGACACGTTTAATTAATGCAAACCAGGCTATACATACAGTAAAACTAATTACTACAGATCATGCTATACATAACCTTACATATCGGGTGTTCTACATACCTTGTTATCGTTATGGAGTTTCGTCTCTATCTCTCTCACAGTGTTTCAAATGGTATTCGGTATGAGCATATGATTTGAATGTCTGGCAAGTCATCCTTATATACGTCGATACCTGTAACATGTGGTTTCATCCTGCCAATTGGTGTTCCTGAGTGACTAATTACTTGCATATCAGCTGTGCAGCTACTCCATTCGCCAATTACGCGGCAACAGTGGGGTATAATTGAATTCTCCACTTGGGCGTTGCCTATTTGCCCTACCTTCGGGGAGACGGTCTGTATTGTGTTTTGTTATGTGTAATTGCAACTGCTATGCATGGAGACAAGTATACTTTGGATTCATGTCCCCCGTGGATTGTGTGTGACAGCTAGAATATTTGGTTCAACATGTGGGTGTACCTGTCATCCCAATGTCTGATAACGGACTATTACAAACAAAACCTGTAACATGGCTGTTTGTTCCATTATACAACGCCTGCAATTTTGCATGACGCCTTTAATTGTGTCTCTCACACGGTATGTTGAGAGTTCTGCAGATGTAATTGACTGACTGGATGTTTGTGCTGCTATTACAGTCTGTATTGCTTTAGTTTCTAGTGTGGGGGATATCGGTGGGTGTACGTAGCATATACAGGTTTGTGGGGCTTGCATTTCTACATATTCCATATATATGTGTGTGGGCTCCGTCCCTAATTAGAGAGCTAACAGTTAGTAGACTTATGTTATGGGATTGTACTTTGGGCCATTGTTAATTGGTTTCTATATCATCTGCAGGTGAGCTTGCTACTTGTATACCTCCGGAATTGCAGCGATATATCACGGGATATGTGTAAGTGACAGCTATCCCTTGTATTTCTGTCCCAGATATTTACAGTCATTGCGGTTGTGCTGGTAAAAGAACCTGTTTGCCATGGGTTGCCACCTTTTCATATGGTCATTGTTGGACACTTGCGGGACACACAGCGGTGTTTACAGGCCAACACGTAGCCACGGTCAGTACACAGGTTAGCACATACTTTTATCCTCAATACATACCTATTGTTGTGGGACTTTGGCTACTTATCATATTGCATGTAACATTTGCGTTTCTTACATACAGGCATAACTATTAAATACGACTATTACATTATATATGGGACATATTACTGTCCTAAAATCTCGGACATTTGCCCTTTGTACTGTTTTATGTCAGGACACACCTGCCCAGGGTGGGGCTGTCCCTCCTACTGTGGGGCAGGTGGTAACCGTATGCCTACGGCTAGCTATACCCACACCTACCGTACTGATCTACCTCTGACTTGGCACTAACAGACACATGTTGCGGACACACACACACATTACAGTCACATGGAGACACACACGGCACCCGCAACGCACACATACACAGACTACGGCACTCACAAACACAGTTGAACACAGTACCTACATGGACCGCAACACTGGCAGCAGTGACTAAATGTCCCTTCATATCATCATACTATTACTCGCGGCTGTACTGTTCCAGTACTGTGTTCTATCGGTCTTTCAGCCTCGTGGTTACGCATGTCGGTATGTTACACATTCCATAGTTGGTGGTATCCTATTTATTTGTACCTCCAAGATGTTATGAATGTCGTTGACCTATCTATTATATTTGCAGATATCGCTGAATCCATCTATATCAACATATATCACTCTATTGCCCTTTCTATCTGTATTATATATATGCATATGTGTACATATATATGTATCTATATATATATATCAATATATATATGGCGGGGAACGTGACAGGCACACAGCACCACCATACGCTGTAAGGCTCATGTACTGTTCAGGTGTTGACATTCCGTGTTCCACTAGCTGTTGTGTGTACAATGTTTGAGGGCTGCCTATGTAGGAGTCACACATTGGGCCACCTATACATTACAATTTACAGGTGGTCATGTTTGTGTGTCATCCATTTTACTGTGTGTGCAGGTGGAGAGGTGTCAGTCTGTAGGGGCCTACACTGTCAGAGTATGTGCTATACATTCCCTCTTTGCCAAGGCGTAGGCATATTGGGCATGCCTCCATCTGCCTACTGGGGCTGGATCAGTGTGTTCATGGTCTGACTCCCTCTGTGCCTGTAATGGCCTTGGCAATTGCGGTGGGCTATGAGGGCCTTCACCATTTTGTCCCTGCTGCAGCTGCTTCCGCAGGATCATATTATGTAGCATGGCACATACTATGACGATGTGGGCACGCGTGCTTGGAGAGTATTGCAAGGCTCCACCAGATGTATCCAAGCACCGGAACCGTGATTTCAGCATCCGGAACACATGCTCTATGATGATTCTGGTATGTGCGTGTGCCTCATTATTGCATTCTTGCATGGGTGTGTGTGCATTTCTGATGGGAGTCATCATCCACGGCTCCAGTGCATAGCCAGCATCCCCCACAAGATGGCCATGTGGGATGTCCTCCCTGACAAATACCTGATACAGCTGTGAGGCATGCCAGATATGGGAGTCATGGTAGCTTCCAGGGCTGCCAGCACACACATCCATGATAATGCCCTGGGCATTGCACACGACCTGGCAGTTGATGGAGTGGAATCCCTTGCGGTTTATGTAGCACCTACCATGCTCACCGGGTGGTGACTTGATTTGTATGTGCGTGCAGTCTATCGCACCCAGTACCTCCGGGTAGTGTGCCATGCGGTGGAAGTGGCGCATATTGCTGGCCAACTCCTCCTGAGTTCGGGGGAAGTATATCTGCTCATTGGCATGTGGTAACATGGCATCCAGAAACTGGTGTAGTACCCTGGATGCTGATGCCTGTGAGATCCCCATTATATCTCCAGTTGGCCTTTGAAAGGTACCTGTGGCCAGTATTCGCAGGCTTACACATACCTTCGTGTCCACTGGGATGGGTTCCCCTCTGTTGTTTCTGGTTCTCAGGCGTGGCCAGCACAGCTCCACTATTTGCTGTAAGATGTCCCTGTCCACCCTGTAACGCTCTACTATCTCCAGGTCATGTAGCCCCTGGTAGGTTACCCTTGGTCTGAACACTCTCCTTCTCCTACGAGGCCTGCGGTGGTTGTCGGCATCATCCACCACAACACCGTCAGTCTCTAACACATGCTGATCAATCACAGCTATGGCAGCTCCCAACATGTACATTTTAAAAGTTCCCCGTGTGTTTACACCTATGGTGCAGTGTTTGGGAATACACAGGTGTGTGTAGGGTGCTTTCACACTTTATACTATTGTGCTGTGAACACCGATGATGTCATAGGGTGTGTATGTACGATCGTAGCTACAGGGTATCTTATGTGTTTTACTGCCGGAACTACTATTGTGGTGCCTTTGGTGTTGAATTACATTTGGCTGCCGTGGATTACCTCTTGACCTTCCCTTTACATTTCTGCACGTTGCACCTACCATTTTCTGGCATGCATCCAGCAGCCTACTTTCATTTGTACTTTCCTGGACCTGGCGTATCTTGCGTTATGTGTGCTACTGCCAGTCTGCTGTCAGTTTGCTTTGCTCTGCTGTGTCAGGTCTCCTATCTTTGCAATCCAATACCTCCCCTCCTTTCTTTGCATTCCAATGCCTCCCCTATCCTGTTTTGCAGGTTTCTGCAAGCAGACTTGTCAGCTGCCATCGATCGGCCATTGTGAGTTGATTGGTGTTGATTGCTCATTAGTACTCCAATTACCCTACTTCAGCATTTCCTTCTTTTCTTCCCCTGACCTTCCTGTTTGTGCTATTGTTCGTGGCGCGTGCGTCCGATTACTGGGTTTTGGGCACGTTTTCATCCCCGTACACATGCGCTTTTGGGCACCATGTGTGCTCTCAGCTAAACGATTCTATAACTTCCTCCCCACCCTTGTCCTGCAGCTTTGCTTAGCAACAGACAGGCCAGATTTGCATTGCTCCAATGTGCTTACTGCTACGGTGGCACACCCCTCTGCTGATGTCATGTATCTCCTCTGAGCCACTCCTCGGTGTTATACCGCTGCGCCGTATGGTACAACCTTCATCCGGCGGGACATTTGTGATTCAGTATTATCTGCCTCATTTGCATGGCATTGACTACTAATTCATAGTTACCGCGCCGGACACTATCGCAGGCCCTTAGCAACCCTTGCACCTTGGTTGTGGTGTTCCATGCCTACCATTGTGTATTATGCTGTAAACCTGATTTCTATTACGTTGCGATTTTATGACATTTTTATATTATTTCTTTATGTTACAGTTTCCGCACACATGCCCTGAGGTTGTGCTGTGCGTTACTGTGGACATGACATTAAATGTTGTTTTTTACGTGTTGTGCATCTTTTCTTATGCCATTGGCTGTGTATTTCGCCATTGGCATATGTTAACTTTGTGATAAAGGGGTCTGGCCCGCTTCCATAGCTCCGATGTTCTGTTTGGGAAAATGTAAACCGTGTTTTTTGGTTTACATTTCCTTGGGCTTACGCTACGCCTGCACCAATTCATGAATCACTATATGCCTTCATTTGCATGATGCAACACTGCACATGACGTGATTAGCATACCTAAGCTGGGGGCTGCGCAGTTCTGGTGTATGCCGGTAGTGCACGTGGAATTGGATCGTACCTGAATCGCTCGACGGCCATATTTGGCATTATACCGCCTACGCTATGCCTGCGTGTGGCGCAAGCTTCATGAATCGCGGGGTATGTTTAAAAACCACATGCACAAAATGTAAAGACAAGAACATGTGGATAAATATAAATAAAATACGTAAAAAAAATCAATAAATAAATACATATACTCATGTTCCTCATTTAGTAACTACTGATGTGCATAGATATAATCATAAAAATATATATAAAAAATATATAAAAGTATAAGCAGTACATACTCAACAACTTAATAAATACATATATTCTGCCTAATAAATGCACATTGTCCACCTAAACACTGAAACACTGAAAGCGTGATAAGAGACTTAGGGACACAGGTGGACAGTGGTCTCACCTTCAATAACCACATCAGCACAACAGTCAGGAAATCCTTATATGTGGCACACCTCATCACTAAGGGCTTTTCATCCAGAAAAAAGGAGGTCATTGTCCCATTGTACTCATCCCTCATTAGACCCATTATAGAATACAATACCCTGTTTGGTATGTACCTCTCAAGACATCTGCAACAACTGGAAAGGCTGCAGAAATACCTCACTAAAAAAATCACAGGCCTAAAGCAGATGCCCTACGCTGACTGCCTTAAAAAACTCCACCTATACTCTGTTGCATAGCGTCTACTCAGAGGCAATCTCTGCTTAACATACAAGGCCATGTCACACCCAGAGCTGCTTGACATGCTACACTTAGAGAAATACCAATCCCTCAGAGCCACACACTCCAGTTATCTAAACCTTGTCATCACAATAAACAAAACATGCTGGGGGTATAGGTTCCTCACCCAGGGACTCCCCAGACTCTGGAATAGACTGCCCATACATGTCAAGCAGAGCACCTCTTTGGCCCTCTTCAAAAGGAACCTTGACAATTGGATGGGAGAAAGGAAATTCACCTCGGGGATCACGTCCGTCGCCCTGCAAGACAGGGGTCCAGGGAAGTAAATAGTGTGGGAAGAAATAGCCAGGGAATTGTTATGGCTAGGCTTGTATAGGCCCTAGGGCCAATAGCCTAGTATCAACCTATGAACCTGGCTGTGTTCAACATGAACTACAGAGTGAACTGGCACATCACCTGTTCAATCACAGCCTCACCTCAGGCTTTGTCCCTACCAAATGGCACACTGCTACAGTCATCCCTCTCCACAAAGGAGGAGTGAATACAGACCCTGGGAACTATTGCCCCATTAGCCTGATGAGTCTGATATGCAAAGCTATGAAACACATCATCATGGACCTAATAAACAAGGATATAGGGAATCTCCAAACTCTGGACCCTACGCAGTTTGGTTTTGTGAAGGGTAGATCATGCCTACTCAGCTTGGTTGACTTCTTTGAGTTAGTCACCAGAGTTGTGGATGAAGGCAAGGTGGTTCACACAGCCTATATTGCACTGGCCAAGGCCTTTGATACCATTCCCCACTCAGGAATCATAGAAAAACTCAGTAAGCTGAGCATCAACCTCTATATCACTAGGTGGGTTGCAAACTGGCTCACAGATAGAACCCACTGTGTGAAAGTAGCTGACTCCAAGTCAGACTGCTGACCAGTCACGAGTGGAGTCCCACAGAGTTCGGTCCTGGGTCCTTTCCTGTTTGATATCTACTTCTCTGAAGTCCAGGCCAACACAAAGGGACTCTTGCTGACAAAGCTCACAGATGATTGCAAGTTGGGAGCTATTATTTACTCCCCAAGTGATGCTGACATCCTACAGAAAGGCCTCACTGAGACCAACGACTGGTGTGAGAACCATGGCTTTAAGCTCAATGCCAAAAAATGTGTCATTATCCCCCTTGGGAAAAAACTGGTTCCCTTGAATTACCACATTGATGGTAGTCCACTGAACACAGAAGGCATTATAAGAGATCTGGGAACACAGGTTGACAGCAACCTCCTTTTGACCACCACATTGCCACTGAGGTCAGAAAGTCCTTCCATGTGGCACATCTAATTACTAAGGGTTTTGCATCCAGGAAGAAAGAAGTCATTCTCTCTTTAATCCTTCCTCATTAGGCCAGTCATCGAGTACAATGCCCCATTTGGCATATACGTCACTAGACACCTGCAACAACTGGAGAGGCCACAAAAGTATCTCACAAAAAGGATCCTAGGACTTAAACACTTATCCTATATGGACAGACTCAAAAAACTCCAACCATTCTCTGTCTCATATCACCTACTTAGGGGTGATCTCTGCTTGACTTACAAAGCCATGTCTAACCCACCTCTATTAGAAATGCTACATCTAAAGAAATCCCAATCCCTCTGCACCACATGCTCCAGAGACCTCAACCTCATTACAACAATCAGCAGAACAGGCTGGAGGGACAGGTTCATAACCCAGAGACTGCCCATGCTATGGAATAAACTTCCCATATATACCCAGAGCACCTCACTGGCCCTTTTCAAGAGAAATCTTGGATCACTCCAGTGGCTCTAATCGACAGAGGCACTGGGAACTAAGGTTGGGTGGCACGATGCCAGGGTAATCCTATGGGCTAGGCTTGTAAAGGCTCCAGGGCCATTAGACTAGTACACTCCTATGAATCTATGAACCTATTTAGGTTCATAGGTTCATATGTAGGTACTAGGCTATCGGCCCAAGGGCCTACGTAAGCCAAGCCAGCAAGGTTCCAAAGCTTACGCCACCCAAGAAAGTTATTTTCCTGTGCCACTGTCCAGCAGAGACACAGAAGTGATCCCCGGGGTGTATTTCCTATTTCCACACAACCAAATGCTGGAAACCAATGTTGTAAAAGAACAGACCAATCGTTGAGCAAAATACTTTATACACAGCAAAGCTTTCGGGCAAAGCCCTTCTTCAATACTTAACACAAAACATTAAAAAGTAACATGCTTTAAATAGGAGCCTAAATGGTCACATGACAGCAGCCAACATCATATGACCAAAAACATAACTGCTTGAATACAAGCAAACATTTAAAACATTTAAAATATTACATAAAAAAATATAACATAAAAAATAAATACATAAATTACATATCTAATTAAATAACTTAGTCCGTTGTATCTTCATCAAAATTGGTTTCAAACTAACAGCGGAATTCAAGCCTGGCGAGTGGTCAGCTGCTAGCCTAATTATCCACTCATACTCCTTAATCTCTAAAAAATTATTAATATCCCCACTCCTAACAGATGGAGTAACCATATCTATAACCCTAAATTTAAAACAATGATCGCCTCCATGTAGCTTAATATGCTTAAATAAAGCATTATTCTCACTTTCCCTTCTAATCTCAGACTTGTGCTCAATTATTCGATCTTTCAGCTTACGTGTAGTCTTCCCTACATAAAATGAAGGGCAGACTACACACATAGCCAAATAAACAGCATTAGTACTACCACAATTCGCTACAAAGTTAAACCTATAGCTCTTATTCGTAGTAGAGTGAACGTACAGATAGTTAGGACTATCCGCAACATCCACACAACAAGAGCATTTCAAACATTTAAAAGTACCAAAGCGAGTCAAAGTATACTGGCTTATACACAATCTAGACATAAGGTTGAGACTAAAATCCTTATAACATATCCAACTTTTTATAGTTCTCATATTCCTGTATGAAAAATATGGCTTACTACCTAGAAGCCTATTAATCTCAGGAGAAGCCATCAAAACTGGCCAATTCTTCTCTATAATGTATTTAATTGAATATGTTCTATTTGAAAAAGTTAAAACATATCTAATTCTATCCAACCTATGTATAGTACCATTCAACTCAGAAATATAATGAGAATCATCCTGACTATTCCTAAAAAAGGTTTATAGACAGTCTCTCTATTATGTATTGTATATGCCTTCAATTCTAACAACATTTGACGGTCATACCCACTTGCTAAGAATTCATTAAACATTTAATCTAATTGCACATAAAAAGATGAGTTAGCCGTATTAAGCCTACTCACCCAGGCAAACTGAGCTTTAACTACACCTTTAAAAACATGCGGAGCATGCATACTGTCACGGTGTATGTATCTACTTGTGTGAACATCCTTCTTATAAATAGTAGTCTGTATCACACCATCATCTAAAGTAATTTTGACATCAAGAAATATAGCCTCATTTTCTGAAACAGTCTCCTTAAATGTTAAGATGGTAGTAGTTGTATTTAAATGTAACATAAATTCTGCCAAATCATCCAAAGAACCCTTCCATACCATAAAACAATCATCGACAAATCTTTGATAAAAACAAATGTTGTCATTCAAAAATTTAGATCCATCATGTATATATATTTCAATTCCCATTGATGCAAAACTAAATTCGCATATGTATTAGCAACCGGTGTGCCCATGGCAACACCGGTAAGCTGTAAGTATAATTGTTGGTCGAAGGTAAAAATATTATTGCTCAGCACTAAATCTAACAACAGACAAATATTTTGAACATAATTTACAGACGATCTTTGCGCTGTCAAAAGTTCCCTAATGGAATCTATCCCATAGCTGTTCGGTATAACCGTAAAAAGAGACACAATGCCCATAGTTACAAACAGGTATTCCCCTAAATCAATCTTTATAACATTCAAACTACTATACCAATCATATAATTTCCCCAAAAAATCGCCAGTATCTTTTAATATATTTCCACATCGTAATAAAAATGGATGCAGTTGTTTCTGTAAATAAACTGATATTGGTTCTGTTATCCATCCATTTCCCGACACTATAGGCCTCATGGGTGATTTAAACAAAGATTTATGAATTTTAGGTAAACCATAAAGTTGGGGAATGGTAGGACATGGCACAGTAAAGAAATGAAACAAATCTATATCCCCATTAATCTGTAATTCATAAACATGCAAGTTGACATTACTAATATGCTTCTTGACATCATTATAAGAAATACGCTTAAATGCATTATCATCATCAAGAAAATCAATGACAGCTGAAACATATTTGTCATGATCCATAATCACCACAGCGCCCCCTTTATCTGCTTGTTTGATAATTATATCTTTACTTAATTGTAAATTTTTCAAAGCAGTATATTCACTATATGTTAAATTATAGCGCTTCTTCTTGATGTCAGTACCATATAAATTTCGTAACTCAATCTCACATAAGTCATGAAAGGCCGTTGTAACTGGCAAACTAATTGGTATATAAGTACTGCGTCTCTTACATATAGATGGCATCAAAGCAGTTAATTTAAACAAAATTTTAAGATTTATATTTCTAACAAACTGCTTCAAATCCCTTAGGGCAGATACTAAGTCATCATTGGCCATAGGTATAAAGCTCAGGCCCTTCCTTAGTAAAGCAAAACAAGACTCATCCAGTACAAATTTAAATAAATTCAGGATACCTTTATTTATCACCGGCTCATCTTCCCTTGCCCCATAAGGCTGTCATTCTTGCGTTTGACCGAGCCGGATAATTGTCTCGTTAGAGATTTGTCCCTCGTTGTTTTGATGTCCTGCACTGGTTGATCCAATTGAAAGCATCTTTGAGAAAAATTCAAAACCAGCTGCTGGGTCTTCTTCATAGATGATTTACCACTCTCTTGTTCTTCCCGCGGTGCTTTCCCACTGATCACAGAGACTACGTTACTCGCATTAGAATCCTTCTCAGCTGATAACGACATAGACACGGAAGGTGCGGTTACAAGCACTTGATCCAATGGCGTAGCAGATGAAACAAAATTTGAAGCAGAAATAGTCACTGCTTCAGGAAATTCATCTAAAGTATTAATGGAAGTAGAACCAGAATATGTACCCTTAGAAGGAGCCATCTTAACAAAAACGCCTTTAGAATCACTTTTAGGCCAAGAAAATATATGCCCTTTTTGAAAATCGGCAATATCTCTTAGTAATTTACGTTTTTTAACTGCTTCAAGGCGATCATCTAAATTCCCTATTGTTTATTCCATATTATGTATTTCCTATTTCCCATTCACTCATCAAGATTTTTCTTGAAGAGTGCTAATAAAGAACTTTGCTTGACATAGATGGGTAGCTTGTTCCAGAGTATAGGAAGTCTCTGGGACAGGAATCTATCCCTCCAGCATGTCCTGTTTATTGTGGTGACAAGGTTTAGGTCTCTAGAGTGTGTAGCCCGGAGGGATTGGGATTTATTTAGGTGTAGCATATCCAACAGCTTTGGGTTTGACATAGCTTTATATGTTAGGCAGAGATCACCTCGGAGTAGGCGATATGCTATGGAGTAAAGCTGGAGTTTTTTGAGGCGGTCAGTGTAGGACATTTGTTTGAGGCCAGTAATCCTCTTTGTGAGGTACTTCTGTGGCCTTTCCAGCTGCTGCAGATGTCTTGTGAGGTACATTCCAAAAGGGGCGTTGTACTCTATAATGGGTCTAATGAGTGACGAGTAGAGGGGAACAATGACCTCTTTTTTCCTGGATGAGAACCCTTTTATGATGAGGTGTGGCATGTAGAAGGACTTCCTGACTACTGTGGCGATGTGACTATCAAAGGAGAGACTACTGTCCACCTGGGTCCCAAGGTCTCTTAGCATGCATTCGGTGTTAAGTAGATTGCTGCCTATGGAGTAGTTCATGGGTACAGAGGTTTTACCAAAGGGGATGACACTGCACTTTTTGGCATTGAGCTTGAGGCCATGGCTCTGACACCAGGCATCTGTCTCAGTGAGGCCCTTCTGTAGGATGTCCACATCATTTGGGGACTTGACTATGGCTGCTAGTTTGCAGTCATCTGCAAACTTCATTAGCCAAAGGCCTTCTGTGTTAGCCTGTACTTCAGAGATGTAAATACCAAACAGGTAATTAATATACATATTAATGTACTAAGGGATAGTAATGCATGTTGACATAGCATGGCATCATATACCAGTATGCTAGTAACAGTCTGAGAAACCTTTGTCCCATACAATTGTACTCACAGAATTGGAAATGTAAGATCAAGACAAACAGAGTAATGCAGACTATTTTCTGTTTGGCTGTGTGTGTGTGGGAGGGGGTGTTTGAGTATGTGTTTGACACCTCTTAACCTCTTTGCTCAGAAATTCTGAGCAAAGTGAAAAATAATGGTAGGGGAGACAAAGGACCAAAATCAAGTAATAATTTTAATTATCACTCAAACTGACTTACAACTTTAATGGAACAATGGGTTTTGCATAAACAAGCACTTTCTGAATGAAAAGAATTATGAAGCTCTAATAGCTGGCGTTATTGACTGACTATTTTACTTAAATATCAAAAAATTTATGAGGCACAGGGCAAAAATATGAACCAAATGAGGGACACTTCAAAAAATCATGGACTGTTGAGAGGTATGGTATGTGTATATGTATATATGTATATATGTGTAAGCTAGCTGACTGAGGAGCACACCCTTATGTTACCTGTTGGATTGTGAACTGGCTCACAGACTCGATGCAGGAAATCAAAATAGGGGAAGTTACCTCCATAAAGATATCAGTCACCATTTGGGTGGCCCAGAGTTCTGTGCTGGAACCTCTCCTGTTTGGCATTTACTGTTCTGAAGTAAAAGCTAATGCCAAAGGGCACTGGCTGACTAATTTTTTAGATGATTGCAAGCTAGGACCAGTCAATGAATTCCCAGATGACTTAGCCATCCTGCAGGAAAGTTTGCCCTAAATAAATAACTGGTGCCAAAATCATGGACTGAAACTAAGTGCCAAAAATGCATTATTGTATCCTTTGGCAAGTCATCTAACCCAGGCAAATAGCACATTGACAATATCCCCCTAGGAGTTGACCCAGTTGCTTGGGATTTCTGAAACTATGTGGGCAGTGGCCTAACCTTGGAGCAACATGTGTCAATTGGTGTAAGAAAGTCCTTCTATCGTGCACAGCTTATAAACAAAGGGAATGTGTCTAGCTCTAGGGATGTCATTGGCCCTCTTTATTCAGCCCTCATTAGATCATTCATTGAGTATAATGCCCCTTTTGGCATGCATCTGTCCAGATGCATGCAGTAATTGAAACGCCCACAGAGATGGTTTATTAAAAGGACACAAGACCTAAACAACATGTCTTACATGAACCAACTCAATGCCCAGTCATTATACTCTGTATCCTATAGGCTGCTAATAGGTGATCTGTGCCTGGCAAACAAGGCTTCCACTGACCCAATACTAGTGGATTTACTACACATCAGAAAGTAAAATGGCATCAGAAATACATGGTTTAGGGATCTAAACTTCTTCTGCAACATCAATAGAATAATTTGGAGGGACAGGTATATTTCACAGAGGATATTGCTGCTGTGGAACAGACTCCCCATCCACATAAATGAAAGTTCAACCCTGTCCAATTTCAAGTGCATCTTAAATCTATGGATGGGAACCAGAATATTTACCCCATGACTGCCTCCTGTACTACTAATGGACAGAAGCAGTTCCTAACTGCTTTATCCCATGCATGAACCCCCTCAAATTATCTATGGCATGATCCCAGTTATTCTCATTAGGAGTAATATATAATCATTGACCATAGGGTGAGTAATTCCAGTCTCTAACCAAATAGGACAGGTTAATTTGTGCACAAAAAGAAGGGGAATTGGCTGGGCTTAAAATGGCTGACAAGGGCAGCTGGCATAGTAATTATCAATGAACCTATACACCTACAAATGTGTACAAGTACCATGTTTAGTTAGTTAGTTAGTAAGTTAGTTAGTGATTTGTTTGTTTGTTTGCATTTGTTTTTCTGGGTAGAGCACTGATCTCCATGGACCTTTTCCAGATTCAGACCAGGACCAGTGTCTGGCTAAGTGATTTGCTCAGTCACACAGTTAGGCAATGGAGGCTGCGAGAATCAAACCTTGCACCTCTGGACCACAGAGTTATTATAGACTATATTACAGAGATTTTACATTTTAAGTTGTACCGTTTAACATCATGAAAAATTCGTAACATGTCTATTTTCTGTGCACCAGGTCCCAGTCCCTAATAAACTAATGCAGTTTTCAGGAAACTAAGCTGAGTGAAGTTAGCTTAAATGTATGCATTGCTGCTCCAGCCATTCATAATGCAACATCTCTAATGGTTTCTGATACACTAGGAATGGATCTGATGGAAAAGCAGGAAGAAAAGACAGAGTATGGAACTCTATGGATGGAAAAAAGAGAAAATTAGTTAACAGCAACTGTGCAGAAAAATAGAGGTGGAGATTTAATTGGAGGTGTAGTGGAACTTAGATGGATATAGGTGTAGGAGATATACCCAGCAATTTGCAGCATATCATTGATAACCACCCATATAGCAATGAGACATTATAAGTTAAACTATCACAAAAGACAAGGAGCTCAGTGCAGGAGTGCATTTCTGCCTCACGTGCAATACCAGTACATGAATAAAAAGCAAGTACCAAAAAAGGAGACAAGAGTATGGGGCACACAGAAAATAAAATATAGAGGGATAGGAAGGAAGGAAGGGGAATAATACTGCCTTTTTGTGGTAACAAAATATAATATGTTGCAGTGAAAAGGGTTGTTTGAAAGAAAAACATATAAAACACAGTTTCGGGAAAACACCTTTCATCAGTATGAAGGGTGTTTTCCCGAAAGCTCTGTTTTATGTGTAATAAAGTAAGAGCTTCTATCATTGGATTTTGTTTTTGCTTTGAACGTGCATTTGTCCAGTGTGGTTAACTACAGCCTATTCATATATTTGTTGAAAGGAAAACATACCAAGATAAAAAGTACATTTGCGTATGTGAGCCTACCATTATTTTGGAGAATGGTAAGAAAGGAGATGGTGAATACAATGGAAGCGGGGTTCATGTGACATTCAGTTTTTAAGGATAAGCATCCATTGAGTTAAGATGGGCTGAGTGATGCTCTTTGAAGGGCAACTTTGCCTAGTGCAACATTACATTGATTTGTTATATCCGCGCAGGAATGTTTAGAATGAGCAGATTAGGTATTTCTTAAATTGTCGAGATGTTTGATAACAAGCATGGAAAAAAGTTTTGCGTAACCAGAATTCATAACCCCAGACTTGCAGTCCCTGCATTATATAATGTAGCTTTATTTTACAACTGTCATTGAGCCAAATTCCAAACATTCAGGGTAGCATAGCAGAGTTCTAGTTGTCTGATGGAATGATTTCCATATATGTCTTCTCCTAGCTTAACAATGAAATGTGACTTCAAAAAATCTTATAATAATAATAACGCAGTGCAGGGATGAATCCCTCTGCTTGTGGGGTGTGGTTGCTCCTAATTTTTCACAGATATATATTTTTTTCAGTCAAAGGAATGCACTTGATGAGTTCAGTTTTATTGTAAACATAAGTACTGAGATAAACCTTATTTGATTTGACAGTTGTGCCAACTTGCTGATGATACTGAATATTCTGCTAAAGTATGCAAGGTCAATACCACATTGTCTCTCACACACATACACACACACACACACACACACACACACACACACACACACACACACACACACACACACACACACACACTCACATGCATACACACACACAAACACAGAAACACACACATACACACACACACACACACACACACACACACACACACACACACACACACACACACACACACACACACACACACAGACACACACACACACCACTTATGCACAATCACAAACTCAGGCTATGAAAAGATAGTGCCAGCACAGCTGTAAACTCGATAAGTTGAGTCCTAAAGGAAAAAAATCAGTAATGATTTTGCAATGGAAGAAGTCTTGTGTCTCCTGATGTTAAGCAAGCCAACAGTCTCCAAAATGAGATGAAGAATTCTGATGCATATAGTTTTTACAGATAAATCAAACTACACTATAATTATCCACCAGAACCCCCTCAGAAACTATCTATATGCTAAGCCCCTAGCAGGTGTCCCATCAGAAAAGTAAAATGGGAAGTAAAATTCAACAAACAGCAGTTTACAAAACATTATCAAAGTTTACACTGGACACACATAGATAGGAATCTAGACTTTGCTGGAGAGATAGGTATGTATCCCAGAGACTATCCCATCTATGGAACAGGCTCCCCATCCATGTGAAGCAGAGTTCCACTCTAATCCAATTCAAATGCAACTTAAACAACTGGATGGGAAACCGGAAATTCATCCCTGGTTTGCACCTATGTCTCTAATGCAAACAAGTAACCTGTAAATAGTTCATCTCCGAGGCCCATGCTTACACTTATCAAGGGTATCAGAATACATCAGAAATTTGGGATGCATGGCTAGGTTTAAAAAGGCACTTGTGGTTGTTAGCCTAGTAAACACCTATGAACCTATAAACTATGTTCTGACACAGTACACTGTATGGTCTGAATCCAAAGAAAGCTAGTGACCATGGGTTTAGAAAGGAAGTGTCTTGCTCCATGATTAAGGGTATGGAGCATTTTGCAGATGATCAAAATAAAGGAGATGATGGTAACGTGCTATAGTGGGGTGACGGATTGCTTTGTCACTACAAACAGTAAGAAGAGAACCAGATGTTCATCATATTGATTACTGGTGCAGTAGCCTTAACTATATGGATTATATCCTGCCAAGAATATAACAGCTAGCCAGCTTTCAAAGCTTCAGTGCACTTTCCATACTCTCAAACTGTTAGGCAGCTTGAGTTGAGCTGACTAAAAGCCAACTATGAATGCCAAGACCTTCAAACCTTAACTGCCACCGTAGAGTATGCTCCTCTGAGGCTTTTGAGCACAGATGGTCAGCTTGTGCTGTTCCTTTGCTGGTCAGATAAGTTCAGAAAAAACTTTCATTTAATAATTTTGTTTATTATTGATACTTCCTGTTCAGGAAAGTTATTTTAACTTTCCTTAACATTAGGAGTTTACGTTTTAAATGACTGTCATGAGAGAGTGCTGTACTTTTAAATGGGAACCCTCTTTTTTCCTGTCAGTTTAAAATTTGTTTAAAGTACTGAAAATCATTTCTTATATGGAGAAATTATGTTTATTTTACTTTTTACTTTGTGATTTGTGAAAAAGTGACCTTTACATATTTTTTTTGTGTTTAGTGGCATTTGCTGCTTGCTTTCCACAGGAAAGAGGTACCATTTCCACAGTCAGTGTTTCTTCCAGACACAAAAAGAAAAAAGTTAAACAAACAGTCTTTACCACCACAGCAGGTTAGCAATTTGCCTCACCCGCAGGTGAGTGACTCTGCTGTGGCCAGAAGTATTATCTCAGGCCACACGTCTTTTACCCCAGTTCTCTCTGGTGTAGCACCTTCAGCCACTATAAACCAGGTGTTTGCCACATTCTCTGAGGCTGCTGATGTCCACTCAGTGGGCAAGGGAGTCTTTTAATTTTTTATACACTGTTCATAAACTTGATCCAGCAGCTATAATGTTAGTAATCTTTATACTGATAAACAGTTAATTCCAGTCCTACTATTTGTGACAGGGATGGGAAGATTACTGATAAGTATGAGAAAAGAGTGAATGCCACTGCAACATTGATCTTCAGAATTTTGAATTGTCAGGCTCATATGTTAATACTTGTCCTGCCTAACTGTGAAAGTATGAGGAATGTTTTATCTGCAGTTTCTTTTTGTGAGGAAAGGCTGTTTTAAATAATTTAATTTCTTCTATTGCTCCAAGTCACTACTCATTTTTATACAGTGTGTACGACTCTCTTAATACTTCTTCCATGGCCATAGCCACTTGTACTGGTTTGAGAAGGTTTGCATGTCTTTGTTCCCAAAACCTCACAGTTGATATGAAAAACTGCGATTTTAAATTCTCCTTTGGATAGAGATTTAATTTTTGGCCCATTTGCTGCAGAGGTGATCAAAAAGTTTAATGGAAAGGGTAAGCTGATACAGGGAATATCTAAGATTTTTTCAGCCCTCCTTTTCCAAATTTTCAGAGGGATTCTTCCTTCCAGTTTTGGTAAGAAACAAAATAAACAGTCACAACAAAATGCAGGTAAACAGGCATTTAAGAAGAAATGACAAGGTGTTTCCAAGAGGATTTTGGAAATTCCCAAAACCAAGGACACTCCAATAAATTAGAATAACTATTTAAGATAATTTATCCTCCCTTCCACCCTGCCATCTCCTTTTTTCTGCCAGAAAATCTGAATCTCCATTTTTCTCTTTGGCAACAAATATTTTCAGGCAAGTGGGTTCTGAAGATAATTCTTCAAAGTTACAAATGGCAATGGGAGGAAATTCCTCCTTTCCAGGGGGTAATTCCTCATTATCCAAATCATACCAGGCCCTTTTGTTTCCTCCTGTCCTTCATCACATGGTATTCCAGGAAGTACCAATTCCCTCTTCCCTGGCAGAAAAATGTTTTTTTTTTCAAGGATGTTTTTAGTGCCAAAGAAAGAAAATGCTTAGAGACCAGTTCTGGAGATTTTTTTTTCTTTCTTTTTAAAGCTGTTTCTGATAGTGCTCAAATTCAAAATTATGCCATTTCGCTACTTGTTACCTGTTCTTCCTCACTCAAGTTTCTTGGTACCACTAGATTTAAAAAGATGCTTATCATCACATTCCTATTCATCCAGGCTTTAGGTATTTCATAAGGTTTTATATGTCTGGATCACATCATCAATTTTCTACCTTACCCTTTGGACTATCCACTGTGCCAAGAGTTTTCAAAATGGTCTAGCTCCTGTTATAGCTCATTGCAGGCTGCAGAGTATCTGCATTTTTTCATATTTAGACTTCTTTATCTTTGTAGAGCCTTTTCCAAAGTGTCAGAAATCTCCCTCTTGGGTGAGAGATCTCTTACAGAAACTAGGATTCCAATAGAATATTTAAAAGTCTTTCTTGAATCTTTCTTGCAGGACTGCATTTGTGGGATGTCAACTAGACACCACAGTTCAAAGAGATTTTCTTCCACAGGACTGCATTTGTGGGATGTCAACTAGACACCACAGTTCAAAGAGGTTTTCTTCCACAGGAAAAAATAGCTCTATACCTAAATCTAACTCTAGGGTTTTCCTCTCAGACTTCAGTCAAAGTGAGGGAATACTTCCTGATTGCTGATCATCAGCATAACATACACATTTTTGCAGTGTTTTCCTTGCTCACACTTCATTCTTATATTGTATCACCAGTATCTCCCATTCAATATAGGGTTTACCTACCTCTCATTGTCACCCCCGGACCTCTTTATCCAACTAGGTTGAAGCCAGTATGAATCATAAGGGTGTCCTGAGGTCACAGTCATCACACTCCTGATTCAGGGTATTATATTACTCATTACCTACCCACATTCCCTTCCAATGTGTATCCTGACAACCTCTGAGGGCGTGTGCAATGGGTGCATGGTGTTAAACTGCTCAATACTTCCACACAGACCTTACAACAACAAGCAGCCCTGCCCCTTCACTGGAAGCACACTTCAACTGGCTCTTCTGCCTCCAAGAGACAGCTTCCATCATTTTCTGTGTCCATGAACAAATCACTTGCCCCACAGGATATGTCTGCCTATCCTCCCTGCCAGTACCTCAGATGCTTCGCACTGCTAATCAAATCCAGGTCACCTGGGCCATGTAGTAAGGGCTTTTCCCCTCAAGCCATAGAGCTGGTTATCATCATTTAAACATGTTTTACCTGTATATAATGCAAAATAATACAATGTCAAAAAATAATTAACAGCACCAGCTGGGGGCAAGCTCCCCTAAACCCCACACCTCTTGCTACCTATGCATACACTAAAACTGGATAACTGTGGGGAAAATCCCTAATTCACACTGTCCTCCAATTGTCTCAGCAACTGTAACGAGTTGTGCTTGTCAAAACATGAGTTGCACACACACACACACACACACACACACACACACACACACACACACACACACACACGCACACACGCACACGCACACACAACACACATGCACACACGCACACACGCACACACACACACACACACACACACACACACACACACACACACACACACACGCACACACACACACACACACACAAGCTCTGTCTATATAAGCATATCATACATCGCTGCCAGTGGGACTAGCGACTTATGCAATTCTGCTGAAACACACTTGCAGCCTTTTGGATGTGTCTGTATTTTCTTATGGAATGTATAGGGCTGCTTAGGAATTGTTGCCTTCTTGACAGCAGTTGTAAGTCCGGAGTAACATTTTGCTCTGAACATTGTTTTGGATTTCAGCCCATTATATGTTAATTAACTCTGTACTTTGAGGGTTCACACTTTTATTGTAGTGAGGGTTGTCCCTTCAGTTCATGATTCTATCTCCCTAGATGGTGCTGATAAGTAACTTATTACTAAACTGAATTCACATTTGCTATGGATTCCCCAGTTAGGACAGAATAACAAGTGTTTTATTTCAAATGATGAGTCCCAAGGTGAAGACTGATAAAATGAGGACTGGTATACAGAAGGGTTTTAGAATGCCCCCAAGTTCGTTGATGCAAATATGCAAAGTACAAAAACCAAGAAGGAAGTAGCAGGCATTTATACAGAAAGCAGACATTAAGCAGTAATTCAGATTAACTGTATGCTCAGTTGTTTGTGGCATTAATGGAATATTGAAATCTAAATGCATTCAGTTTATTATTTCATGCCAGCGCTTGTCTGCAATACTGTCCTTTAGAACGCTTTAAATCTCCTTAAAGTGTTTTATTTGTTTCCCAAGTTTTTGCTGAGTAAGCTAAGAAATTAGAAAGCGGTCACCACATATTTTGGGACTCTAGAAAGCTAGGACACTGTCACAGTGTAACTTTAGTTTCTTTCTGGTTTCTTTCATTGCTTGATTTCTGTGGAATGGGCTGAGATGAGCAGTATGTTAATCAGGAATTCTTCATCCTAATACAGCTCAAACAGTGAGAAGGCCTTCAGAGAGCTCTTAAGTAAATTACTGCTCTGGCATCTGACAAAGCATACATCCTAAACTGCTTTAGTCTTAAATAGGTAAATTGGCACATAGCAAATATTACTGTAAAGTAGTTTTCTGATCAGTTATATTGACATAAAGTGATTAATTTGAGGCAGTCCATTTCTATCTATAATTTCACAAATGCACATTCACCTCCTTGTAAAGTATTGGCAGTTATTGGTTCTATTACATCATGACATTATGCATACATGCATTTCCATATGACTAAAAATATTTGCATCCACATTTATTGACATGTGCCTGTCTAAGACATTAATAAGCATTTGATTTAGAAAACAATAATTAAAGGCATGCCTGTTCAGAATTCTTGGTCCGTCTTTAGCATGGAAGTAAATATCCTGCTTATATGGAAATTCCAAACAGTAATTGTTTTTATATTTTTCATTGTTTAATATTGAATTATATTAATATCTAAAATACAAGAGTTACTGGTAAAAGCAATAAGTTATATACATCAGATAAGGAGTATGTGTGCATGAGCACTCTGAAAATATACACAGAACTACTCAATATCAAAACCTAGAAGTCACTATTAAAAATAATCCATCGTCACTAATGTAGTCAGCACATTTATCAAAGTTAAACAGTCACTAAACTGAAATAGATTGTGTATAACTACTTCCCACATGATATTAAACAGTTCAACAAATGCAATAAAACTTCAAAAACAAACTATAAGAAATGATTCACAGTCTGAAACTGCATTTGAAAGGCCATGACTTGATTGGCACAGTCCTAGTATGTTGATATAGGGACAGTCAAGGGCAGGAGTTGTGTGAAGAATTGAGTACCTTTGATGACTTCCATTCCTGACAAAGGGGTGGGATTTAGTTGATTTTCTAGTGACCCCTGGAAGACAGTAGTGGTAGCAGTTCAAAGGTTACAATAATAAGAGGAGAGGGATAGGGTTGTGGCTAGATTCCCTTGGCTGAAGGGACCTAGTCCTTTCAGCCAAGGGAATCTAGCCCGCTCATATTGAGATGGCTAGATTCTAGTGGGGAAAAGGACCGACTTTACAGCAATAAATTCTAGCCTTGTTGCTGTGAGCAGGCTAGATTCCCTTGGTTGAAGGGACCTGGGGCCTTTCAGCCAAAGGAATCTAGCCTGTGCTATGTGAGAAGGCTAAATTCTAGTGGGAAAGAGGACATTCTTTGCAGTAATAGAGTTTAGCCTTCTCACATAATACAGGCTAGATTCCTTTGGCTGAAAGGACCTAGTTATTACAATAAACATGAGGTAGTCTGAAATAATACATATGATTGGCAGGGTCCTTTCAGAACGTGGAATTTAGCTTTTTTAATACAGTAGATTGTAGGGGAAAAGGACTGAAACATATTTTAACTTCTTTATAAATATTTTACAGTTTATTTATCGGAATAATTCCTAACATGATTTTCATCTAAAGCAGAGTAGATTATATTGTATAAAAGACAAATTCAGGAAAAATTCTGGATTGCATTTTATAAAATTTCTCATGTTCACCTTAAAATGGAGAACATCGATGTCTGTGCAGTGACTGAGACCTGGTTCAAGGCTCCAAAGAGCACCCCTGCATTACCAGGCTATAATTCATACCACACTTTTCGGCCATCTAACCTGGACTGGAACACCAAAGGCGGGAAGTGTGTCATATTCATTAAGGATATCTACACTTCCAGGCTAGTTGCTCAGCATAATGCAGCCGAGGTTATCCAAGTGCAACTAACTCTGGGCAAAACTGCAATCCAAATTGTAGCTTGCTACAGATCCCCCACCATGCCCCAGGATCCCCACTCCTCTTTTCTTGATATACTGGAAAATATTAGGGTTCAACCAAACACCCTAATATTGGGCGATTTCAAATACCCCACTATTAACTGGCAAAACTACTCATGTACCAACTCCTTCACTCAGCGCTTTCTGGAATTCATAAATTCCAATGCCCTGGATCAACTTATCCACACCCCCACCAGGAGCAACAGTATCCTAGACCTAGTTATTATCAACATGAGTGACGGGTGTTCCACACCTGAAGTCAACTCCTCGTTGGTCCGATCCGACCATAAGCTAATCACCCTTGATATCCACATCCTGCCCCCACCCCCCGTTAAGGAAACCATGGTAAAAAATTTCTCCAAAGCCAATTTCATGCTTCTTAAGACAGAAGTGGTGAACTTCATGACACCCATGCAGATGGACAATACAGTTACAACTGCTGAATCCTACACAAATGCACTCTATAAGCACTTACATGAGTGCATGGATCGTGCTACCCCAAACAGAACCAAGATGCTATCCTCCAAAAAAAAGGAAGCCAATCTAGTGGTCCCCTGCCATAAACAAACTCTACAACAGAAGGAAGAAATTGTTGTAAAAGAGAGTAAAATCCCATGAGTGGAGGAGCTCCCTGGTCAGCCTCAGCAAGAAGCTGATATCCCTTATAAGATCATCCAAAGCTAGCTATGAAAACAGGATTGCCACTGATTTTAAGGATAACCACAAAGCATTCTATAGCTATGTCAAGAATCTCAATGGCAACACCTAGATCGTCTCTGAGTTACAGCACAGTGGCACAAAAATTACAGAACCAACTGATATTGCCAACATCCTGGCAGATAGGTTCAGTGCTAACTTTACCCCCCTCTCACCCCTTAAAGGGCCCATACCTATACAGGTAGTATGCAGAGTCCCTGTAATCACAACTTCACAGGTAAAAGCAGCACTCTCTAAAGTCAAAAACACAGCATCCATGTGACTGGACAACATCACGGGCTGTGTTTTACATGAACTTCAGAATGAACTGGCTCCCCACCTAAGCACCATGTTCAATCATAGCCTCACATCAGGCTTTGTGCCCACTGAATGGCGCACAGCAACAGTTATCCCACTCCACAAAGGGGGAGCCACCACTGATCCTGGGAACTATCGCCCTATAAGCCTGACAAGCCTGGTCTGCAAGGCCATGGAACGTATCATCATAGAATTCATAAACAAAGACATTGGTAACCTCCAAACTCTGGACCCCACCAAGTTCGGGTTTGTGAAAGGCAGATCTTGCCTCTTGAACCTGGTCAACTTCTTTGAGTCAGTCACCAAAGCCATAGACAAGGGTAAGGTGGTTCACACAGCCTATCTTGACCTCGCCAAGGCTTTCAACACCATCCTCCATTCTGGAATTATAGCTAAACTCACTAAACTAGGTATAAATCCCTATGTCACAAGATGGGTTGCCAACTGGCTCACTGACAGAACCCACATTGTAAAAGTTGCAGACTCCAAATCTGACTCCAAACCAGTAACAAGTGGAGTACCACGAGGTTCAGTCCTGGGACCTCTCCTGTTTGTTATCTACTTCTCTGAGGTACAGGTTAACACAGAAGGCCTCTGGCTAACGAAGCTCACAGATGACTGCAAACTAGGAGCTATAGCTGAGTCCCCATATGATGTGGACATCCTACAAAGGGACCTCAGTGAGACAGATGCCTGGTGTCAGAGCCATGGCCTCAAGCTCAATGCCAAAAAGTACATTGTTATCCCCTTTGGTAAAAACTCTGTACCCATGAACTACCACATAGGCAGCAGTCATCTTAACACTGAATGTGTGATAAGAGACCTTGGGACCCAGGTGGACAGCAGTCCCTCCTTTGATAATCACATTGCCACAGTAGTCAGGAAATCCTTCTACATGGCACACCTCATCACAAAAGGGTTCTCATCCAGGAAAAAAGAGGTCATTGTTCTACTCTACTCTACTCGACACTCATTAGACCCATTATAGAGTACAACGCCCCTTTTGGAATGTACCTCACAAGACATCTGCAGCAGCTGGAAAGGCCACATAAGTACCTCACAAAGAGAATTACTGGTCTCAAACAGATGCCCTACACTGATCATCTCAAAAAGCTCCAGATTTACTCTGTAGCATATCGCCTACTCCGAGGTGATCTCTGCCTAACATATAAAGCTATGTCAAACCCAGAGCTGTTGGACATGCTACACCTAAAGAAATCCCAATCCCTCCGAGCTACTCTCTCTAGGGACCTAAACCTTGTCAACACAATAAACAGGACTTACTGGAGGGATCGATTCTTGTCCCAGGGACTTCCCATACTCAGGAACAGGCTACCCATCTATGTCAAGCAAAGTTCCTCATTAACACTCTTCAAGAAAAATATTGATGAGTGGATGGGAAATAGGAAATACACCCCGAGGATCACTTCTTTGGCTCTGCTCGACAAGGGCACAGGAAATTAACTTTCTTGGGTTGGCGTAAGCCAGGGAACTTTGTTAGCTAGACTTACTTAGGCCCTTGGGCTGATAGCCTAGTATCTGCCTATGAACCTATGAACCTATGAAAGGGAGACTGAAGTTAGCATTTATGTAAAAAAAATTCTGCAGTTGTTAACACAAAGTAGGGGAATAACCTGGTTTGTAAAAGAAGGTGAATTATTGTGAGAAAAAGAGTTACTCTCATAGAATACAAAGACGGCTTTTGGAAGAGTAGTAAACTATGTCCAATCAGTAGAGATTTCTTTGGCTGAATGGACCTGGTCCTTTCAGCAAAGGGTACCTAGCCTGTTCTTCATGTACACTGGCAGGAATGACCTTTTTTACTGAATCCTCCAGCCTGTTATCAATAACATGGCTAATTTCTACTAGGCAAAAGGAGCTTTATTCCAAAAGATTCTGTCACCTCTGGCGTACAAAGGCAGGAATGATCTCTTTATTTATTTATTTATTTATTTTTTTTTTTAGGGAAGAGCTGCACTATTTTCTTTTGTTTGAGCATAATTTCTGGCTCCTTAAACACAGATTGTTTGGCTGAGAATAATTTCAGGCCCCTTCAAAACAGATTGCCATGGATGAAGGACGTGATCCTTTCAGTCAAGGGAATATAACCTGTTGTATCAGAAAGTGCTAAATCCTAGTGGAGGAAAGGACCATCTTTCTCTGAGTAGTTTCTAACCCCTTTAGTGTACACTGGCAGGAATAACCCTTTTTATTGATTCTCCTAGCCTATGTGTAACATGGTTAAATTCTAGTGGGGAAAAGGACCTTTTTTATTTTGATAGATTCTGTTACTTGCAGTGTACAAAGGCAGGAATGACCATTTTTTTCTTTTAGGAAAGAGATGCACTACTTTCTTTTGCTAGAGCATAATTTCTGGCACATTCAACACAGATTGCCATGGCTGAAGGGCCAAGGCCTTAAAGCCAACGGAATCTAGCCTGCTCTATGTGAAAATGCTAGATTGTAGTGGAGGAAAGGACCATCTTTCTGGCAATAAATTATATCTCCTCTGGTGTTCAGCATCAGGAATTACCATTCTGTTTGGAAATACATGACTTACATTTGTTTGGCTGAGAATAATTTCAGTCCCCTTCAAAACAGATTGCCAGGGATGGAGGACCTGATCTTTTCAGCCAAGGGAATATAACCTGTTGTATCAGAAAGTGTTAATCCTAGTGGAGGAAATGACCATCTTTCTGTGAGTAGTTTTGAACCCCTTTAGTGTACACTGGCAGGAATTACCCTTTTTACAGAGTCCCCTAGCCTGTTATGTGTAACATGGCTAAATTCTAGTGAGGAAAAGGACCTTTTTATGGGAATACATTCTGTACTTCTGGTGTACAAAGGCAGGAATGACCATTTTTTTTCTTTTAGGAAAGAGATGCCCTACATTCTTTTGGTTATGTGTAATTTCTGGCCCCTTCAACACAGATTGCCATGGTTGAAGGAGCCAGGGCCTTTCAACCAATGAAATCTAGCCTGCTCTATGTGAAAATGCTACATTCTAGTGGAGGAAAGGACCATCTTTCTGGGAATAAAGTCTATCTTCTCCGGTGTTCAGTGGCAGGAATTACCTTTCTTTTTGGAAATACATAACTTACATTTGTTTGGCTGAGCATAATTTTAGGCCCCTTCAGAACAGATTGCCAGTGATGAAGGACCTGATCCTTTCAGCCAAGGGAATATAACCTGTTGTATCAGAAAGTGCTAAATCCTAGTGGAGGAAAGGATTGTCTTTCTGTGAGTAGTTTTTAAACCCTTTTGAGTACACTGGCAAGAATGACCCTTTTTATTGAGTCCCCTATCCTGTTATGTGTAACATGGCTAAATTCTACTGGGAAAAAGGACCATTTTTATTGGAATAGATGCTATTACTTCCAGTGTACAAAGGCAGGAATAACCATTTGTTTTCTTTTAGGAAAGAGCTGCACTACTTTATTTTGCTTGAGCATAGTTTCTGGCACATTCAACATAGATTGCCATGGCTGAAGGGCCAAGGGCCAGCCAATGGAATCTACCCTGCTATATGTAAAAATGCTAAATTCTAAAGGAGGAAAGGACCATCTTTCTGGGAATAAATTCTGTCTCCTCTGGTGTTCAGTGGCAAGAACTACCATACTGTTTGGAAATGCATGACTTACATTTGTTTGGCAGAGAATAATTTCAGTCCCCTTCAGAACAGATTGCCAGGGATGAAGGATCTGATCCTTTCAGCAAAGGGGATATAACCTTTTGTATCAGAAAGTGGTAAATCCTAGTGGAGGAAAAGACCGACTTTCTGTGAGTAGCTTCTAACCCCTTTAGTGTACACTGGCAGGAATGACACTTTTTATTGAGTCCCCTAGCCTATTATATGTTTGTTTTTCTTTCGGCTTTTCCCGGTTAGGGGTTGCCACAGCGAAACTCCGGTCTGCTAATGATTGGCAGTCGATTTTTATGGTGCCAGCCCAAAGCCCAAACTTCAACCAAGGCACACCCATTCACGCATGTCTTTTGAACGGCACTCGACCGCGGGGAGGACATGCAGACTCCACATAGAAGGCGCTCCAGACAAGAATCAAATGGGAGAACCTCTTGCTGTGAAGTGACAACGCTACCGCTGCACTACCGTGGCTCCTAGCCTGTTATATGTAACATGGCTAAATTCTAGTGGGGAAAAGGATCTTTTTTATGGGAATAGATTGTCACTTCCAGTGTACGAAGGCAGGGATGACCATTTTTTTAGGAAAGAGCTGCACTACTTTCTTTTGTTTGAGCATAATTTCTGGTACATTCAACACAGATTGCCATGGTTGAAGGACCCAGGGCCTTTCAGCCAATGGAATCTAGCCTGCTCTATGTGAAAATGCTAGATTCTAGTGGAGGAAAGGACCATCTTTCTGGGAATAAATTCTATCTCCTCTTGTGTTTAATGGCAGGAATTACCATTCTTTTTGGAAATACATGACTTGCATTTGTTTGGCTGAGCATAATTTCAGGCTCCTTCAGAACAGATTGCCCGGGATGAAGGACCTGATCCTTTCAGCCAAGGAATATCACCTGCTGTATCAGAAAGTGTTAAATCCTAGTGGAGGAAAGGGCCGTCTTTCTGTGAGTAGCTTCTAACCCCTTTAGAGTACACTGGCAGGAATAGCCCTTTTTATTGAGTCCCCTAGCCTGTTATGTGTAACATATCCCTGCTGAAGGTGTTTTTCCCCCTCCCCCTATTTCTCTGTGTCTTAATTTGGTATAACTGGTTTTACATCCTGTGTGTTATCTGACCATCTCAAGGATTATTTGCATAAAATTAGACCCTCTTAGTAAAAAAGTCTGCATATCATTGCTGGAGCCTTCCTGTGTCCTGACAGAGTGCTCTTCAAAGTATCTGGAGATATACAGAGCTGAGTATATTTTTCTGGCACTTCAGAGTTGTGTACTGGTATTTTGTTGTTTGACTAATTTTATATCGGCGAAATTTAAGTGTATTAACCCACCACCAAGTTCGCGCAGGTATGGGCATGCCCGCCATGATTGACATGCGGGAGGGCGGGGTTAACAATGGCAATGTGCCGTGATTGCCATCGTTACTTTGATCGACAGGTTACAGAAATAGGGAGCACTGGCAAGTAAACATATAAAGTGATTTGTGTCTCTTCATGTTTACCTTGTTCCGCAAACATGCCCGCCTCATTACTAGGAATGGGACAGTTGAAATGACATATGCATTATTAAGTTTTGGAGGACATTATTATTACTAGGTGGGATGGGGATAACAATAGGAGACTATGAGTACGGAATGGATTTCTCTGGCTACACCCCTGATGAGTAAGTACATTTACTACATAATCGATTACTTGTGAACCAAATAAATGCTACTGTTGGGAAGTTGCATTAATGTATCTCACCCCATGGCATTCTCTGACTGAAAATGTGCAGTGCGTACTGAAAGTCTAGATACTCTACCAGTTTCTAGGATGACTAGATAAGGTAGAAGTTAACACACCCTGCTTAATTTTTTATAGTTGCTACATGAAGTTGCAAGCTAGTATTTAATTGTGAAAATATGGGATCCCACCCTGTCACATGCTGTGGTACACATACAGTCTATCTATTCACCTCATTGACTACCTCACTCATAGTCAATACATTTCCTTCAAGGACACATCCACAAGTATTTTGTACCATCTTTTCTCTGTAGTACACTTGAATTGCTTTTTATATTGGTTTCGTTGTTTTCGCATCTTTTTGTGCACCCGAATCTTTTTGTGCAATTAATTTGTGTTTTGCATATCGCAAATATTACCTTGTGTTATGGTGGCATCTTTCAATCAAACGGTGGGCGGTTCAATCAAAATACTCGCAGGCGGGGTTTGGGCGGGGCTTGCTACTGCGCATCTGGTGGGTTAATACACTTCAATTTCACCGTTATATCATTGCTGGCTGACTTCAGAGTTGTGCACTGTTATTTTTGCTTCATTGTATAGTTTTTCAGATCTCTGCTGAAGGTGTTTTTCCCCCCTCCCCCTATTTCTCTGTGTCTTAAGTTGGTATAACTGGTTTTACATCCTGTGTGTTATCTGACCATCGCAAGGATTACTTGCATAAAATTAGACCCCCTTAGTAAAAAAGTCTGTATATCATTGCTGGTGCCTTCCTGTGTCCTGATAGAGTGCTCTTCAAACTATCTGGAGATATACAGAGCTGAGTATATTTTTCTGGCACTTCAGAGTTCTGTACTGGTAATTGTTGTTTGACTAATTTTATATCATTGCTGGCTGACTTCAGAGTTGTGCACTGTTATTTTTGCTTCACTGTATAGTTTTTCAGATATCTGCTGAAGGTGTTGGTTTTTCCATACTCACCCTCCCTATTCCTGTGTTGTTGTTTAAATTTGGAGGCTTTTGCAGTTGCCCACCCCCACTGTAGATTTGATCTGGGACACTCCCCCCAGTCCAATCTCTTTACCTCATTCTACCTAATAGACTCCTTCTGCACTTGTTTTTAGTCATTTTTAATTTAATTGCATTTTTTAAACTGTTTGGTCTAACATTGCTACATACTCAAGTGTGCTAGCTTGCACTGCATTTGAATTGTTTTGACTGCTGTTTTAGCTACTTTTCTGTATATATACATATATATATATATATATATATATATATATATATATATATATATATATATATATATATATATAAAATACCTTTCCTGTAAATAGTGTAGTCCAGATTCAGATTTATTGTATCCAGGACTGTATGTAAGCTTCTGAGCCCCCCCCCTCAACCTTTCTGTGTTGGAGGGAAGCCTTCTAGCTTATCAATGGGAGTGGTAAGCACTAGGTAACCTATCTACCACATAAGGAGTGGTTCTGGCCCAGAAATTGTAGTTATTGGCCGTTTGGGCAGTTTTTCCATCTCTTTCAACTTTCTGATTTAAAAGCCCACATTTGCACTTGTTTCCCCTCTTTCCTGTAACTAGTTTAGTCCAGATACAGATTCTTAGTTTTAGCACTTGAACTTGCTTATTTGTGATCAGCACTTGTTCAGAACTTGTAAGCATTAAATAACCTACTAATTACTACAGCACTCAACCTTCCTCATTACCTAGAGGAAAACAGTTTTGGTACTTACTTTCCTCACTTGCTTAGAGAAAAACAGCTCTTGTACTCACTTTCCTCACTTATCTAGAGGAAAATAGTTTTTTATTCAGGCATGTCCAGGTGTCAGCTCACAGTGTTCTCTCCTGTCTATCTGATGAATCTGGGCATCTTGGGGCAATGTAGAAATTGCCTCATGTACACAGACAACCCTCTCCTCCTACCACCCAACACTACAATCTGTGAGAGATGCACTTATCTAGCCAAACTGAAGGTAAAGCTCTCTCCAATCAAGACTGAACTTGACAGTCAAGAGGATAAGGTAAACACTTGCACCACACCACACTCATCACATAGTCTCACTAAATCTACACCACCAAAATCCACACATAGAAACACAAAAACATTCGTGGAGGCACTCAGTAATAATCTGCTCAAGCAACAGAGACCTCCAAAGCAGAAATGCAAGCAACCTCCACCCCCCAACACAACCCAAATGACACATAGCCTGCAGACTCAGTGTGCCACTCAACCACAGCCAATAAGGCAAAACAACATACCCAACACTCTAGTCATAGGTGACTCTATAGTCAGGCACACTGATGTCCCACTCACCAGGATAAACAAGGAGAAAGTTACTGTCAGCTGCCTGTCGGGTGCCAGGATCCACCACATAACCCACGCACTTAGGTCACTCCACAACAAGTACAAATATGACTCTGTCATTGTCCATGTTGGTGTGAACGACCTGAGATGTAGCTCCCTGGACTACATGAAAAGAGACATGGAAGAGCTCTCCGATCTTGTAGCCCAGGCAGGTATGACCCTAGCCCTGAATAGCATTCTGCCATCACCTAGAATGATGCCGCAGTACAAGGACAAAATGACTGACTTCAACAATTGGCTAAGCTTCTGGTGCCATTCTAAAGGGATCCAGTATCTGTCTGCCTGGGATGACATGGTCAACAGACCACGATGCTTTGCTAGAGATGGCCTGCACTTGTCACTCCTGGGATTCCGGATACTGGCTAAGGTTCTTGCCACTCCTATAGTGCCTTTTTTAGGCAAGGTTCAACTGACAAATTTACCACCGTAACAGGAACAGGCAAGCAAAAACTGAGGGTGATGCTACTCAATGCTAGAAGTCTAAATCTCAAAATGCACTAACTCGAGGCACTCCTTAAAATGGAGAACATCGATATCTGTGCAGTGACTGAGACCTGGTTCAAGGCTCCAGAGAGCACCCCTGCACTACCAGATATAACTCATACCACACTTTTCGGCCATGTAACCTGGACCAGAACACCAAAGGCGGAGGTGTGTCCATATTCATTAAAGATATCCACACCTCCAGGCTAGTTGCTCAGCATAATATAACCAAGATTATCCAAGTGCAACTAACTCTGGGCAAAACTGCAATCCAAATTGTAGCTTGTTACAGATCACCCACCATGCCCCAGGATTCTCACTCCTCTTTTCTTGATGTACTGGAAAATATTAGGGTTCAACTAAACACCATAATAATGGGCGATTTCAACTACCCCACCATTAACTGGGAAAACTACTCATGTACCAACTCCTTCGCTTAATGCTTTCTGGAATTCATAAACTCCAATGCCCTGGATCAACTTATCCACACCCCCACCAGGGACAACAATATCCTAGATCTAGTCATTACCAACATGAGTGACCAGTGTTCCACACCTGAAGTCAATGCCTCATTGGTCCGATCCAACCATAAGCTAATTACCCTAGATACATCCCACATCATGCCCCCACCCCCCCATTAAGGAAACCATGGTAAAACATTTCTCCAAAGCCAACTTCATGCTTCTTAAGACAGAATTGGTGAACTTCATCACACCCATGCAGATGGACAATACAGTTACGACTACTGAATCCTACACAATTGCACTTTATAAGCACTTACATGAGTGCATGGATCGTGCTATCCCAAACAGAACCAAGACGCTCTCCTCCAAAAAAAGAAAGCCAATCTGGTGGTCCCCTGCCATAAACAAACTGCACAACAGAAGGAAGAAACAGTTGCAAAAGAGAGTAAAATCCCACGAGTGGAGGAGCCCCCTGGTCAGCCTCAGTAAGAAGCTGCAATCCCTGATAAAATCCTCCAAAGCCAGTTACGAAAACAAAATCGCCACTGATTCCAAAGACAACCACAAAGCATTCTATAGCTATGTCAAGAATCTCAATGGTAACACTTAGATCTGTTCTGAGTTACAGCACAATGGCACTAAATATACAGACCCAACTGATATTGCCAACATCCTGGCAGATAGGTTCAGTGCTAACTTTACCCCCCTCTCACCCCCTAAAGAGCCCATCCCTATACTGGAAGAATGCAAAGTTCCTGTAATCATGGCTGCACAGGTAAAAACCACACTCTCCAAAGCCAAGAACACAGCATCCATGGGACCAGACAACATCCCGGGCTGCGTTCTACATGAACTACAGAATGAACTGGCACCCCACCTAAGTACCATGTTCAGTCATAGCCTCACCTCAGGGGAAGCAGTCACCAAAGCCGTAGACAAGGGTAAGGTGGTTTACACAGCCTATCTAGATCTTGCCAAGACTTTCGACACCATCCCCCACTCTGGAATTATAGATAAACTCACTAAACTAGGTATAAATCCCTATGTCACAAGATGGGTTGCCAGCTGGCTCACTGACAGAACCCACACTGTGAAAGTAGCAGACTCCGAATCCGACTTCAGTCCAGTGACAAGTGGAGTACCACAGGGTTCAATCCTGGGTCCTCTCCTGTTTGGTATCTACTTGTCTGAAGTACAGGTTAACACAGAAGGTCTTTGGCTAACGAAGTTCACAGATGACTGCAAACTAGGAGCCATAATCGAAACTCCTAATGATGTGGACATCGTACAGAAGGGCCTCACTGAGAAAGATGCCTGGTGTCAGAGCCATGGCCTCAAGCTCAATGCCAAAAAGTGCAGTGGCATCCCCTTTGGTAAAAACTCTGTACCCATGAACTACCACATAGGCAGCAATCTACTTAACACCGAATGTGTGATAAGAGATCTTGGGACCCAGGTGGACAGTAGTCTCTTCTTTGATAGTCACATCACCACAGTAGTCAGGAAGTTCTTCTACATGGCACACCTCATCATAAAAGGGTTCTCATCCAGGAAAAAAGAGGTCATTGTTCCCCTCTACTCGACACTCATTAGAGCCATTATAGAGTACAACACCCCTTTTGGAATGCACCTCACAAGGCATCTGCAGCATCTGGAAAGGCCACAGAAGTACCTCACAAAGAAGATTACAGGTCTCAAACAAATGCCCTACACTGACTGCCTCAAAAAACTCCAGCTTTACTCCATAGCATATCACCTACTCCGAGGTGATCTCTGCCTAACATATAAAGCTATGTCAAACCCAGAGCTGTTGGACATGCTACACCTAATGAAATCCCAATCCCTCCAAGCTACATGCTCTAGGGACCTTAACCTTGTCACCACAATAAACAGGACATGCTGGAGGGATAGAGTCCTGCCCCAGAGACTTCCCACACTTTGGAACAGGCTACCCATCTATGTCAAGCAAAGTTCTTCATTAGCACTCTTCAAGAAAAATCTTGATGAGTGGATGAAAAATAGGAAATACACCCCGGGATCACTTATGTGTCTCTGCTCAACAGTGGCACAGGAAAATAACGTTCTTGGGTGGTGTAAGCCAGGGAACCTTGGTTGGCTAGGCTTACATAGGCCCTTAGGCATATAGCCTAGTACCTACCTATGAACCTAAGAACCTATAAACGTATGAAGGATCCTGGTACTTTCAGCCAAGGGAATATAACCTTCTGAATCAGAAAATGCTAAATTCTAGTGGAGGAAAGAACGCCATTCTGTGAATACCTTCTAACCCTTTAGTGTACACTGGCAGGAATAACCCTTTTTATTGATTCCCCCTAGCCAGTTATGTGTAACATGGCTAAATTCTAGTGGTGAAAAGGACCTTTTTTGTAGGAATAGATTCTGTTACTTCTGGTGTACAAAGGCAGGAATGACCATTTTATTTTTTAGGAAAGAACTTTACTACATTCCTTTGGATGACTATAATTTCTGGCCTTTTCAACACAGATTCCCATGGCTGAAGGACCTTCAGCCAACAGAATCTAGCCTGCTCTATGTCAAAATGCTAGATTCTAGTGGTGGAATGGACCATCTTTCTGGGAATAAATTATATCTCCTCTGGTGTGCAGTGGCAGGATTTATCATTCTTTTTGGAAATACATGACTTACATTTGTTTCACTGAGCATACTTTCAGGCATCTTCAGAACAGATTACCATGTTTGAAGGATCCTGGCACTTTCAGTCAAGGAAATATAACCTGCTGTATCAGTAAATGCTAAATACTAGTGGAGGAAAGGAACATCTTTCTGTGAATAGCTTATAACCTCTTTATTGTGCACTGGCAGGAATGACCCTTTTTACTTAGTCCCCTAGCCAGTTATGTTTATCGTGGCTACATTCTTGTGGTGGAAAGGACCATCTTTCTGGGAATAAAGTCAATCTCTTCTGGTGTGCAGTCACAGGAATTACCATTTTTTTTGGAAATACATCACTTACATTTGTTTGGCTAAGCATAATTTCAGGCCTCTTCAGAACAGATTACCACGTATGAAGGATCCTGGTATTTTCAACCATGGGGACTATAACCTGTTGTATCAGAAAATTCTAAATTCTAGTGGATGAAAGGACCGTCTTTCTGTGAATAGCTTCTAACCCCTTTAGTGTACACTGGCAGGAATGATCATTTTTATTGAGTCTCCTAGTCTGTTATGTGTAATATGGCTAAATTCTAGAGGTGAAAAGGACATTTTTATGGGAATAGATTCTGTTACTTCTGGTGTACAAAGGCAGGAGTGACCATTTTTTTTATATTTTAGGAAAGAGCTGCACGACATTATTTTGGTTAAGCATAATTTCTGGCCCCTTCAACACAGATTGCCATGGTTGAAGGACCCAGGTCCTTTCAGCCAACGGAATCTTGCCTGCTCTGTGCGATAATGCTATATTCTAGTGGTGAAAAGAACCATCTTTCTGGGAATAAATTTGATCTCTTCTGGTGTGCAGTGGCAGGAACTAACATTCTTTTTGCAAATACATGACTTACGTTTGTTTGGCTGAACATAATTTCAGGTCTCTTCAGAACAGACTGCCAGGAATGAATTACCCTGGACTTTCAGCCAAGCGAATATAACCTGCTGTATCAGAAAATGCTAAATTCTAGTCGAGGAAAGGACCGTCTTTCTGTGAGTAGCTTCTAACCCCTTTAGTGTACACTGGCAGGAATGACCCTTTTTATTGAGTCCCCTAGCCTATCTGTAACTTGGCTAAATTCTAATGGGGAAAAGGACCTTTTTTATAAGAACAGATTCTGCCACTTCTGGTGTACAAAGGCAGGAATGACCTTTTGTTTTTTTTAGAAAAGAGCTGCACTACATTTTTTTGGTTGAACGTAATTTCTGGCCGCTTCAACACAGATTGCCATGGCTGAAGGAGCCATGACCTTTCAGCCAATGGAATCTAGCCTGTTCTATGTGAAAATGCCACATTGTAGTGGAGGAAAGGACTATCTTTCTGAGAATAAATTCTATCTCCTCTGGTGTGTAGTGGCAGGATTTAACATTCTTTTTGGAAATACATGACTTACATTTGTTTCTCTGAGCATAGTTTCAGGCCTCTTCAGAATAGATTACCATGTTTGAAGGATCCTGGCACTTTTAGTCAAGGGAATATAACCTGCTGTATCAGAAAATGCTAAATACTAGTGGAGGAAAGGAACATCTTTCTGTGAATTGCTTATAACCTCTTTAGTGTACACTGGCAGGAATGACCCTTTGTACAGAGTTCCCTAGCCTGTTATGTGCAACATTGCTAAATTCTAGTGGTGAAAAGGACCGTTTTTATGGGAATAGATTCAGTTACTTCTGGTTTACAAAGGCAGGAATGACGATTTTTTTTTAGGAAAGAGCTGCACTACATTCTTTTCGTTGAGTGTAACTTCTGACCCCTTTCAGCACAGATTGCCATGGCTGAAGGACCCAGGGCCTTTCAGCCAATGGAATCTAGCCTGCTCTATGTGAAAATGCTAGATTCTAGTGATGGAAAGGACCAGCTTTCTGGGAATAAAGTTTATCTCTTCTGGTGTGCAACCACAGGATTTACCATTCTTTTTTGGATATACATGACTCACATTTGTGTGGCTAAGCATAATTTCAGGCCTCTTCAGAACAGATTACCACGTATGAAGGATCCTGGTATTTTCAACCATGGGGAATATAACCTGTTGTATCAGAAAATTCTAAATTCTAGTGGATGAAAGGACCGTCTTTCTGTGAATAGCTTCTAACCCCTTTAGTGTACACTGGCAGGAATGATCATTTTTATTGAATCCCCTAGCATGTTATGTGTAATACAGCTATTCTAGAGGTGAAAAGGATATTTTTATGGGAATAGATTCTGTTACTTCTGGTGTACAAAGGCAGGAGTGACCATTTTTTTATTTTAGGAAAGAGCTGCACTACATTCTTTTGATTAAGTGTAATTTCTGGCCCCTTCAACACAGATTGCCATGGCTGAATGACCTAGGGCCTTTCAGCCAGCAAAATCTTCCCTGCTCTGTGTGATAATGCTATATTCTAATGGTGGAAAGGGCCATCTTTCTGGGATTAAATTTCATCTCTTCTGGGGTGCAGTGGCAGGAATTGCCATTCTTTTTGGAAATACATGACTTACATTTGTTTGGCTGAGCATAATTTCAGTCCTCTTCAGAACAGACTGCCAGGGATGAATTTCCCTGGACTTTCAGCCAAGGGAATATAGCCTGCTGTTTGTGAAAATCCTAAATTACAGTGGAGGAAAGGACCATCTTTCTGTGAATAGCTTCTAACCTCATTAGTGTACATTTGCAGGGATGACCCTTTTATTGAGTTCTCTAGCCTGTCATGTGTAACATGGCTAAATTCTAGTGGGGAAAATTACATTTTTTATGAAAATAGATTCTGTCACTGCTGGTATGCAAAGGCAGGAATGATCATTTTTTAGGAAGGAGCTGCACTACATTCTTTTGTTTGAGTGCAATTTCTTTCCCCTTCAAGACAGATTGCCATGGCTGTAGGACCCAGGTCTTTTCAGTCAATGGAATCTAGCCTGCTCTATGTGAAAATGCTAGATTCTAGTAGAGGGAAGGATCATCTTTCTGGGTGTGCAGTGGCAGGAATTACCTTTCTTTTTGGAAATACATGACTTACATTTGCTTGGCTGAGCATAATTTTAGGCCCCTTCAGAACAAATTGCCAGTGATAAAGGTCCCTGGTTCTTTATGCCAAGGGAATATAACCTACTGTATCTAAAAATGCTAAATTCTACTGGAAGATAGGACCATATTTCTGTGAATAGTTTCTGACCGTCTTTAGTGTACACTGGCAAGAATGACACTTTTTATCGAGTTCTCTAGTCTGTTATGTGTAACATGGCTAAATTCTAATTTGGAAAAGGGCCTTTCTTATGGGAATAGATTCTGTCACTTCTGGTATACAAAGGCAGGAATGACCATTTTTCAAGAAAGGGCTGTACTCATTCTTTTGGTTTAGGATAATTTCCAGCCTCTTCAACACAGATTACCATGGCTGAAGGACCCAGGGCCTTTCAGCCAATGTAGCCTAGCCTGCGCTATGTGAAAATGCTAGATCCTAGTGAAGGAATGGGCCGTCTTTCTGTGAATACATTCTGGCCACTTTACTGTACAGTTGCAGATATAACCTTTTTATTGACTCTTCTCTCCTGTTCTCTACCATATGGCTACAGTCTAGTTGGGAAAATGACCAATTTTAATGGAATACACTCTATCACCACTCGTGTACACAGGCTGCAATGCACCATTGTGTTTTATGAAAGACCTTTACTACATTCCTGTGGTGCGGCATAATTTCAGGTCCCTTACACACAGATTGCCACTGCTGAAGGACCAGATCCTTTCAGCCAAGGGAATCTAGTCTGCTCTATGTGAAAATGTTAGATTCTAGTGGAGGAAAGGACTGTGTACAAGGGGAGATATTACCATTTTCGTCTTGTCCTCTAGTCTGTTCTCTACAAGATGAATGAATTCTATTCGGGAAAAGGAACAGATGACTAATTAATCTTGATTTCCTGAATTTGTCAGTTATATGTAGACAAAGATGCAATTGTCTGTGATCATCCAAGTAATGTAAAATGTATTTGTCTTTGCTGGAGAAATGTGGGAAGAATGGAATGTTAATAGATTCATTAATGTTGTATCCTGACACAACCTTGGAAGAAAAGATGGGCTGGTTCGTAAAGATACCCTATCAACATGAAAAATGAAGTAAGGAGGGTCGGAAGATAAGGCTTGCAGAGCTGAAGTTCTCCTAGCTGAAGTAATGGGTACTACAAATATCAAACTGATGTCAATTTTCATTCTGCCATTCACTCTTGGGTTTGGCCATTATTATACCTTGTGACCACCAAACAACTCTCAAGCTCCTCCCTTACTTATAATGCACCAACACATAACATACCCCAGGTCTCATTTGCTACTTTTCACATAACATGTGTTCACCATTTCAGCTCTTGAGCTGTTCTTCACAGATTTGTTTCTAAAATCTTTTTCATAAATTTTTATTTACTCAGATATTTCTTCCCTTTCTTTTTCACAATAGCTGTAATTCTCATTACCGTAGTTGCTATTTTCCTGCCGTTTATATAAGCTACATATTCTGTGTAACTTTATTACCTTTTAAGTTATGTACTTATCGTAACATTCCATCTGTCTTGGCCATTTTCATTTGTCCTTGACACTTGAATTCAGTTCCAGACCTCAGAACCGACTCGGCAGTTACTACAGCTCATGAACATCAAAAAACTCTCCAGCCAGATCCTGCCCATGATGCTCCTCTTTAAGTTACCTCAGTTTGAGTTTGGAGACAGAAAACAGAAAGATAGCATAATTCTGAAATACCTTTAATGACACCATATCTGGTGTCATTTACAAATAAATGCACAGTTAGGACCATAAGTCTTCCCACCAAGAAATCTGAATGGAAGGGGGAAGAAGGGGGAAGAAGGGTGGTGATGTCAAGGATAAATGAATATTGAATGTTATGGTAAGTACATAACTTCTTTATCTGATGTTGTCAATCTTCATTTTATCCTTGACACTTTGGACAGAGACCCCAGCTACCATACATCTTGGATGGGCTCATGGAAGGATATTCTTGAGCACCATAGAACCAAATGACGCTCTTCCCACTACAGACTAGGTCCAATTTGTATTGAGTGATAAAGGTATGTGGCATAGCCCAAGCTGACACTGCACAAATATAATCCATTTATGCCCTAGAGAGGAAAACTGCTATAACAGCTATAGCTCTACTGGAATGCACCCTAACAGGACCAGGTAATTCAAATTTTCTCTTGTATATGATGGAAATAAATTCTTTCAGCTATTTTGCTAAAGTAACTTTGGTGTCTGGTTTGCTCATTCTAGCAGTTGCAAATGACACAAACAATTGGTCATACTTCCTTATATCTTTTGTTCTATGAAGATAGAAATGCAGTTGTCTATGAACATCTAATTAATAAAAACAGTATTCACCTTTGTTTGAGAAATTGGGAAAAACACAGGTAAATGGATCACCTGATTGATATTTGTTTCTGACACCAACTTTGGTTAAAAGTAAGGTTTCGTTCTTAAGGAAACCCTGTCTTTATGAAATATCAAGTAAGGTGCCTTGTAAGATAAGGCTTGGACTTCTGAAATTCTTCTGGCCGAAGTAACCGCTCCTAGAGAAATAGTTTTCCAACTTAGAACTTTTAAGTTACAATCAGCAGCAGGCTCAAAAGGGGAATGAAATATTGACTGTAATACCATATTCAAATCCCAGTGTGACGATGGATCCTTATAGTGGATTTAACATCAAGGTAACTCTTAAGAACACTTTGCAGAGTTTATGAGCTATTAGGGAATTATCTTCAAATCCATTATGAAAGGTTGAAATAGCTACCAGTTGTACCCTGATAGTAGAGCTAGAGGCTCCTGCTTCAAAGAGCAAAGCTAAAAATTGTAAAATGTTATCAACAGCAGTGGAAAGGGGGTCGATGTTATTATCACAAGCCCAGAAAGTAAAATTTTCCCATTTGCTGCTCTACAGCTTTCTGGTAGAGGGCTTATGGGATGCTAAAAGGATGCAATGAACTGGAAAAGAAAGTTTACTACACCTGGCATTCAATGGAACTATAGACGCCAAGCTGTGAGCTTGAGATTTTGGAGCTTGGAGTGAATCAATCCCTCAGCATGGGATAGGACATCTGGATCTGGGTCCAGAGTCCATGGTCACTGAATCAGACAAGGCCAAAGAAAGGGGAAGCAAATCTGCCAAAACCAGAAGTGAGCAATGAGGTTTACCCTGCTTTTAAACCTGATTGATCTCTTTAGGAATTGAGGAATTAATGATAATGGGGAAAAGCATATAGAAGACCAGAGGGCCAATTGTGCATTAGAGTGTCTCTGATGGTCTCCACTTTAGGAGGGATTAGGGCAAATTAGTTGCTACAGTTGTTGTTCATGGGTGATGCAAACAAGTCAGAGCAAGGATGGCCCCAGTGATGAAAAATCTTTTTCATCACCTTGGGATTGAGAGACCACTCATGAGTCAGGAGAATGCACCTACTCAGTATATCCACTACCAATTCCCTGGAATATGCATCGCTATAAAACAGCGATTGGAAGAGATCACCCACTGCCACATTCTGAGAGCATCTTTTTTGTACTCAACTGTTTTTTTCTTTTCAAATAATAATTTGTAGATCAATCACATAGTATTATATGTTTTAATCCAATTAAATAGCTATATACAATATTTACATTAAGCCTGACAAAAGTGAAAGAAATTAAAACAAATAAAAACAAAGTTAATAAATTTAAATATACAAAAATCAGAGAGAGACCAGATCCAATTACATAGTGTCAATCAATTGCAAAACTTTTCTCCAAGGGTTATTAACTAATGGCTTATGTTACGTTCTGAGTTCTTTGATTTTAAACTCCATCAATGCCTTCTTCTTCAGTAGAGATAAAAAATTTTCCATTTTAGGTGCTGTATTGGAATTCCATCTTTTTGTTATACATTTCCTGGCAATTGACAATATTATCCAAAGCAAATATAAATTGATTTTATTCAATCAGAGACCTTCATTTACATTTAATAGTATTAAATCTTTAAATAAAGCAAAGGATTTTGTAAATATAGCCTATAAGAAGTTGTTAGTATTGCTCCAGAAAATCTTTATATCAGTACAGTCATAAAATATATGATACCAATCAGCTTTAAAAGTCTGCTGACATCTCAAGCATAGTCCATTTCTGGAGGAACTAATTTTAGTAATGTTATCAGGCATTAAAAAAGTGCTTTCTACACATTTCTAATTGAATATTCTCCAATATTGTGAATTGGATGTGAGTTTAACAGAAAGTAAAATATTTGATTTGTTTTCTGGTGATAAATATTGACTAACCTTTGGTAATATATTGCCAGTATATTGCTTTGGTATTGTTTATAGGTTATTATCTCTCTATATAAATTTACAATGGCATTCTTCATATTTTGATCATTGTAAATGATTCCAAACAGCCCGTTTATGAATTTTAGAATATTCTTATAAGAAGAATTATTAATTATTCTACACAGATCCTGAGAATATGATAAAATGCTCTGCAGTATTAACCAGTCTTGTGATGATATTCCATAGGATGACTTTACATATTAAATATCTAAGACCTTTAGATTTTTAATGCATTGTTGCCAGCCAAAAAAAATCCTTTGTTCCCCGGCTATGAGAACTTCTCTATGTACCCTATCAGGAAAATTTGTTGTAACGGTAAAAGGAATTAATAGATCAAACCAAAGTTTTCTATCCATATTTACATTAACAAACTTTCTGAATACATATTTAATTTAGTAGTTTTTGTTGTATTGCATTGCATATTTGCATATTTGCATATTTATTTGCCTAGTAAATACCATAGTTTATTAACTTTGTCTGTTACAGAGAATTTTTTTGATAAGCTTTTTTCAATTGTTAGTATAACAGAATGCAACAATTTCCAATTAGAGAAGTAATTGGAATTTATCCAGTCTGAGACAGTTTTAAGTATGAAAGCCTTTATGTAATTTTCAATATCCAGAACGTTTAGTCCTTTTTGTTCCCGTGGTCTAATGTGATGTGAGAAAGCCACTTTATTTCTTTTAGGAAACCATAGAAATTTTAATAATAGTGTGTTTATTTGCTTAAGAAGATTTTTCTTAGGAAGCATCAGAATAGGTTAAGCTACGTATAGGATCCTAGGAAGTAAAACCATTTTTATCAACTCTAACTTATCCTCAAAGGTGAAAATTATTCTATTCATTCTGAGAGCATCTTGACAAAAGGGGTAAGACTTGGTTCCTCCCTGCTTGTTGATGCACCAAACCAGACATATTGAACCACTGACATATTGTCTATTTGTATTGCAATAGTCCCAAATGGGAGAATGGTTTGAAAGGCTTGCAATGCTAACAGCATTGCTCTCAACTTTTGGACACTGATATGCAAGTTGGCATCATGGGGGACCAACCTTGGACGGCCTTGCCCAGATAATGCCCCACACCCCATATGGGAGGCTTCCGTGGTCACTTTTGCTTGGGGTTGAGAAGGAATAAAGGGACAACCCAAAAGAATTTCCTCTTAGTGGCACCACCAAGCTAAGTGTTTCTTGCAATGGTTGTTAATAAAAACCTGATCTGACCTTGGTTGATTCAAAATGGACCACTGAAATGCTACAAGCCACTGTAAAAATCTCATGTGGAATCTTGCTAGGGGCAGTAAAGCTATGGCTGCTGCTATCGAACCTAAGCCTTGTAAAACAAGTCATTGTGGGAACTCTGTTATTCTTGACAGTTTTCCTTACTTGGGCTTTGATTTTCAATAGTCTCTGTTGAGGAAGGGAGGCTATGCAAGTGTTGCTGTTCCATATTGCTCCTACGAACTCTAATGTCTGAGTCAGATTCAGATGAGATTATTCATAGTTGATCATAATCTCTAGGTTGGAGCAAAACCAGAGAATGTAGCTCCTTGCTTGTTCTGTATGATGCCTGATGAGAGTGGTAAGGAGCCAGTCGTCTAAGTATGGATACACCCGCAATCCTTACAATCTCAAGTGAGTATCTACTACTGCCATAAATTCGGTGAACACCCTTGGGGCTGTGGTGAGATCAAAAGAAATAGTTCTAAACTGAAAATTACTGTCTCCCAGATGGAAGTGGAGATATCTCCTGGAGCGCTTGCTTATTTTTATGTGTTAATACGCATCCTAGAGATTTATCGAGCACATCCAGTCCTCTTTCCCTAGAAATGGGAGGATTGACTGAACTGTGTTCATTTGGAAGTTGTCTGTTGAATGCAGTTGTTCAAAAAATGCTTAAATGCAAAAGTGGTCTCCAGTTCCCTGTCTTTTCTGTCACTAAAAAGAATCTTGAGTAAATCCTGGATTTTATCTGGTCTGGCAGGACCTCTTGGATGACTCTTTTTTTCCAGCAGTTTTTGAAGCTCTAAAACTGATGGGTCCCTCTGACTGGATGGAATGTTGGGGAACCTTTTGCAATTGCAGGGAGGGGAAGAGAAGGGTACAGTGTATCCTCTGGTTATAATCCTTTGCGCTCAAACATCCAAAGTTATCTGATGCCAGGCTTGTTGGTGCAAGGATAAACACTCCATGATTGCCTTCAGAGGATGGCAGTCAGGCCTCCCTTCAGAACTGCTGATAGGATTTACCAGTAAAGGAGTCTCTGGAACCCTGCCTGGTCTTGTGGGTCTCCTCCACCACGTAGACAGTGTCTTCCATTAAAGCTCCTCTCTCTTCCCCAGGGAAGCCACTCCCACATGTGTCCTGGAAAGGTCCTTAGGATTTCTTAAACTACATTTTTCCACTGTTCTGATTCATAGAATAGGATAATTGAGGAGTAGAAAAGCCTACACCTACAGCAGTAAGGGTCTTTACATCCTTCTCACACCTGGACAATATCTCTCATACTTTAGGGCCAAAAAGGAATGAGCTATCAAAGGGAGGCATTGATGAATGAATACTTGAATGGCTCAACAAAATCACATAAGCACATCCAGGCATGTCTCCTTATTGCTACGGCTGAATCTGCTGCCCTGGTCAACCATTTGGCTGCATGTGCTATGAGCCTCATAAACGAATTTGTAATAGACTTTAGGATGGCCAACTGGAAAGCAGCATTATATTGGACTCCCACAGACATGGCTCCAGCCAGGGTATCCGATATGTCCTTAACCAGATCCCTTTGAAATCTGCTGAAGTGTGCCATAACGTTTAAGGACCATAATGCAAAAGTCAATAAAGCATAGATCGGCTTTCCAAATCTAGCCAACATCCTAGACTCTCTATTAGGAGGATGGATAGTGGAACTCTCCTCTGCCACTTCCTTTTTTGTAGCTGCTGATACCACTATGGCATCTAACAACAATCCCTCTGCCCAGAAATGGTGGTTCTTGGGAGCAGTTAAGATTTTGTCTGGACTCTTGGAGATAGGTTCCATGGAATCAGGAGCCTTCCTTGCCTATTGCGAGACCATCTTAATGAGCTCATCAGCGGGTGGAGTTACCCAACAGGTAGGTACACTAATTCATCCGAGGAGGGTTGTTGGGATGTCCAGACACCCCTCTCCTTTAGGATTTTAAGAATTAAATGTCCGCTGGGGGTGACTGTGGAGAACCCTTCCCTTAATCATAATCTGTTTCCTCTGTGAAAGATTCCTGAGGGAATCCAAGTGTTTCCTCTTATACTTCATCTTCTGAGGAACCTCCTTATTGAAACAATTTGGGGAGGTATTACAACAGGACAACCCTCATATGGGAGACCCATGCAGCTTCAACTCCTGCTGTCCAGATGTTAAGACTGGCTGGGGCTCTGGATGAGGGAAAGGACTGGGGAGCTGCTCTGAAAGGGAAAGGGGTGACTATGCCCACAGAGGACAAGGCCCTCTCCATGTCCTGGAAAGCTGGTCCTCCAAAAGAGGAAGGAAGACAGACACAGAGAAGGACTGCCTTGGCACCGTGGTTCCACCCTGCCCTGAAGAAACCTCCCCAAGGCCAAAAACAGTGTCAAGCTAATACGTGCTGAGGCCCCAAGGTGCAGAGATGGCTCTGAAAAAACTGGACTGGAATCCTGCCCCCCAGAAACAACAGCATACTTACAACCCAAGAGGTCTCCAGAATCCCAAGGTGGCAAAGAACCCAGGGGTGAATCTGTATCAGAGATAGGGATCTTACTGGTACTGAAACAGTCAGCACAGGGAAGGTTGTAGCTGGAATATCTAAAGCCTCATTGGAGGTCAGAGGAGGAGCAGTAGTAGGGGTCGAGGAAGAAAGTGTTCTGGCATCTGAAGGAGCTGGAACCAGACACATGGAATACCTCTTGCCAGGAGAAGCTGATCCACCAATCTCAACACATTCAGCTTTGTCAGGTTGGTGGAGCAAACAGACTGGGTTGAGGGACATTTTTTCTTTCCAAAAATGGACTAGGTAGTCTGTCTGAGAAAGGGTCTACTGATGGTGAATATCTGGTCTTAGGCTGGTCTAAAAAGGAGCATTCAGTTGGTGCCAAAGTCAACGGAGCTGAAACAGAAGACAGCACTGAAATAACAGATCCTGTTTCTAATGCCTGTGCCAATAACTTCAACACTAGAAGAGAAGAAACTATCTATGCTGAAGTCAGTACTGAAGTATCCTTTTAGGCCCCAATCAGTTCTGCAGAGCTGCAGGTAACCGAAGACTTAAGTATCTTAGCTGTTGGTGCCAGTGGAGAAATCAGCACAGAATGACTCCGCTTTTTTGCTTTTTCTGTCCTTGAAAAAGAGGAAGATGATGAAGGGGAAGACACATCTCTCTTGCTTTTCTTTTCAGATCCCGAGAGAGCTTCCTCCAAGGCAGATTTTAACATATCTTTTAAAATCAATTTATTCTTCCTCTCTACCAGGATTTGGTGACTAAATCTGTGACAAATGGAGCATTCCTCCTGTAAATGCACTGGACCCAGACAATAGACACAGAGAATGCCCATCGGAGTTGGGCATTTTTCTTTTACACTTTTGGCAATTCTTAAAACCTGAACTGCCTTTACCTTCATCAGCCATGACAAGTAGAAAACGGCTTCTACAACCAACAGTCAACACGCACAGTACCACATTAGACTAACAGGGATAAGAAGGATATAATGTAAAGTATCAATACAGACCTATTTTATATAGACGTATTTGAGTAAAGGAAGAGGGTAGGCTATCGTGAAGAAACAGTAGGAAAAAAGTGAAGTATTATACTCACAGAAATAGATATGCAGGAAAAATACACACATTGTTAACCAAAAGCTCGACATCTCTAGGTGACGCGCCAGTCACAGGACATGGTAAAGGAGATCTGGGGTAACATAGAGAGAGAGCAGCATCATAGGTAGTACCTGGCTCGAGATTTTTTTGGTGTTCATGAGCTGTAGTAATGGCTAAGTCGGTTCCGAAGTTCAGAACTGAACCCAATTGCCCAAGATAAAATGAAGATTGACAACATCAGATTACAAGTTTACTTTTCTCTTCTTCTCTGTAAAATTCTTTACAGCACTCATAATGTCAGAAAAAAATGTCATTTGGGGTTCAAAAGATGTGTGCGCAAGTTGCCTTTATCAAATAAAATTCTATTCTAATTCTCGGACTATTACTGACCATAAAAATATACTCATTCTGAAAGGGTTGCTTTCAACACCTTTTACTGAGGACATTTCTGGACCTCTACGCCCCAAATCAAAAGCTAAGGAGTCTGTTTTAAAATCTCCCAAACTGTCAGGGTCTTCAACTCCTTCTTCTTTTTTGGAGCCTCCTAAGAAAAAGCGGAATTTAGATCCAAAGACTTCAACAACAATTTAGGTGCAAGATCCTACAGCCCCTTCTTTGGAGTTGACTCTGAAGTTTTCAAAGCCTTCTATACCTCTCAGAGCTTTGCCACTGGACAGCTAGGATCCCACTTCTGCCTTGGGTAGGCCAGAGACCCGGCTTCTTGTCTCTGTTGTATTCCTTTCCAGTGGTGAAGAGGGTTTTTTCTGCTTTAGCAGAGCAGTGGGATCGTAACCCCCTCAGATATTCTTCCCGGATCCTGGATGTCCCTGCACCTTGAGTGACATAATTCTACACCACAGCGACAGCCAACTCAAACTGTCCAGACCACCCAGCAGGGTTTCACTGTCTCTTCTGATACTTCACTGGAGCATCCCTTTGAGGAAGTCCCTAGGAAGAAGAAGTACAAAAGTAGGCACTTGGGCTCCCCTTAGTAGTCAGTCACCAAAGATTCTGATTTCAATGAAGGGGATGGGTTCCCACCATCAGCTCCTGAACACATTTCATTTGGAGACATTCTTGAAATCCTTGACTAGAATGGTAGCTGGCACTGTGCTAATCCTTCCCAACAGGAGTCACTATTCCTGGAGGACTTTGGAGCTGGCCTGTCTACCTCCTGGATTAGTCACCCGACGATGAGCTGATTGACTTGACCTGTAGGCAGGTGTGGCAGGAACCTGACACATTTGAGCAAATCCCCGAGACCATTCCAGATTCTGCCTCCACTGGTAGATAGGGAATTCTGTAGTAATGTATTGACGTGCCTGTACATGCTATGCTTATGGTGGCAGCCACCAAGAAGGAACTTGTTGAGCATATTTCCTCTGTCCATCACCCCTAACTGAAGTCCAGGGCATTGGACAGATTTGGGAAGCATGCATATGGTTCAGCGAGCTTTGCCCTTTGGTTGCTGAAGTATTTGCCACACTTTACAGGACAACAAATGCACTTGATCAAGGAATTTCAAAATCCCTTGCCTGGACCACTACTGTTGAGGCTCAACTCTCTGTGGCTTCACAGTTGGCTACTCTTCACTCTGGTTCTAATTTGTCCATGAGGCTTCTGTCTCATACACCAGAAGGTGCTTCAAAGGCAGTGGGTTCATGCATTCTGTCAGGAGGCAAGCTTGGATGTGCTTGTGTGATTTTGCGGATCCCCTCAAGTCTTCCTTCACCAACGCTGTGATGCCCCTCTTCTGAGCCAGAGACCAAGGAGTTTCAATGCTCTCTACTGACACTAGTGTGGGCATGTGCACTTTGGGAAAGATAGATACACACATTATTTACAGATGCAGACCTCTCTGCATCAAGCACAATTTCCTTTAAGAGGCAACAGGGTACACAGTCAGCCCAGGGTCTGGAACTCTTATTATCTGTCTCCCTCCTACATCCCAATAAGGCTCCCCACGAGCACAGAAGCAGGGTCAAGTCCTCAGACGAGTGACCAAGCCAAGTCCTCCAGCACTCTCCCTGTGAAACTAGTGCTCTGTGCCCCTGATCCAAGTAGCTGACACACATACATTTTGAGATTTGTTTTTTCACACACACATACACACCAGGGAAAGGCTTGCACAGATCACTATCAGTGCTCCCTTGGTACCCAGACCATAAGGTAGTTACATCCACTGCCACCAGTCAGCTCTTAATCAGCTACTGTAAGGGCCTTACAAAGGGTACGCACTTAATACTGTGCAAAATATTACTAATTCAAATTGAGGTAGTTAGGCAAAAACAGCCAAGGCTTTCAGAGATGGCCCACACGGTGACACTAATCAAGTAAGTACAGGTACTCTCAAAAATTAAATACTTTTCTAAAAGAACAGCTACAATAAAAGGTTTAAATATATTTAATAATAATAATAATAATAATAATAATAATAATAATAATAATAATACAGATACATAAAAATTACAAAAAATATATCCACAATAGACAGTACAGAGATCTCTTCAGAGGGAATATTAAAATAATAAAAAAAAACACTAATCTGAACTAACAACTTGCTGTATTTTTAGCAGTTCTCAAGAGAAACTGTTCCCTGTTTGTACATAGTAGAGCAAGGCAGATCCTGGGTGTCAGCTCCACAAGCAGAGAAATGACAAATAGAATAATATCAGAGATCAGATCGCTGAATATTTAATGTTTTTCTTCCGTAAGACATTCCCCCACATCTTGTCACCTGACCTCAGATTCTCACAAATATTTCTCTCTGAAATGCAGTGCAGGATGAAGTCCTGCTGCTCTGATGCAGCTGCTGGAAAGTCAATACACATTCACAGAGCAAAAGGCTAGAGATACCATCTTCATTTCTTTTCAGAACAAAGGGATAATATTTTAATTACTTAATGGCTCACTTGTCGCCTCACAGTTAGACATTGCCCGTTTGATTCTCAGTTAGAGCGTCTTCTGTGTGGCGACATGCGTGAATGGGTGTTCCTTCGTTGAAGGTTGTGCGTTAGGCCCGACAAGCCAGCACGTAAAACTCTACTGCCAATCATTAGTGGACCGGAGTTCCTCTGTGGCGACCCCCTAACCGGGAAAAGCCGAAAGACACAAACAAACTTAATGGCTCACTGGCATTTCCTTGGTATGTATTAAACCCATAAAAACAAGAAAATTAGCTGTTTAACAATTTTTTTTCCAGAGACCTCTATTAACATACATGCATGTAGTCTGGCATGTATTTTCCTACTTTGTCCAGCAGGACCCACTGTAGATACAATATCTTAGCACATGCAATTTTACAAATACATTTGAGATAAAAGCACCTATGAACGTCAGTTTGTTATTCAAGTGACATGCAGTTCTAATGCATTTTCTATAAAACAAATTCAGAGACTTTTTTTCTTTATACAAATGGCATAGAATTCTTTATACAAATGACATATAGTTCTTAATCAAACTTCAGGTGGTTACACTGGCATAAGTTATACTTTGCAGTTCTTCACAAATGTACCTTTTCGTGGCAGTTAGTTGTTTTGCCCAAAAATGAAGGACACACTCTCCAAGTGTGAGAAAGATGGAAACACCCTTTGTGCAGTGGATGTACATTTTTCAAACCGTCAAAGATCCTTTTCTAGGAATCAACAAGTTGATCAAAAGATGTGGTTCAGGAAGTCCCATGATGCTTTCCAAGAGTCACTTACAGATAGTTACCCCAGGAGCAGAGGGGGAACTCAAATGGGCGATGATTTCCATATATCAGTGGATGACCACAGAATCAATAATCTAGAAAGTCTTCCTATGATAGACCCTAAAAGTGCTTTTGAAAGCAGGCAGGATTGTCACCCTCTGGAGGCAATTGGGGGTTGAATATACCTGCACCACAGAGCCTGGCTAGAGATAACACAACAGACATGGATGCAGAAGATTATTTCCAGAGATTATATAATTCCATTTGCCCTACCTCCTGCACCTGTATACAAAATTCTCAATGTTCCACCCAGTCAGAGGAAAGCAGTAGGACTAGAAATACAAAAGCTGGTAGAAAAAAGAGCCATTCCAGAGGTCCCACCTGACCACAAAGAACCTGGAACTTACTCAAGATTCTTTTTAGTGCCAAAGAAAAACAGGTACTGGAGACCAATTTTGGAGCTCAGTGACTTGAAAAAGTCAGTTTGATACACAACATTTCTGATGGTCACAGTTCAGTCCATTCTGCCCTTTTTGGGCAAGGATGATTGGATGTGCTCAACAGACCTTCAGGATGCATACTATCACATAAGAATGAACAGACAATCCAGAGGGTATTTACAATTTCGGCTGGGAGCCAGTCATTATCACTACAGAGTACTGCCTTTTGGCCTCTCCATAGCCCCAGGGTTTTTATCAAGTGCATGGCAGTGGTTGCAGATCACTTGAGACTGCAAAGATTCCAAGTGTTTCAATACTTAGACAACTGGCTCATTACCACCTTGACCAGGCAGGTACTAGTAAGAGAATGAAATTATGTAGTCCAGACCTGTTCTCATCTAGAGAAATCCTTAAATTTCAACAAATCTCAGTTACAACTAACTCACACAGGATTCATACTGGTGGTGTTTAGCATGATAGCAGTGACAGCTCCTCTTCCTCTATCAAGAGTACAAGCTATGAGAAGGAAGAGGGCGGAGCCTGAATGGCTAACTGAAAGCAGAGTATTTTAGAGCTCCATATAACTAGTTAAATAAGACAGGAAAAATATTCTTTTTTTTTCTTCAAAGTATAAAATCTTATGGATAAAGGACTAATTTACATAATTAGAAACTTTGGTGAAGTTTTACAAATTATTTCCTGTCAAAAAGCTTGAAGATATATTAACTTGTTAAAATGAGCAACTCAAAGAATTCCCACTGGGATGCTGCCTTAAAGAAGGAACTACAACAGATGGCATCTACCCTGCAGAAGCTGTCTTTGAAGATGGATGATTTTAGAGAACCTGGAAAATCTTAAAACAAGCAGTTAAAAGCAGGCTGGGACCCTCAAGGAAATACTACAACAACACCAAACAAGGATAACAGGAATAGAGGTTTCTCTAAATGACTTAGAAAGCAGACTTAAGGAAGAGGAAACACAGAAAGAATTGCTTCTTAAACAAAACACTTGGTTGTTTAATAAAGTAGATGACTTGGAAAATGGGGAGAGGAGAAATAATATCAGGATTTTCGGATTGCCTGAAAACACAGAAGGTGAGGATATTATTTCCTTTTTATCAAGCTGGATCCCTGACTTTTTAAATTTAAAAGAAGGACTTTCCTTTGGCATTGAAAGGGCACATAGAGCTCTTGGGAAACCTGCCACTAGCTCAAAATCTCCTCCTAGGTCAATAATTATCAAATTTATTTCATACTTGGACAAGGAACTGATTTTAAGATCTGCTTGGAGAAAGATACCTCTAAAATATAAACAGAGCCTGATAAGATTTGATAATGACTATTCATCTAGAATAATGGAACAAAGGAAAAAAGTGTGGCCAATGATAACGTTTCTGAAACAAAATAACATCAAGGCACAACTTGCATATCCAACTAAGATAAGAATACTGTATGACAACGAGATGAGGACTTTTATTGACTTAGAGGAAACCTCTTAATTTATTAAAACTAATAATGTGATTACCAGAAGATATGCATTGGATGTCACCTTCTCTCAAGAGAACAAAAGAAACAAATGTCTGGGCAGAGGTCAAAAAGAAGAAGCAAAAGACTGATACTGTTACAGTCTAATCTCTCATAGCATCTACTATGATATGAATTGTTTTAACATTACTTTAAAGGACCAATTTTACTGCTTGGAATTTTAAAACAAAGGTAACTAACTACTGGAATCTGTATCTATATTTTTTGAAAATAGATAACACATGAGAGTTTTCACATTACCTCAGGTATGCAAAACAGGGTACTTTCTTTCACAGAAGGAGGGTTATATAGCACATAAAATAGTTATACTGTAAATCAGCATACATACATAGTATATGTGTATTTTCTCTTAATTTTCTCTTTTCTTTCTCTCTCCTCTCTTTTCTCATTATTTATTTTAACTGCATCTTGTCTCCCTTTCTAAATTTTCTCCTATTTACTATACTAATATAGTCTGTATATATTTAATAACTCACTATATACATAGATAAATAATAGTCTAAATTATACAACAACCCCCCATTAATATTAAAAAATGTGCACGCTGATTGGTCAGCGTGCACGTTGCAAATCAGAGTTATAGTAATGGAAAAAGATCCGGTCGCCTGGACTTTTTCCATTACTATAACTCTTTTTTTACAGCAATGGAGAACGCAAGATCTCCGTTGCTTCACATTGTCTCGCTATGTTAAACGAGTTTAACATAGTGAGACAGCTTTAAAAAAAGCAACGGAGATTCTCCGTTGCTTTTTTAAAGCTGCCTCGCTATGTTAAACCCATTTAACATACGAAACAGTTTGTAAAAAGCAACGGAGATCTTGCTTTCTCCATTGCTTTTGCCCACAGCTCTGATGTACTGCGTAGGCATACGCATGCTCAGTACATCAGAACTGCCGCAGAATACCAGACAGCTGCGGAAGGGCAGCAAGGAGGCATTATACAATGCCATTATTTAAGAAAAGTAATTTTTTTTCTTAAACAATGTCATTGTATAATAGCAATAACCCACTTCTGGGTGTGGGTAATGCTGGATTTACCCATGGTTGCCTTTGTTTGGCCACTCGGACTTCACCCTCGTGACCAAACCACACCAACCGTGACTAAATCCAGCATTACCCACACCCAGGCGTGGATTATTGCTATAATAATCTAGTTTTAAGGTAGACTAATTGGAATAGTGAACTTAATTAATTATTACAATATTTATTACATTAATGATAGTCACTGTTATGCTTACTGGGATTGGGGAAATGTTCGTGATTAACTCTGAAATTTTCCATTCATGTACATATGTTCTTTGAATTATTTCCTTTTAGTATTAACAAATACGTAAAAAAAAGGAGGGAAAATGTACTGTTGGTTAAGAGAAGTGACACTTTCTTCACATTCTATTTGCATTACCACAGCAACAGTAAAAATTGCTGCAGTTTCTAAGGACACTGTGAATCTGCGAAGTGCATTTAGCCTCACAGATAACAAATAATAAGAAAAGTAATGCTGTTTAGTTATTAAAATGAAAAACAACCTAAACAAGGTAAAATAAATACATAATAGGACTATTTGTGTATATTTTATGATTTATCCTCATAGGATTATATATTCCTGGAAACACAACTGAAATGTTCCCAAACTACTACTAGTTGCTTAAATAAAAAGTAAAGCCGAAATAAGAAGACTCATTTTAACATACTGATTCCACAAGCTGTCTGCACTGTAAAAGTTAATTTTTATATGTTACTTGAAACTGACAGTCTCTAGAGCACATGAAAAGATACATATTACTTTTTGCAACATGTTATTTTTGCAGTTACCTCACACTGTACAAACTCACTTGGCAACTGATATCTATTCTTTTAAAATATCAGTTTAAATATTAAATGTGCCCTTGAAATGCTATTGACATTTTGCCAAAATATAATGTGAACTGTAAAATGAATGACTTGAAAGAAGTGAAGTAATGCATAGATTTCAAAGACAGTTCTTGACACTACAGTAAAAGTAAAAATGCATGTCAAGCAAAGTTCTTCATTAGCACTCTTCAAGAAAAATCTTGATGAGTGGATGGGAAATAGGAAATACACCCTGGGGATCACTTCTGTGTCTCTGCTGGACAGTGGCACAGGAAAATAACTTTCTTGGGTGGCGTAAGCTATGGCACCTTGCTGGCTAGGCTTACGTAGGCCCTTGGGCTGATAGCCTAGTACCTACCTATGAACCTATGTATATTCACAAGGGAGTATTGAAATGTTTTAGTCTTCCAGTTAAAATAACTTACTGTCAACATTTTGCGATATCAGAAAGTTTGAAGAGCTAGGAAAACTACTATTCTTTGTCTTTATAATGATTATTAGACAGATGTTAGACTCTGCTTAGTTTAATGAATTGTAACATATGTTTATGAGGAAAAGTGGACTCAGTTACTCACATTGGACTACACATTCCTGGAAACTCAACTGAAATGTTTCCAAATTACTTGTGAATTTAAATGAAACTGCCTGAGTAATAAGCATAATTTACTTTAACAACCTGAATCCATAAGCTATCTGCTCTATATATACTACATTATATATATCACTTGCATATGACAGTCTCTAGAGCACACGAAAAAATACATATGATTTTTGCAACATGCTATATTTGCACTAACCATACATTCTAAACTAACTCAATTGACAACTGACAAGTTATTTATTTGAAACATCAATCTAAATATTAATTGTGCCCTTGAAATAATGTTGCCATTTTGACAAAACAAAACCTGAATTGAAAAAGGAATGATTTGAAGAAGTGAAGTATTGTATAGATTTCAAAGACAGCTATTGACACTACAATATAAGTAGAAATGTATACATGCAATGAACAATTTAATTTTATTTATACTTTTAATTAAAATAGCTTATTGTTAACTTTTTGCTTTATCAGAAAATTTAAAGAGCTAGGAAATTATTTCTAATTTGTCTTTATAATGTTTACTAAAGTGATGTTAGTCACTGACTTGTTTAATGGATTGGGAGTCATGTACAAGACGGACTACTGAATGTTATTTCTTTTTACCTATGTTTGCTGAATTTCTTTTATTAGTACTGATTTAAAACAAGGGAAAGAAAGGGAAGGGAAATCTCTGTTTTTGGTCAAGGGAGGAGAGGCTCAAGAGTATTCTAACTGCCTCGAGAACTTTCTAAGATGCTCTAAATACTATTTGATTAATACTTACCTAAGGAAATTCTTGATTACCATATAGGTACCTTCACATTCATTCTAGACCGGATGTGATTACCCATTCTGGAAGCAGGAGGTGCCCTATGCAGGATGGGAATTGTCAGGGTGACCATAGTTCATTCTTAGACTATGCTTTGTAAAAGCACTGCACACTAGAATGTAGGGCACCTCTACTCAGAGTCAGGATACCACTGATAAGCCATGTCTTTCCATAAATGTAAGTTGAAGTTGGTGAGCTGAAGAGTGGGAAAGTAAAGGAAGACAGTACACCTACAGTAAATTCATATTTCGTTGGTAATCACTCATTGTTTCCTGTAGAGTCCTTTTAGTCAAATTATTTTAGTAATAATCTATTTGTTGTTGGCTTATTTAGTGTATGCTCCTCTGTTGCACTTAATGTATCCAGAATGACATATCTGACATGTTTGGGATCTTTTAAGGGTAACTAAATATTGGATAATTTCTAAGTCAGCATAATAATTGTTTGCACTACTAACATTCCATCCTGATATATATAAAAAAACTTTATTTTTTATATTATCTGGTTAACTTGCTATGATGTCATGTGAACTTTTATGCCAATGTATTTTTTATCTGATTATATTATTGTTTTTACTTGCTATCTTTCTTATGTAACCATTTATGCCTTTTTGTAAAAGTGTACAACTGATGGAGATTTTCTCCCCGGGCCTCTACTGAAAACGGACATATATCCAGTTGGACTAGCCCGGTCAACAAATGTAAAATAAAATAAAATAAATAAATAATATATATATATATATATATATATATATATATATATATATATATATATAAAATACTTATAGAACAATAATAGAATAATATAGAATTTCATATCTCTTTTAAGAAAATTCGCCATATAATAATTTAACATATGGAGCTCAGTTGATATTGTTGGTTAATGGTATGAGTGATAATCCAATAGATCTATCTTTATCGATTGGATTAGGAATGACTTTCATTCCACGTTTAATGGGAAATTCATATTTATTTGTATTTAATACTTTAGAATTAATGTTTTATAGAAGTACTTTTTTAAAGCCTGACCAGAATTTTACCCTACTTATATTTAAAGAAGAAAGAACATTAAATTACACCCCCAAGTTTGCACACATAAAAATAACATCCAATGTTATTGAGAATATGGTATAACTACTATAATCAAAATAAAAAAAAGCAAAAAGTTTCTTCCAACAATAACTTGAAATGGATTTAACATTCTTATCATTAAATACTAATGGCTTAGGGCGGCCACGGTGGTGCAGTGGTTAGCATTGTCGCCTCACAGCAAGAGGTTCTCCGGTTCGATCCTCGGCTGGGGTGCCTTCTGTGTGGAGTCTGCATGTCCTCCCTGTGGTCGCGTGGGTTTCCTCCGGGTGCTCCGGTTTCCTCCCACATCCCAAAGACATGCTGCAGGTGGATTGGACACTCCAAATTGGCCCTAGGTGTGCGTGTGAGTGTGCCTTCTGTGGAAGGTTGGGCGCCAGGCTGGCAACTCGACACTGTAAAACTCCACTGCCATTCAATGTGCGGACAGGTGATCCGCTGTGGCGACCCCTAACCGGGATAAAGCCGAAAGAAGAAGAAGAAGAAGATCATTAAATACTAATGGCTTAAATAATGCAAATAAAAGATCAAACTTACTAAAATATTTAAATCTAAATAAGGCACAAGTAGTATTTCTCCAGGAAATGCATTTTAAGACTAATGATAGCTTTATATGGAGCCCTAAGGACTATCCAGTCTTAGCTCAATCTTCCTATAGAACAAAGACAAAAGGAATATCAATTCTCTGGAAGAAAAACATAATCACTCCAAAAGTTATTTATAAATATGAAGACAAAGGAGGTCTACTAGCATTTGTTATAATTAAATTTAATAACAGAATATGGACCTTAGCTAGTCTATATTGGTTACAGGAATTGGAGCAAGAATGGTTAAAAAACACCTAGATTTTATTTCCAACAATTATAAAGGAAATCTTATACTGGGAGGAGACTTTAATTTACCTTAGAAGCTTTTGAAACCACCAAGAAGTCTTTTCGCATAGCAACTATTTCAAAATCCTGAAAAAAATGGATTGATTCATTTAATTTAATAGACACTTCTGAAGTAAAAGATGATAAATCCTTATTATTTTCCCATAAAGACCATAGATTTGGAACACAAACCAGAATAGACAAATTATTCATAGTTCAAGATTTACAAACAAAAATCCTCAACTTCTCAATAGTTCCATGCACCTTCTCAGATCATGACTCTGATAATGAAGCTCCAAATAGAGTTTAAACCTTTAATCCTCTCAACTAGAATTCTATCATATATCACGAAAATTAAAGAATTCAGACCCTGGATGTTGTCAGCACTACAATTATTTCTTGAAATTAATAATACAACAGAAATCAGTAGAGTCATGGTTTGGGACTCATTAAAAGCATATTTATTTGGTAAGACTCTTAGCTGGTACAAAAACAAAGTTAGAGAGTGGGAATCTGAATAATTAGACTTGCAAACCAGAGTCTTGACAGCAAAATCTAAAAAAAATCAGAATTGTCCAGAAGTCAAAAAAGAAATAGTGGAATTAAATAAAAAAATATAATGAAATTCTAACACACAAAACTTGTATAGCCTTGGAAAAATTAAAAATAAACTCATTAGCCACCTCCCCCAGATATCTACATAACTTATCTACAAGAGTTAAAATTCAATCTAAAGCAAATAACATTAGTAGTATATGTCATGAAAAGAAAGGGAAAAAAGTATCAGATATAGGAGACATCCTTGAAGCATTTCGGTTCTATTATACACTAGTAACTTATTTACCTTTTTCTGCTATATTTTCCCCTCATCTTACAATCCTCTTGCTCTTACTACACTGCACTGCCTATCCTTTCCTCATCCTCCTCTCATACCACATTTATCTGATCCCTATCCTCTCTCTCACCCACTCTCCTTTAGCCCCTCCCAATCGTGTCTTACCTGCTTTCCCCTATTTCCCTCCCCCCGCCTACCTCACATCCACTCTAATCCCATAAAGACTACCTGTCCTTCCTGGCGCCATCTTTATTTACTAGGATAACCCCCTGGCTGCTGTGAGCTCCTGGCCCTTGGGCTTTCTACCTTTTGTAAGTACTGAATATTTGAACTGTGAATATTTTTGATGTTTATTGTTGTAAAAACATATCGGGCTCCTCACAGGACCGCCGCTTTTACCATATAACTGCTTATCACTGTTGGCTGGCATGTACCTTTGCATCTTGCTAATTATTGGCGTTCACCACATGGAGCAATATTAGAGTAACTAAATCTAGCCCTGACTGACTCACATACAACTATATTTATATTTCCTCTGTTTGTTTATCTGTCTTCACTCACTGAGAGGTCCCATATGTCCCTAAGTTTTGAATACTGTTGTTGGAGTTTGCTTCCCTAGGAAAATAATGCTACAGCTCCTGTGGCACTAATATAGCGCTCTGTAGCAAACTTAAAGCCCTCTGGGTATTGTCCTTCAATTCAGCTCATGCTATATAAGTGAAACCTGTACTGTCTTATAGACATTATTACAGCGAATGTATGTTCCAATCCTGTATTTATTTTTAATCCTGTACCTTATCTACAAGAAGCGGACATAGGTGTTAGCTCTTCTTTTAGTATCTTCTACCCGCTCGAGAAGCGGACATAGCTGTTAACTCTTCTTTTAGTATCTACTACCGGCTCAAGAAGCACACCTAACAAAGGATGCATAGACATTAGCTTCACAGGAGGAACTCCTTTGAGTGTACTCAATATACAAGAAGCGGACATTGCTGCTAGCTTCATTTTTAAGTATCTACCACCCGCTCGACAAGTGCGCCTACCAAAGGAAGCACAGACATCAGCGACTCATGAGAAACTCCATTGAGCGGGGACTTTCAAGGTAGATTACTAACACAAACTTCAAGAAGCTTTTTGTCATAGCTCCGCATTAACTACAGAAGCAGATCCTCGGCCCTTCTTTAAGGATTCCTGCTTGCCCTGTTAAAGCAACGGGTAATCAGAGGAGTATTTCCCAGCACACATATGCATGCTTGTTTACCGTACAATACAACACACATAGCTACACACGCAGCACACCTCTAGTTACCCCTGGTTTATTTAACTGCATAGAGTGTACCAACTACTACCTAATGTACCTTGGCTGATTCTTGGCCATAATATGAACCTGTCCTGTAGTTGTGTAGTCATTTCATAATCTCTATCTTCAGTTTTATATTGATTTTCAGCATTCAGTTTCTGTTTTCAAATGGGCCCCCTTATCTTTCAGATGTGCATGCAATGCGACAGTGACTAGCCATTGCCAAATCAACACTGTAAGAAATGATTGCTTTAAATGTTGTATGCTGTCTGCTTTGCTACTACTACTGAAACTGTTAAGAGTACTGTTAATGTACCATAGTACTTTAAACTTTGTAACACCTATATGTTGACTGGTTTGTTTCAACTACATTAACTGTCTAATTATTTCTAATGATTGCATTTAATGATGAGTTTTTATCAACTACATTAACTGTTTAATAGTATTTTTTATAATTGTAGCTGTTCCTTGGTAGTTCTAGAACAGTGTTTTTCTCTACATTAATTACAACAAGCCAGTGAAGGTTATATCGTAACTGCAATTTTTTGTGTGGGTCTGTGGTGTTCAGTGCTCTACTTTAAGTTTAACATGTTTCTGTAGGCAAATGAACCAACCTTAAGATAAATACCTTACTAGTTTGTCATATATCCTGTAGTATTCATCATTGTTGCATCCCTGCTCATCTGTTGAATGTGTTTTTGTCCTTTTCCTAAACTGTACCTGTGTCGAGGACTGCATGAATATTGTAGCTGCTTATGTGTACTTGCTTGGGTACTTGTGACTGAACTACCTACCTACTAAGGTTTTTGTTTCTTCTCTCTCCTTGCTAGCTGTCTTGATTTTATCTTGCCCATTCTCAAGCTATCCAACTGGTCAAAGCTGCAGTTTGAGTTAAGAACCTACGTACAACCAAGGACCCTTCCTAACTCTGCAACTGTTTCTGCACCCTATAAGGGTTCCCTGTGCTATTCACCAAAAGAAAGAAGAAAGTATGTGTTTTATTACACTGGCTGTTTAAGTGTAGTATCCTTGGTCTGTATAGTCTGTAATTAAAGGCCTCTCAGCCAGGTAGGCCAGCAGCCATACCCTCCCTCTGTACCCTGTAGTTAAATCCAGCCCCTGTCTGCCTCTTTAACATTTCTTTGCTGAACTGAGCGACCATCAAACCCTTGACTAGTCCCCTTCAGTCAATAGTACTGTGTATTTGAAGTCCCTGGCCACTAGGTGGCACCCCTGTCCAGTCTTTAGCCTTTTGTCTATCCCTACACACAAGAATAACCCATTCTCATGACTACTGTCTTCATCCTGTTACAATAGCTCTCTCTTACACCTCTTGTCTTGCTGTATTTTCCCTTTACCCTCCTTGGAATTCTTCCACTACACTTCTCATCTATCCTTCAACTACTCCAACCTAACTTACCCTATCAGTCAACAATCCACTGATTGTTTCTCCTTGCCTGTTTCACTCACTGGTCTCTACCTGCTCCATTCGCCCTGTGGGCTCACTCCGCTCCCCTACCTTGCCCCCAATTCCCACATGCCCCCAGTGGTCCTAAATTTATTTATGTAAAACCACACCCCCACCAAATCAGAACCAATCAAGCAAATGATCTAATTACCACTCCCAGCCCTCATTAATCACAACACATTAACAATTATTACCTACCTCCCATCCCTCCTACTTACATCATCTCACTGACTAATTTATCTGCTAACCTGCTTATACTTCTTTACCTCCCATTCTTCATCCACTGTATAATCTAATACAATGGCTTTTTTAACCATACCACATCAAATACAAATACTACTCTTATTATCACTCTTCCCTCCTCTTACCATTGCATATCTGCTTACCTCCTACGAACAAACATTATATGTCTCCATATCCTTCCCCTCCAAACATACTTTAACACCTACACTTCCTACCTCACAAAATTTCATAAACACCACATATAAACCCTGCTACCTACAAGCCAAATATCATAGACTAGCACACATTAGGTATACCATTCTAAATATTAGAAAGTTACTTGACTATTACTACAAGCCTCGGTACCCCATAAATAAAATATACCTCCACTCCTTACTAGATGGGGACATCCATCCCAACCCCGGCCCAAACACCATACTTCCTACTCACAATTCCAACTCTAACAATAGTAATACCCAGGCCCCTACAAAACCTTTTAACTCTCTTCTTATAGCTCATCTTAACATATGCAGCATCAATAATAAAATTGGCCACCTCCATGCCCTCCTAGATGACCATCTATTTGACATCCTATGTTTATCTGAAACATGGCTAAAGCCTACAAACAAAGACAAGAAAGTAACCCCTCCTGGCTATAATATTCTTAGACTAGACTACACAGCCAAAAATGGAGGTGGGGTAGCAATCCATTACAAAGCAGAGCTACAAATCACCACTGTAAACCTTAAACCACCTTCTGACAATAATGCTGAAATTCTCATTTCTAAATTGCAGGTTAACTCATGTAAATCCATATACCTCATTTGTATCACCCTTCCCCCAGGAAATAACATTAATACCATTGAAAATATCCTTAACTGGCTCTCTATTAATATCCCACAAGAAACTATAGTCTTAAGGGACTTTAATGTAGACTGGAACTCTTGTAGTAATGTACACCCTACTACCCACATTAACCTATATAGCTTTTCACAATATATTAACTCCCGTACTAGAATTAATAAAACTAATAACAAAGAAAGTACCTTAGACTGGATTCTGACTAATACTCCTCACCTTACATACAGAGTAGGTACCCTCCCAGATGACCTAAGTGACCACTCACTAACTTATTTAATCAGGCATAAAACTAACCTAACTTTTCCTAACACTTTTAGGACAATACGTACTAAAAAGTGTTTTAACCCTGAACTCTTCCAAACAGAACTTAGACACTGTAATTGGTCTCCACTTAAAGCACTTCCACTTAATGAAGCTGTAGAATACTTTAATTCCACATTCTTAGCCATCTTTGACAACCATGCCCCAACTCGCACTGTTAGAAATAAAACTAAGCCTGCCCCCTGGCTCTCAAACACCACTAGGCAAAAAATCCATCAGAGAAACAAATCTTGGGCCAAATGGAGTAATACTAAGGATCCTACAGATCATCAAACCTTTAGACAACTAAGAAATCTGACAAAAAAGCCATCCTCTTACACAAAAAAGACTATTATTACCAGATACAGCAAACTTACCAAAAAAATACCACAAAAGTTTTGGAATAGCATCAATAAACTACTATACCCAGGACAATGCAGCACACCTAACCCACAAGGCACTAGCCACGGGAATCCCACTTATATTGCTAATGCCTTTAACTTCTTCTTCACACAAGCCATCCAAACTCTTGCTAGACAACTTTCTCCAGATACTTCAAAACTGCCTACAACCATGACACACCGACCTCCACCTTTTCAGTTACAACCAGTCTCTCCTTCCTTTATCTGCTCCCTTCCCCAAAAACTAAAACCTACCACCCTCTCAGCCGACCAATTCCCAGCAGAATACCTGCAAAAAGGGGCTAAAGCATTAGTCTATCCCATCTCCATTCTTATTAACCATACCATAAATGAAGGTACCATCCCACCTATCTGGAAAATTTCTTATATCATCCCACTACATAAAGGTGGGAACTCCTATGACTTTTATAACTACCATCCTATAGCCCTACTATCTCCCCTAGCAAAAATAATGGAGAAATGTATCCGTAAGCAACTACTTAGCCATCTACTCCAAAATAACTTACTTGCCAACTGTCAACATGGATTCAGACCATTCCACAGTACCACCACTGCCCTCCTATCCTTCACAGACTGCATTAACAAAAACCGGAGCAACAATACTCTTTCCTCTGCAGTCTTTATTGATTTATCCAAAGCTTTTGATATGGTCAATCACCAGCTCCTCATAAATATTCTTAAATCCTTTTCACTTGATCCCTAGCAATAAATTGGTTCAAATCTTACTTAGACAATAGACAGCAAGCTGTGCTATGGGACAATAAACTATCTAACCTCCTCCCCATTTATCTTAGCATTCCGCAGGGCTCTATATTAGGCCCACTCCTATTTTCAATCTTTATCAATGACCTTCACTCTGCAATTCCTCAAACCACCTGCATTCAATACACTGATGATGCTACAATTATCTGTTCAGCCACTTCTCCAACTGAACTACAGTCCCTTACCCAAAATGCATTCAATACTGTAGAACAATGTTTTTTAAACTGCTGCCTCCTCCTAAACCCCCCAAAACCTAAACTTTTACTGTTCGCACCAACCCGAAAGTCCACTCTAATAAATTTCTCTCTCACATCTAATAATGGCACTTTCATATCTCCTGAACCTACCACCAAACTTTTAGGTATAACAATAGATAGTAACCTTAACTTCGATATTCATATAAACAGCACAGTTAAAACAATCAACAAAAAATTAGGATCCCTCTATAGAATTAAACCCTTTCTTACTCCAGTGGCCAGGATTGCTATAGCCAGAACTCACTTAATCTCCACTCTACTTTATGTTTCTCCTATCTATACTAACCTTTCTAAGAACAACCTAAATAAACTGGCAGTCTCCTGCAATAATATTGCAAGATTTGCAACTGCCTCTCTTTTTAGAACACATCATTTTCTTAATCTAAAGCAACTGGGTTGGCTTGAACTTCCAAAACAAATTATTTTTCAACAGCTTACTATAGTCCATAAAACCCTGTACCAACCCACCAACACTCCAATACTCACTAGCATTATTACCCCCTACAACAATCTCAGGAGCTTACGCTCCTCAAACAAAATACTTATCAATTCTTGCAAAACCAACATCTTGGCAGGAGACTCCCTCTTCTCTAATGCTGTTGGAAAGCACTGGAATCTTTTACCCACTGAAGTCATTTCTCTGGCCTCGTTAATTCTTTTTAAACAGAAGCTAAAACTTCTCTTCCATACCCACTGGTTATGCCCTTGTACTAACCCTGACTAACTTTCCCTCCCTCACTTGAAATGCAGTCTCCTCACCTGTACAGACTTACCCTTAAGAAACCAAATACTATGATATGACAACTAAAATATATGTATATATGTAAATAGTAACATATTTTTGTATATTTGCCATGTACTACTTGAGTTATGCCTACTATGTGTACTGTACTTTATATTACCAACAGATATTAAGTTTGACTGTTGCAACCCTTTATATTGTTTTATTATATCTGTCTTGGAGCTTATCACTCCTTCTTTTTTATATGTATGTTGGAGCTTTTCTCCCCGAGCTTCTACTGAAAATGGACATATATCCAGTTAGACTAGCCCGGTCAACAAATGTAAAATAAAAAAAATATATAAATATGGAACACTTCAAAAAAGAAGATTTAGATACCAACCAAATAAACTTAGATATAAACCTTATCAATATAAAAGAAATTCCCACAAACTTAAAACTAGACCTACAAAAACCTATATCCTACAAAGAAATTGTTGACAAGATAAAAGAAAGTAAATCTAACAAAGCTCCAGGGATAGATGGTATAATTAAGGAAATTTACAAACTCTTCCCTTCAACAGTAATCTCCCTTTTTCATAAAACTTTGTAAGAAGTCCAGTCAGAAGCAAAAATACCACCCTCATGGAAATATTCTCTCATAACACCAAATCTAAAAGATAATAAACCATCAGAGCTTTGCACCTCATTCAGACCTATATCATTACTGAATAATGATTCGATCCTAGCTAACAGAATTAAAATCCCACTTTCAAAGACAATTAATAATGATCAAACTGGATTTTTAAATAACAGGCACACACATGATAATATTAAAAGGATACTTACTCTTATAGATTATGTGAATAAAGAAGATAGAGAAACACTTGTAATCGGATTAGACATAAAAAAAGCCTTTGATTCCCTCAACTGGGAATATCTATTTAAAACTTTAGCATTATTTGAATTTCCTCCTCCCTTCATCTTATTACTAAAAAACATATATATATTAATAACTTAGCCTACATTAAATTAGGTCCTTTCACCTCAGAATCTATCCATATAACGAAAGGTACTAAACAAGGATGCCCTATTTTTACTATTTTATTTGCTTTGGCTATAAAAATACTTGCAGAAATAATACACTATAATCCAAGAATAAAAGGAATAGAAGTCTATGACCAGTACATATCTAAAATAATGTTTTTGCTGATGATATTTTATTAACCTTATCAAACTCCAGAGAGTCATTAGGAGAGCTAGAAGAAGTAATGGAGAAATTTTATAAGATTTCAGGTCTACACTTTAATAGATCAAAATCAAAATTTTCTATTTTTAAATAAGAAAAAAGACCTACAAGTTACAGATAAATTCATCATAGGAAAACAAGAACTTCCGCTAAATTATTTAGGAATAGTGTTATGCAAAAATATAAACAAAACAATATTAATAAATTATAAAAACATTACTGAAACAATAAAAATATATATAGAAAAGTGGAACAAAATTATATTAACTTTTGAAGACAGATTGCAATTAATAAAAATGGTCTTATTGCCAAAAATACTATATGTAGCATTAGCAATACAGTTAATTCCTAAAAGATGCCATCTTAAAGAAATAAACTCATGTTTAATAAAATTTTTATGGTATCCCAAAAAGAATAGAGTAGCTTTAACTCATCACATTAGACCCTGGAAACAAGGAGGATTGGACTTCCCAGAAATAGAAACATATATAAAAGCATATGTGCTTAAAACTACAATAGACTGGATAAACCCAAATTATTTTGCCAACTGGAAAGAATTAACAATGGCTATATTAACAAATGAATTTAATCTGTTAAAAAAATTTAATAGTAGACAAATCAAACAAACCCTGGTACATACTATGCATAAGTATATAATATAATATAACAAAACCTTCTAAAACAACACTGATTAATCATTACATCAATTCCTTTAGGAAACTTATCAATGCAAACATAGATCTAAAACTTTGGTTTGACCTTTTAACCCCATTTACCATTATTAAGAACTTTCCTCACAAAATATATAGGGAAACAATAACCTCCTGGGAACAAAATGGATTCTTATGCTGGTTTCAGTGTGTAAATAAATTAAATGCTTTAGATAAACATATGATTAAAAACTGCTTACAATATTCCAACACAGGACTGGTTAACCTTACAAGGCATTCTAATGTACACCCAAGATTTATGCAGACTAATTAATAATTCCTCATTTAAAGATATTCCAAATATAATAAGTTTTCTGCATGAATTTATATATAATAGTTGTGAAAAGAAAAATTCCATTTCAAATCTATATAAAGAGTTAATAACATATAAAACCATTCCCAAACCATCATACACTCAGTTCTTAATAAAAGGTCAGTCAATGCAGTTAACAGAAGAAATTAAAAGTACAATCTTACTATTAGTTAATTACACCTCTAACACACAGTACTGGAAAATATTTAACTGGAAATACTTACATAGAGCATTTTTAACACCAGTTAGAATTAAAAAAATCAGTACTACTAAAACGTTTTTTGCTGGAGGTGTGAAAAGTCAAATAAAGCAGACTGGATTCATATTTTTTATGAATGTAATAAAATTAAATCATATTGGAATGGAATCAATCATTTTTTACAAGCTTCATTTAATGAATCCTTTACCTTAACTAAAGTATTGATAACACTAAATGTAAATGAAGGTCCCTACCTGAATAAGACAAATATGTATTTGTTATGGACAATACTAGCTATATCTAGGAAATGCGTAACCAGAAGGTGGAATTCAAATACACCCACGACCTTGGAAGAATTCTACACTTTACTGAAGACAACTGCATTGATGGAAATAAAAATCAAAGAACTACGAATCTATCCCAGGCCATTGGAAAATAATCCTTGGAAGAAAGTTTTATCTTTGTTGGACACTCTGCAATAATCGATATTGTATCTCTGATAACTGATCTGTTAATTCTATATTTAATAACATACAGTGTATAATAATTGAAAGTAAGGCTATTGTAAATATTGTACATAGTTGTTTAAAATGATATTTAAAATATTATGTAAATGTTATTTTAATTGAAAATAAAAAAAAAAATTGAAAAAAAAAAAAAAGAGTACAAGCTATCAGATTCCAGGTCAGGAAAATAGTTCACAGTACCAAACTTTCAGCCTGATTATTTCTTCAAGTCTTGAAGTCAATGTCAGGTGCCATAATTTTCACTCAGGCAAGATTTCATATAAAAATTCTTCAATGGATGCTAGAAAGATAATTGTCGATTCTTTATCATTGAATGTCAGCACAAATAAGAATCACTCAGGCATGCAAGAAATACCTTTGTTGATGGATTACATCACATTAGGTTCATCATGTCTGTCCTTTCATTGTTCATCAACCCAAAGCCATAGTGATCACGAATGCAGCCCTGATGATTTGGGAGTGGCACTTCCTGGAGAAGATAGTCCAAGGCACTTGGTCCCCTGAGGAGGCCAATGTTCGTATCACTGTCCTGGAAATGAGAAGAGTGCTCTTAGCATTGCAGGCCTTTCAAGACTCTTTCCATTCCAGGACAATTGCGATTGAACAGACAGTATGTCACCAGTTTGGTACATTAACAAACAAGGAGGAGCCAGGTCTTAGCCCTTTTGTTGAGAAGCTCCATGAGTGTGGCAAAGGGTGATCTCATCCAACTGCTTTGTCATAGCAATGCACATTCCAGGGGAGTCCAAAATGACAGGAGACAAATTCAACAGGTCCATTCTACTACCTCATGAGTAGTCTCTCAACATTTTTGTGACATAAATTATTTTCTGCTGATGTGGCCAACCTTGCTGTGATTTTTTTGCTTGTCCCCTAAACAACAGGTGCAGCATCTTCTTTGCCCTGACCCCCCTCAGGGGGAATTACCGACAGGACCTCTATTTCATGGTTGGCCCCTTGGTCTCCTGTTTGTTTATCCCTGACTCACTTGATCTGCAAATTTCTGCAGAAAGCTGTCAGGTTGAAGTGCAAAGTGATCCTCATTGCACCTTACTGGCCTCAAAAGATTTTGTTCCCCTTCCTTTGGCATCATCTACTTTAACCAACTTGGACTCTGTATCCAATTCCAGACCACCTGTCTCCCCCAACAGGCTTGATTCATGGAGACATTTCAAACCTAAAGCTAACAGTCTGCTTTTTCTAGTTCTGTTAATAGCCATACAACTGATGCTCTCTTCCCCTGCCCATCACATACTTTTATCTCCCCATAAGGCCTCTACAAGAACACTTTGCAGAAGTACATGGAAAAGATTTGTTTGGGGGGGGGGCACAGCAGAAACACATGGACCCCTTCTCAGCTCCTATACAGAGTGTTCTTGAATTTTTGGCAAAACATTTTTATGAGGGGCCTATCTCTTCAATGATTAGAGTTCAATTTGTACCAGTCTCTAATTTTCCAACTGGATTTGAGAATTCCTCCCTGCCTTCACCTAAGCTGGGAAAACCATTTTTGAGAGCCATCTTCCTTCTCAGATCTCTATATAAAGACCCTACCATAACTTGGGATTTACATTTTATACTGCAGACCTTCATGCATTCCCCCTTTGAGCTAGAATCTAAATGTGATCTTAATTTCCTGACCTGGAAACTATCTTTCTAGTGGCTATTACCTTGGCTAAGAGAATTTCAGATCTTCAAACTTTTTCCTTTAAACCTCCCTATTTGAATTTTCATAAGGCTAGAGTTACATATCATACCAATGTTTCTTTCCTTCCTAAGGTGGTGTTAGAATCTAATATTAACCAGTCCGTTAATGTGCCAATCTTCTTTCATAAATTTGAAAACAAGGGTGAATATATGTTATTCCAACATTAACCAGTCCATTAATCTGCCAATCTGATTTCTTAAATTGAAAACAATTTTATATTTATTGGACATCCACAGATACATTTTTTCATGAATGAAAATTTTTAGAAAAACATCAATTATTTCTGTACTTTGCAGAGTCTACATTGGGCAAACCAGTTGAAAAGGTAACTCTAGCCAGACGGCTTATGAACTGTATATCAGTTGTCTATAGCACATTGGGTCTCACGTTACCCAAAACTTTAACAGCCCATTCAGCCAGATCCATGGCAACTTCAGTGTTTCTATCAAGGCTTTCCACATATGATATATGTGGGTCTGCAACCTGGGCTAATTCTCATACCTTTATTACTCATTACAAACTTGATCTGGTCTCAAGGTAACGAGCAGCCTTTGGCTCAACTGTGCTCAAGAATATCCTTCCTTAGAGTCAACCCGGGAATTTATCTAGCTGGGGACTTTCCAAACAGTTTTAGATGGAATGAAAATTGACATCAGATAAATAAGTTATGTACTTACTATACTGTTTCATCTGTGCTGTCCATTTTCATTCTTCTGCAAATTCACATCATGAACCCCCAACCTTGCTCACAAAAGAATTCTTGAAGATTGAGACATTATAAGGATACCACTGTCCTTCTTGCTTGAGCTACAGAGATAGCTCATTATGTTAGTATTTTTATAGTATCTTGTTTTATATTTTATAAGATAGCAGACAAGATTTGAGGAATGCATCTGCATTATGGGTAAGGGAGGAGCTTGAGATTTTTCTGGTGGCCATGAGATACAGTTATGACAAAGTCAGATCTGAGGCTTGGATTAGAACCCAACAGTTGATCAAGAATGAAAATGGGCAAAACAGATGAATGGTAACTACATAACCTCTTTTTTTCCAAGTCAGACACTTTAGTTCACATTTTACAGTTGGTTTGAATGGTGTTTGAATGGTGTTTCAGTCAAGGCTTGTAACACTACATTCAAATTCCATGGTAAAGTAGGATCTGTAAAGAGGGATTTCAGTAAAAAGGTCCTTTTTATAAGTGCTTTACAGAGTCATGATGAAGCTAAGGCAGAGCTGTCAACTCTGACATGACAATTAGAGATATCAACCGTTTGTACTTTAACTGTTGATGAACTAGACTAACAAGCACTATGGATACTGGTACACCAAAGGGTTGATTTTTCTTTGTTGTGCCCAAAAAGCAAATCTTTTCTGTTCATTTTGTAAATCTTCCTAGTGGAAGCTTTGTGGGAAGACAAAAGAGTGGGATAGACATGGGAGGACAGCTTGGGCTGTGTAGCTATTAACGGAATTGGAGAAACCATGCGGGGAACTTTAAGGTCAAAATGTCCAGATGAATCTTGCCTGCTGCATCTCACAGAAGGTCTGGAATTGGGTCCAGGATTGACAGAGGCCAAACTACAGAAGGCCAAAGGATATGGGTCAAAGAGGATTACTGTAGTCTTTAATCAAGATGCTTTCTGAAGAAATTGAGGAATCAGAGGGGTTGGAGTAAGCATAGAGGAGACCAGGGGGCCAATTGTGGAGGACATCATCTCTCACTGACTCCTTTCATGGGAAGATCAGGGCAAAAAACCTGCTACACTTCTGGAGGGTAAATGCAAATAGGTCTCAGCATAGTTGGCCCCATTGATGGAATATCTTCTCTGCAATTTTCTTGTTCAGGCACCACTCTTGATGTAATAGGATGGACAACTTTTCTGCTATCACATTGGATTTCTCCATAATGTGCATTGCTATCAGACAGCGACTGGATGAGATCACTGATTGCCATACCCCTACAGCTTCTCAACATAAGGGTAAGATCTAGTTCTTCCTTGATTGTTGATGTACCAGACTAACAACATATTGTCCATCTGAATTGCAATACTTCCTGAAGGGAGAGAGTCTGGAAAGGCCTGTAATGCTAAGAGGACTACTCTCATTTCTACAACATTGCTCAGCATACTAGCATATCCTTAGAACCAGGTACCTTGGACTGTCTTTCCCAAGAACTGCTCCACTATCAAATTGGGATGTGTCTGTGTTCACTGTAGCCTTGGCCTGAGGAAGTATGAAAGGTCATCCCTATAAAATTTGTTCTGAGCAAATCCACCACCTGAGATATTTTATGTATGCCTGATTTATTCTCATCTGGGAGGACAAGGGCTGATACAGAATGAATCACTGTCCACTGAAGAATTTTCATATGAAAAAGGATGTAAAATCAGGGATGACAGCAGGAAACTTTGAATTATCTTTTGGACTATTTTAATCAAATTATTTTGACCCTTGACAAGGGAAGGGAGGCTGCCACTGATACAGTGTTGAACAGCTGAGCTGGTTCTAGGTGAGGTTTGTAGATATTGATTGTAATACCTATGTGAGAGCAAAATTGCAGCACATAATCTTTTGGTTTGATCACTGCATGCTTGGTCAGAGTGGTCATGAGCCAGCCATCCAGGTAAGGAAACTGTAGATTAGTATGCATGTTGTACTTCATCAGCCACCATGGCTAAACAAACGTGTATATAAAGTAGGGAACAGGTGTAGATTCTGTTAGTGTGTAGTGTATCTGCCATGTGTGAAGTTGCATCTGAGAGTGTGACTGAAGTAACAGTGAATCACCGAAGTATAAGAAATCCAAGTAAAGTATTCCAATGTACTGAAGCAATGCATCCTGATATGTGTATCTAATGAAAGACAATTGAATTCACAAGAAGCCTCTGCGTCTCTTTAATGAATTATGACACGTGTGACTGAAACAGTCAGAATCCGTGCTGTCTCAAGTGAGCCACTACTACTGCCATGCAACACATCTTCATTGCTGCAAATCAAATTCCAGTCCTTACATATAAGTAATATTCCTTGATGAAAACTGATCATTTCTCCCAGAGCTTCCTTAAGCTCCATTACAGCAGTTTTTGATGAATATAAATACATCTTACTGTAATCCATCTCCCTTGCCAGTAGCCCTTAGCACTACAAATCTTCCATTACTATCCTTTTTGTTTGTTTTATCTTCTTCCAGATGAGCTGGTGTTGCAATTAATAGAAGTACTCTTGTTTTCCTTTAGCTCACATATTCCCCTTAATAACCATCCGGAGAACCTTTGTTTTATCAAATTCACATGCTCAGTTCTTTCCAAGTGTGTCTCCTGTAACATAAGTTTTTTCACTCAATTTTTTTGATACACTTCATTATTCCTTTTTTTTATATTTATCTATATACCATTCACATTTAAAGACAGTACAGAAAGCATCATTGCATTCAATAGTTATTAGTCCCGTGATGATGTGATGTAATGCCATCTGTCCAATGGAGAATAGGGCAGTGCATGTGTAAATATGCTAGCATAACCCGCTAGAGTTTTCTAAAGAATTTTAAGTAATTTCACTATTCCTCTGATCTGTACAGTTGCTTGTATTAAAAATTTAGTTGTAGAGTTGCTTATTTTGAAAATATTTTGATGGTGGGTCTTGCTGGACACAGAGCACATGTCCTTGTATGTCAGACATTATTATTATAACTGATTAAATGCATACATTTTAACAGAGAATTCTAGAAGGGAAGAATGGTAGTTTTTGAAATTGTTCTATAGCTTTCAGATGCTGTAACAGATGTGATGTAATTTCAAAACCAACACTGAAAGGACCAAACTCTTTCTGTTTTGTTTTGATTTTTTTGGAACATGACAAGTAAAGATCTTTGACAGTTATTGCAGTTACTCAGTCAGGTAAAATATCATCATCTTGCCTTTTGGAAGAAATTATCCCAGCACTTCATTTTGTCTTGCTGAATTATTTCAGTTAAATAGGGAACACTTCTTTAGACAGGAAACTATAGTGAGATTAGTTAAGTATTGTTTTCCTGTGTCTATGTAAATATATCCACTGTGTTATTTCTTATAGCACCTGTGATTAAAACTCTGTAATTTCCTGTAACTAGATATCCAGTATTTTGATGTTTTCTATTTTATTAGCTAATATTACATTTTTATATGCCTTTCATTGTGGCTGGTTTTTTAGAGAATGTTTTCACATCTTGAGAGTGCTTATGCTTATTTTAGTGACACTGACCACCCTGCAAAGCTTTTTGCTTTGGTCACACTATACCATTTGTATTACAATTACTTTTACTCAGTAATTGGATACCCTTGCCAAAGCTTTAGTGTAGCTGACTAGTGTCAGCATGATTACCTTATAGTCTTGGCAGAGTGGCATATCTAGTAAATCTCTGCCAGCCTTTCCCAAGACTGTGTGTGCATGACAATAAAAAAACAAAAAACTAGTGTGGGTGTGTCTGCTACTTACAACTGGGACACAGTGCTCCAAAGTAGTCAGTGTCGAGTCTTGTTTGGGGTCTGGAGAGAAACAGAGAGCCCATTCCCAGGTCTAGATCATGTTCTGTATGCCATTACAAGAAATTCTGCTTGGTGCAAACAGCTGAATTTCAAAATAATGAATAAATCCATTCCTGTTTTTAGTGGCCACCTCTCACTGGTGTCAGTGGTGAGGATTGAGGCTCATTCAGTACTCGCCTAGGGTTGAGAGGCCATCACAAGTCCAACTATGTCTAGTTCTAGCTATTGTGTTACATGCATACTCTGGTGGACAGGTGGAAGTGTTATATACTATACACTGTTAGTCATTGGAATGAATAAAAATACAGACTGCAGATGTCACATACCTCTTTCTATTTAAAAATCATGCAGTCATGTTATTGTTCAACTGCTCCTACATTTGAAAGTTTTAAACAGTGTTACATTTAACCATATAACATGCATTTTACCACAAGTTACAAGACAACAGATATCAACCAGCCTAAAAAATCCTGTAAAGTATTATGTTATAAAACAAATGAATAAAAAATGTAGTAAATAGATATTTCTAGCCAACCCTTATATATTGTGTGTTAATCACATTTAAGAAGTGAATAGCAAACAATCATGCAAGTTGTATACAATAAACATTTTAATCATTCTGTAAGTTATCTTCTCAAACTCCATTTTTAAAGTAGGGATCCAAATAAACCTTGTTATGTTTTGCTTAGTTATTTCTCTTCATTTATACATCAGCTGATAATAGTTTCAGTATTGGTGTCAATGAGGTCTGGTCATTTAAACTAAGAACTGACATGGCATTCATCCTGAGCTGCCAAATGAGCTCCCTTTTCTCTACCTGTGTTTCCTAACTGCCCCCTCGATGCTCTTGGGTATTGTTTCTAAAATACCAAACTTACACTTTGTAAATGTGGGTCACATGTCTCTGTGTCCATAAAGGGCACTGCTTGTGTTGCTTTTGGCAGTTGTATGTAAATGTTGATAAATATGTTCACAAGACTGCCTTTCTGTCTTTCCACTGCAGAAATATTTATGGCTTGAGAACATTGCTGTATACCCTATTCCTCTGGTGTTGCAATTCCCATCTACAAAATGTACTACTCTAGTGAGTTACCTATACTGTTTTTCCTGTTCTTCTGAAATATATCTACATTGGTTGCATGCACTATAATGTTTGGTGCCCTTCTTGCTATACATTGTTTTTATCTTGGGTTGTTCCAATCAAAAATGTAACTTCTTCCCACTCATATAGACAAATCTTGGAGTTTCACCAGTGGTAGTAGAGATATCATCATTACCCCTAAATATGTTCTAGTTTCTAATAAATATATCCTTTTTTTTCTTTGGTGTAGCTATCCAATTATAACACCACAGACTTGATGTAAACCCTTTCCTGATTGTATTTTGTCCTGGTGTCTCGGGGCACTACCCTCGTGTCATACCTAATAGTACATTTTATTTAGTGCTCCATCCATTAGTAATTCCACACTAATTTTGTATACTACATCTCTTGCATATCCACTTTCTCAGAAAATATAAATTAATTTATTAAGTCCCATCTGGAACTTGACCCTGTTAGAACTCATTATGGATGCTCTTACTAACTGACCTTTGAAAATGTTCATGTTTGTGTATCCAGGGTGACGGCTGTTGAGCTCAAGATATTTATTAGGAAATGTAGGTTTTCTGTACAGCTTTGACTGTCACTTGAGATAGTCAATCTGATTGTCAGTGGGGCTCTGGTTTAAATCTTCAGTGGGGCTCTGGTTTAAATCTTACAAAAAGGTTAATATTGTTGATGTAGGTAATATACTTCTTTTCCCATTGGTATATAACCAGGTTAACATATATGGGGGCACAATTCCAATCATTTCAAATGTGGTATCCACTGAACAATCACATGAGTGCCTGATTTTTAAATAGAAATTATTTTTATATGCAAGTAAAATGGTTCTGGATAAGTCTATGGTTGAACGGATGACAGCGTTTGACCTTTTTTTATATAATTGGCATTTTTTCCTGTTTGGAATTTATACATTCTCTGTTTCTATTTGATGTCTGCAGTCTGCATTTTTATTCCCTTCATTGATGAACTAACAGTCTACTCTGCATAGAAATTAGAGTGTTGTTGGTAACTGTTCACCACGTGAGCTTTTTTGTTTTACAACCTTTTTCTCTGTCTATGTGGCACACTCTGGTTACAGTTCTTCTGCAACTTATATAGTGGCTTCTTCTCATATCCATTTCAAAATATGTCACATCTTACAAATGTATTGGTTGTATTGAAAACCTTCAAACAAAAAACAACCCCATATTTATTGAACAGTAACACACAAAACTATGTACAATTTCAAATATTGAAGTTTTCAGCTTGTAATAGGAACAAATGTCCCAAACTGACAGCTACACTTACAGACATCCATTAACCTAAAAGAAAGGTTGTCCATGCTAAGAAGCATGGTGCAACTTGTGCTTCTACTAGCTGCTAACTGGTTTTGACTTATCTGTATAGCTCTCCTAGCAGTGAAAACACCAGAATGCTTTCAGAGAACATTATCTACTAGCCAGTTCTCTTTGTTTCACCAGCCAATCACTCTCCACCAGACTGTAACCCATTTCTGCTTGTTAGATTGACTCAGTGGGGACATGAGACTCAGACAGCCAATTTCACATTATCAGATTGTCTCCATGGAGCAAAGAGAACCAGACAGTTAATTTCTCTTTATCATACTGTTTCCATGGAGGCATGATGGCCAGATACTGACTTGTTACTAAGCATACATTCATTTGCTAGAAAATAACGTCATAATATTCAGTATTCTTTTTGATTTACTTGGTTTCTCTTAAACTTTGTTACTAAACCAATGTAAGGTACGTAATCCAGTCATTCCCCCAAGCAGGAATGAGAAAAAGCAGATTAATTGTTCTTTTATCATGCTGTTTTAACCAGGCTTTGTCTTTCTTTGTGACATTTCAGTGCCTATGTTTCTTAAAAGTGAACAGCAAACAGAGAAGGCCGGAAGAATGAAAAAAACAAATGAACAGCAGCATCTACTTACAATCCCTATTAAACTTACACATACCTGAGAAAAATTTCCTTTACAGCATGCAAAGAAAACCATACACCACAAGCATAGTACTGTTAAGAAAAGGAACTGTTTTCTTTACTTACAGTTCAATTTCTCCCTTCTCTTCCCTTCTACAAAACATTTTTCCAAACCTTACTGACATGAACCAGGGCACACCTCCACAAATTCAACACATTCTGAAAAAGTCCAATATGTCTAGATGGCCTTGCTCTGTCATATTTCACAAATATAACTATTGCAGTGTAATACTGCATTAAGTTACTGGCTTTATTACTGTTCATCTCCATCTGCCAAATCCTGTCCCTGCTTTATTTCCAATGTTCTCTCAATTCTTCTACTCAACTCTTAAGCTCTGGCCTTCTCTCCCATATTTTCCATTGAAACAGTAGAAATTGTTGCACGGATACAGTCTATCTATTGTATTTATTACTAGAACAAGAAGCAGAATTGCCTTCTGTTTCACAACTACTTTTTATTGGACATACTTTTGGTATTTCATCCTAATTATGTACTTCATCTTGGAATGATATTGTCCCTCCATGAAAAAAATAACTTGAAGACAGCTTGGTACAGCACTTTAAATCTCACACCTGCATCTCAACATTCCCTGAATAGTGGACTAAGTTTACTCCTCTTCTGTCTGGGATACAATGAGCAATCATTATCAACAAACACTCTACTGTCTCCCACTTTTAGTATTTCGACCTTTGGCACAGGTTTGTCAGAATAAGCACCTTATGCTGGTAGGATTGCATCTCTGCCATTAAAGGTCTAGGCTGTGTTCTCACATCCAGGTTTGAAGCATACATACAATGTGTCCTTTCATCTAACTAATGCTATGGAATACCACTTCAGTTGCTTATTTGTGCTTTTATAATATTAATGTAGTATGTTCCCCTCAACTTCTCCGTTACAGCTGAAAATCTCTGGTTTTCCCTACATGCTGTGTCCTGCACTTCTATTATTTTTTGAAAATCTCTTTCTAAGTAGTCTCATATTCAGCCACTGCTATCTTCATTTAAAACACTGCATTTCTGCAGCTTTATCACCTCATCTGAATATCTATCTGTTTACACTTTCTTCCATTTTTAAGGCCTTGTATTGTTTGTGTTAATATACTCTATCATCCTTTGTTTGTTTTACAGGTCTGTGTGCAGTTCTCTTATATGTTCCAGTAGGTATCTGGAAATCATGTCTGGAGGTTTCATTGATTTTTGTGGAATAGCTGCAGAACTTTCCACAGTCACTGTATCTTATTCACTCTTTGTAGCGGATTCTTTTCCAGATGTTCTGTATTTCTTTTTTCCTGGCATCCAGACAGTACACTACTCAACCATTACTGATATTTATCAAAAATTAAAAGTCTACTGGCCTTCTCTGTTGAGTTTCTGTTTTCATACTGGGAGACCTGGAGTTAAGCTGCTACTTATTGTGCAGCCATCTTAGAAGTCCAACATAAATGCTTTCTGTAGAAATTTGAGGAACAAAGGAAGTGGGAAATAAGCATAACAGAGACTGGATGGCCAAATGTGGATCAGTGCAAAATACCTGTTGCCCTTGTTGCTGTGGGAGAAAAAAAAGAGGTCACAGCAAGGACGGCCTCAATAACAGAAAAATGTATATACCACTGACTGAGAGACTACTCATGAGGTAGTAAAATGAACCTGCTGAGTTTCTCCCCTGGTATGTTGGATTGTCCTGAATGTACATTGCAGACAGAAAGCGGTTGGAGGAGATCGCCTATTGCCGCACTCTCATACCTTCTCAGCAGAGGGGTTAAAAATGGTCTCCCCTTTGCTTGTTGATGTATCAAACTACAGACTTGTTGTTGATTTGAATCACAACAGGCCCTAGAGGAACAGCATCATGAAATTCTTGCAAAGCTATGACTGCTCTCATCTCCAGGTTGCTGATATGTGAATTGGTCTCTTGGAGGACCACATGCCTTTGACCGTTCTTCCCAGGTAATGCTCACCAGTTGGGAGGTTTATGTATTCGATGTGGCCATTGGGGTGGTAAAACAAAGGATACACCTAAGCAAATATCATCTGACTGGATCCACCACTGAATGTGGTGTTTGCATATTGTTGAAAACTTGATTGGAAGAAATAAGAGTTGTTGAAAAATAAACTACTGAGCAGCTAGACTCCACTGAAGGATATGTATAAAGTCGCATGCTAAAGGAAGTAGAACTTTCACTGCTGCCATACACCCTAAAGCATGAATAATTAAGCTTTTGAAGTGACACTTCTTATGGTTCATTTAGCCAAAAGTGAAACTCAAAAGTGAAATGGAAGTACATAAGTCTGACTCCATCTGTAGGGCTGAGTTTGACTTCCCTACTCTACTTCAGCTTTTCAAACACACACATATGCACACACTTTAGCTTTTCAAACACACAGACACACACTAATGATTGTCACCTTAAATAAAGAAAAAAAGCTAAAAACTGTTTTCCTGCAAACTGTCAAACGCCCATTACCTCTACAGGACACCACCAACAAAAACAGGCCAGTCCTGCGAACCCCCTCCCCCGACAACTAACAATTGGAAACCAATTCCCATACCACAGAAGTGAATGGGCAGCTACCTACACTGTAAGGCCAGAGTTATAAGTACTAAAACAAACCATACAAAGTATAACATTAAAAAAATAAATAAATAAATAAACAGAATAGCATGCTTGTGATTACTAATAGTAACACACCAACCCTCCTGGATTGCAACCTAAGTCCTGCTTGAGTATTTCAGAGAAAATATAAACTAACAGCTGAATTAACAGGAAGCCTCAGAGCAAATAGAATACACTTGCTTTGAAACCAGAGCTCAGTTTATTTTGGTGACTGTTTTGGGAGATTAACAAGTTCATCGCTTATGTGATTGGTTTAACATGTAGTAAGGGGTACACCCACTTTTGTGTAGACTACTTTCTTAATCACGGTTATAACTGTTTTCTTCAAATGTATAATATTTATTTTTTTCCACCATGTGGTTTTTGGGGGAATCAGAGGCATTATTACTGAAGAAGAACAGGACCTTTCTTATTTGTCCCACGTCTCTTGCTTTGCCTATGTTAGGTCCACTATTCAATTGAAAGGAGGATGTTGTCACTCTCTTTACATGCATTGGGTGTAGGCAAATGTAATGAATGGCTTGTCAGTAGTTCATGGTATTAACCTGTCTTGTGCATTAATCAGTGAGAACTGCTCAAAAGACATTGAGATAAAATTACTGATGTAAAGGCTGACTACTGATGTCATGTTTTGCAAAGCTAACAGCTAAGTTATTAAATGGTTTTGTCAGCTCTCCCAGGAGTGTTAACTGAGTTAGGGTGACAAGTGCTACTCATACCTCTCATCCTCAGAAATCTGTAGAAAGCCATATCTTATGAAGGACAAAGGCCCAAAAATAGGGAAAATTGTTATAATATTTTTAATTTTTTTTTAATTATTGCTCTTACAAACTTAGACATTTAGAAAGTAACTGGATAAAAAAATGTGTGCATGGCTACCATGCATGTTAGAAGTGAAACTTCTATAATGAGCTACGAAAATGTACTTATTTGAAAAACTGTGTGCGTGTGTTCATTTCCACACTTCATTACACAAGTTTCACTTCTAACACACGTAGCGGCCATGCACAAACATCTTTTTTCCATATATCTTGACTTCTCTTGTATCTTATCTTGTATTATATTATGTATGTAGAGTTGGTTCTGTACTTAGCATCTGTCATGTAGCTGAAATTTTCTGTACTTGGTGTTATTTTTGCTTTACAGTTGCTCTGTATGCAGCTTTTCTCCCCAGCTGTCCATTGAAAAAGGGCACATGCTCAGTCTGACATACCTGGTTAACAAATGTCAAAGTGAAGTAAAATAATAATTAAAATTACTATGGTTAGATAAGATAGATGGGATAGAATCAGAAGAACCTGAGACATGAGTGTATCTATGTTTTGAGTAGGCAAAGAGGCAATTTGCATTGCTGCATTCATATCTGCACAAATACAATCCAAAATCTGTACTGGTGTCAGATTTGATCTGGCATACTTGAGTGTTATCCCCAGTGAGTGAAAAATGTGGAGCAAATAGTCCATGGATTGATGTAGGAGATGCATGGTGTGGTGGTGAGGAGCCAGTCATCTGGGTATGGAAACAATCAAAATCCTTATAGACTCAGCTCAGCTGCCACCACACCCATACATTTGGTTTACACCCTGGGGGCTGTGTTGAGGCCAAAGGACAGGAGTCTGAATTGGTAATGACTGGCTCCTATCTGAGAGTGCAAGTGTCTACAGGACTGCCTGTCCAGTTTTGCTTTGATAATACGCATCCTGAAGATTGAGGGAGGACATCCAATGGTCCTTGCTTAGAAATGGCACAATGGACTGGACCTTGACCATTTGGATTTACTTTGCTTAGAACCAATACTGGTATAATTTTTCCCTGACTCTTTGGACATTAACAAGCAAAATTAAGTTATTGTACTCACCATGACATTCCATCTCTGTTGACCATTTTCATTCTTGCTCAACAGGTGGGTTCAGATCTGATCTCTGGATCTGAATTGGCCATTATTGTAGCTCATGGCTACCAAAAGCTCTTGAGCTCCTCCCTTACCCATAGGGTGCCAACCCTAATATACCTCAAATCTTGTTTGCTGGTTGACATAATGTCAGAAATATTAGCATAACATCTTTATTGAAGACAAGGGTTGCCATTGATGTCTGTCCGGCCAGTATACAAAAGCTTACTGTTTCTTTAATGTATGTCAAATTTCACAAGTATGCTTTTCGCTTGGCACAAGGCACAGTGGTGATGTTTGTATATAGCTTTCTCAGAATTGACTGCCCCAATAGGAGACCAGTGTGTAATGAATGTCAGGATCTAAACTGTACATCCATGCCGGAGGAAGACTGGGGGATGGAGGTAGTGAGATAATACTGCAACAGTGAAGGAAAGGACATATATTGTTATGGTCAGATTTTACACAAGTGTACTATGTCCTTCCATTCACTGTTGCAGTATTCCTTCCATGTGGGAGACTGCCAAAGCTCAAGAACAAACCTGGGAGGAGGAAGTAACAGTGCATCCCTCTACAAAGCCATGAAGAATGGCTGTAACAAAACCATCTCTACCTCTGCACACATCATCCAATTTGTAGTGTTTGGTAAAAGTATGCATAGAAGTTCAGGCAGCAGCTTCAAGACTAGAATTAGTATCCAACCCCCTTGAAAAAAGCACCAGAAGAGGCTACAGCTCTAGCTGAATGAGCCTTCACAGAAGAAGAAAGGCTCTTGCCATGAAAAGTGTAAGAAAAATAAAAAGCCTTTGAAATCCAATAAGAAATACCTGGCTTGGATACAGCAAATCCTATTGACCTACGATGACAAAAAACCAAAACAAACAAACAACTTATCACATTTTCTAATACCTTTATTTTTATTTTTTATTTTACATTTGTTGACTGGGAAATTCCGACTGGACTAGGTCCATTTTCAGCGGAGGCCCGGGGAGAAAAGCTCCAGATTGTTATCAAATAGTAATATATTTATACAGAGTTGTAAAAACAAAACATGGTACATTATACTTCAATCAGATATTCACATTGAACTATAGAGACAGTCAGAACACTTTTCAGCAAATAGATACATTACAAATAGCAAGTATTAGTAGATACATTCAGTCTAGACAAACAAAATAGCTGTTAGAATTTTAGTACTGTAGGGCATAACAGTGAATGGCTTGGTAGTTGTTCATAGGTAAGTAGGGGAGGGGATAGTAGAGCTTAAGTTAAGTAATACATGGACATAGCCAGGAGGCTTTGTAGAGGGAGGCACTGTTCCTTCCTCCTCCCTTTACTGTTATTCCAATACAATCTGAGTTGCCTATGCACATCCAAAGTATGCAGCATCCTCTCACTGGCAGATTTTGTATAGGGGAAAAAAGTAGGAAAACTAATAGACTGATTAAGTGACAACTCATTAACCACCTTATGCATAAAAAAGGCTTACTATGTAAAGACACCCATCCCTGTCCTTATGAAATACTACAAAAGGAGGACAAGCCATAATGGTATGCACTTCACTCATCTGTTTGGCAGATGTAAGAACAATGCTGCAAAGTAGCTGAAGCAGCAGGCTCCGAAGGATCCAGATTCAACTTCTCCAAAACAAAATTAAGATCCCAGGGAGAGGGAACAAGCTTCCTGGGATGTCTCCTATGAAGGACACCTTTTAGAAATTGTTTAGCCTGAAATCTACAAGCTGAAAGAGGAGATTAAGGCAGACAAGCAAAGATAGCTGATAACGTGGTCTTAACTGATGGGCCAAACCAGCATTTAGCAACTCAAACAGATAAAAGAGAAACTAAGGAACATCCACAGTAAGTAGGTCCAGGTTACGAGACAGGCACTAAAAAAAAACGCTTCCATTTGGATAAGAAGGATTTCCTAGTACTGGGCTTTCTGCCCTACTGCAGGAGCCACAGCATATCCTCAAAAATAGGTGTCTATGCGGAATCAGATTACTATCACCAACATTGTCAATTGAAGAGTGGACAGGTGGGGCTGGAGGAGAGATCCTATGTCTTGTGTGAGAAGACCCACCCTGTGAGGTGAATGCTGTCGGGATCAAAAGGGAGTCCCCTAGACTTTGGGAGCATTCTGTTCTATTTTGAACAGGACTTTTCGAATGAGAGGAAGGGGAGGAAATCCATACAGAAACATCCCATTCCCAATAAAATAGAGAGCATCTCACTGCCACACCAGAGGACCTGGGACTATATCACAAAACAAAGAAAGCTGTGTGTTCAGAGTATAGGCAAACCAAACTACTTCTGGAGTACACCATTGGTGGACAATGTCCATAAACACATCCCTGTGAAACACCCATTCCTGGGATTGAGATAAGGCTCTGCTCAGTGTTGGCTATAATGTTCACTCTGAAGGGATATGAACTGCCTGAAGAGTTACTTGATACCAGATACCAGCATCCCAAACTGTGTCATCTGGCAAAGAAGATAAGTTCTTGTTCCTCCATGTTTGTTTACATACCACATCACTGTGGTACTGTCTGTGAATACCTTGACAGTCCCTGTAGAAAAAGAGAGGATGATGGGCCTGCAGAGCCAACATAAGCGCTCATATCTCTTTGACACTGATGTGCTCCTTCTGTTGAAGAGGTGATCATCCTCTTTGTAGTTCTTGGGAGCCAAAAGCAGCTCCTCATCCCATGTCTGAAGCATCTGAAAACAGTTCCTGAGCTGAAAGAGGAGGCTGAAAGGTGAGCCCTGGATTTAAAAACAACTGCTGAAACTACCAGAGAAGTTCCTTCTTCAGACAGGGGAACAAGAGAAACAACAAACACTGAAGGATGAGCATGTAGAAACCACACTGACCTCAGAAACAACTGATACTTCCTGATGTGGACTCTGGTCAGAAGGAGTACAGGAATGGTGGCTGCCATAAACCCCGTAACTCTCTTTTTTTTTTCCAAAATATCTTTATTTCAATTTTCTTTTTTCAAATAATAACAATACGGTAACTCAAAAACACAAATAAACAATACAAATACCTATCTAAAGAAAACAGACAACAATCTCGTTCTGAGAAAATTATACATATAAATATATACAATATATACACAAGAAGTCACTACATCATCAAGTAAAGTATGAGAATTCTTATGTTCATTTGGTCTCATAAGGGATAGTTAGAATGGGGATAGTCTATATATAAAGTAAAAATAGAAATGTAACCATTTATTTGTATGTTTAGGGAAAATATCTAGTTACATATATACTAAGAAAAGGGAGAAGATGCAAGAAAGACTGGTTATACTACATTCATTTCTTGTTTAAAGGTTAGCTTTTCATGACAATTTGTAGGCAAATTTTATTTGTCAAGAATTATATCTAGCATGTAACCCCAATATTTTTGGTAATAGCATTTGTTTTTTGTTTTTGAATAAATTAATTTGTGAGATGAGATATATTTGATAGCAAGATTGCTAAAATTTTCCCATGTAATTGGTGACATGACATTCCAATTCTTTGTAATAAAGAATTTAATAAGTGCACACATCGTAATAAAGACATGTTTTAATATTTTTGGGAGTTGATTGATATTAATGTACAATATAGCTGTCTCCCAAGTAAGGGTTGATTTTTCATATCCCATCTTCTCTAATCTTACTCTCAAGGAACACCATAAGTTGTGTATCTTAGTACAGTCCCACATGACATGTAAAATACCAGCTGTTTGATCTAGACAATGGGGACATATAGGCAAAAAGTTAGGATTGAGTTTATTTAATTTAGATAAGGTATAATATAGATTGTTATTTACCATAATTTGTGTATATAACAGCTTATTGAAAGGAATGAATTTGATTGTATTTTCAATGGCTAGTTTCTTATTTTCTTCAGTCAGTGATTGATTTTTCGTTTGCCAATAGTTTGAAAATAATAAAGAATTCTGATGTTTTGCACTCATTACAATTTTATAAGTCCTAGAAATTGTTTTCCCTTTAATCGCAAGATTCTCAAGTATTAATTTAACTAAATCTATGTTCTGTAAGTGTGTGTATTTGTGAGAATTTAGCATTTATAAGATGATGAAGTTGGTTAAGGATAATACTATATTTCATAGGAAGTTTGAGTTCAAGTCTCATTTGCCCCTTGTTAGAGTCTTTCCATTGGTATATATCCCATATTGTGTAGTCTTTTATCAGGCGGTAGTTTGTTAGATTTACTGGTTTATTATTTATTAGTAAATTGGGATTTAGGTGTAACGGTTGTATAAGGGCAAAAGCGTCAGCTAATTGCAATGATTTAAATAGTTTCTGTGTTGTAAGAATCATGTTTTTAATTAGTGGGTGTAAATTCCTCGTGTATATGCTAGCCTGGTTTAAATTCAAGAATGGTAAGGATTTGATATTACAGCCAAGGGATTTCAACTGTTCATACCAGATTTTGGTCCACTGGGGTGTCCAAGTACTTTCTTAATTCAGTAAATTAAAGGAAAACAACAGGATATTAAAGCAGATTCCCCAACCTGCTGACTCTTCCAGTCCCTGTTCTTTGATAAAGCTTAAAAAAATCACCCTTGCAGCTTTAAAAAATAACCCACTCAACTGTTTTCCCTGTTCTGCTTCCTAGCTTTCTATACTGTTTTTGTTTCACTTTGCAAACCAACTTGAAAAACCTGTAGCTGGCTCTGAAATTATGATGTCACATCTGCCATCTGCTCTTGCTCCAGCTATCGGGATGTTTCCTCCCCCAAAGTGATGTAATCCCCGCCTGATTTGCATGCTGTATAGAAGAGCCAGTGTTCCTCCCACATTGTGATGTCAGACCTGCCTTACCCAGCCCACTCAACCTAATAAAACCCATTTGGTGTGTGGAACTCCTTTTCATTGTACGTGTATCCTGTCGACTGCATTTGTTTGAGGGACTACTGAAAAGTTTGGATTGCCTGCATCTTCATCTGCATTTTTGGATTCATTGGTAAGATAAGTCTTCCTAGTGAATTAAAAATGTAATTCTACACACAGCCCCTGTTTGAATGCACTTCTAGCCCTATTTTGTGCTGCCTGATATAGTTTATGCTTCTGTTTGAGGGTGCCACATGGTTCACTAGTGCATGCTGCTGCTGACTAGATTAGCCTTCTGTTGTATTTGCTTGCTGCTGATATATAATTATATGTATTTTGTATATTATTATTGTATTATGGTTATACATTTTATTTGATACTGCTGGTTCTCGGTTAATTATCTAGTCGTTGTGTTCCCGTGTGTGAATGCTGCCTTCTGTTTTAGTCAGGTCCCATGCTGCATGCTGAATTCGGCTTGGAGAGTATTATCTGCATTTATCTTCGTTACTGATACTCAGAATAAGCGGTCTCTTCTTTTTTTTTTATGCAAGTGTTGGTTTATAGTGATAGCTCGTATATTTATCACTACTGCTGCTTGTTTGTTTTTTCTAATTTTAGCATGTTATTAATCCTCATTTCGGCGTCTGTGTGTGCCGTGCTCGTTTATATATATATTTTTTTCTGCTGCACGTTAGTATTTCATGCAGCCATTTTAAAGGTTAGAGCGAGTTGGACTGCAATTGCGACGTTCTCTCATCGGCAAGTAACATGTTTACATGCCCTTGTTTTGCTGTGGGCCATGTTTGTGTGTGCCGATATCCTCTACGTTTCTGAAAAGCCCCCTCACCTCAAAGAAAGTTTCTCTTTCATGGTATATTCTGAATCAAGTTAGGTGCTGCTGTAGATATTTTAGCTCTGTGAGCTGTTCTTGGTATTGTAACACATAGCACTTCTATTTAAAAAATCTGATGAAGTGTAATGTTGGTGTGGGTCTGAAACTGTTCTAACTGAGACCTCCGAGGTCCAGAAGGGGTTCTGCTGAGTCAGCGTAGCAGGAGCATTCATTATGAATGGAGAATACTATATAATTTCATCAGCGGCACCTATTTATTTCCACTTATGTGCATTATTAGCATTGATATTTTACAATAACACTGGTCTTGTACAAACTGACCGTTCGCTCAGGTCTGCTAGATTGTCTTACTGTAACATATCAGTAGCTTTAGTGGTGTTAATTGTACCGTGCCAGATTTTTCAGTTATGGACATTGAAATTGCTTTATCAGCATAGGCAGTATGATTAGATACTAACTTGATTTCAGGGTGTATAGTTTAATGTTGCTCCTTGTTTAGCTTTATAACGTGATTAATGCATCTCCTCTAAACATTCCTGTGTCTATTTTTAGTACCACTATTATGCAAGGATATGATGGGGGTTCACACCTGTGGTTAGTTGGGCAAGCAGCAGCTCAATTCAGTCATGTGTTTGGACCAGTATAGCATTGTATTAGTGCTTTAAAAACATTGAAACACCTCCTCCATATGTTTTATTCAGAGCTGAGGGGGATCAAAATGTATGAAAGGCACTGTAGACTTTAATAACCAGAGTGATTACTATGGTTCTGAACTATGTTTCTGTGACTGCATATATGTGTGTGAATTTTCTAGGGTAAGGAGTGCTTCCAGGTAATAATTTTTTTTTTATATTTAAACTACTAGCATTGACAAGCAGCACCTTTAGGTATTTCTGACTGATTTTTATTATGTTGGCAGGCTTAACTTGGCATATCCTAAAAAAGCCACTATGGTGACAAAGTTTTTGTCAATATTCAGAAGCCAAGTGGTGATAAGTGCAAACCATCTCTTGAAAAGCACAGTGACTTGTTGGTTATGTCTACCCAAGCTGTCAGAGATTGGATCCCCTTGTTGTGACACCAGAAACTAAGCCATTTGTTGAAGTAGGTCATTTTTGCTGGTCCTGTTGTATAATCATTGCTGAAGGTAGGATGCAACTCAAGGCTAGATTCATACCCTCCTGGGACACATGTATTCAGAGACCTCCATGTCCCTCTTCATATAGTCCAGTGAGGTATCATGGACTATGACCGTCATATTGGTTCTTGTGTTTTAAAGCCACAAGTGCGTGTGTGTGTATGTGAATGCAAGCAAGGGGCAAGTGTGTGTGTGTGTGTGTGTGTGTGTGTGTGTGTGTGTGTGTGTGTGTGTGTGTGTGTGTGTGTGTGTGTGTGTGTGTGTGTGTGTGTGAGTGTGTGTGTGTGTGTGTGTGTGTGTGTGTGTGTGTGTGTGTGTGTGTGTGTGTGTGTGTGTGTGTGTGTGAATGCAAGCAAGGGGCAACTGTGTGTGTGTGTGTGTGTGTGTGTGTGTGTGTGTGTGTGTGTGTGTGTGTGTGTGTGTGTGTGTGAGAGAATGCAAGCAAAGGGCAAGTGTGTGTGTGTGTGTGTGTGTGTGTGTGTGTGTGTGTGTGTGTGTGTGTGTGTGTGTGTGTGTGTGTGTGTGTGTGTGAATGCAAGCAAGGTGTGTGTGTGTGTGTGTGTGTGTGTGTGTGTGTGTGTGTGTGTGTGTGTGTGTGTGAATGCAAGCAAGGAGCAAGTGTGTGTGTGTGTGTGTGTGTGTGTGTGTGTGTATGAATGCTTACTAAGCTAGGCATTAATCCCTACGTCACTCGATGGGTTGCCAACTGGCTTACTGACAGAACACACGCTGTAAAAGTAGCCCACTCCAAATCCAGCTTCTGACAAGTCAGTGTACCTCAGGGGTCAGTCCTGGGACCGCTCTTGTTTGGCATCTACTTCTCTGAAGTACAGGCCAACACTAAGGGATTCTGGCTAACAAAGTTCACAGATGACTGCAAACTGTGAGTCATTATTGAATCCCCAAATGTTGTGGATACTCTAGAAAAGGGTCTTACAGAAACAGATGCTTGGTGCCAGAGCCATGGGCTCAAGCTCAGCGCCAAGAAATGTATAGTTATCCCCTTTGGAAAAAAACATGTACCCGTTCTGGGACATGCTACACTTAAAGAAATCCCAATCCCTCAGAGCTACATGCTCCAGGGATCTAAACCTTGTCATCACAATAAACAAATGCTGGAAGGATAGGTTCATGACCCAGAGACTGCCCGTACTCTGGAATAAACTGCCCATACATGTCAAGCAGACCGCCTCTTTGGCCCTCTTCAAACGGAACATTGATAATTGGATGGGAGAAAGAAATTAACCCCGGGAATCACGTCACTCAGCCTGCTAGACAGGGGTCCAGGGTAGAAAATAGTGTGGGAAGTAATAGCCAGGGAATTGTTATGGCTAGGCTTGTATAAGCCCTAGGGCCAATAGCCTAGTACCAACCTATGAACCTATGAACCTATGAATCATAGTTTATTATTTGTATTAGTCTGTATACAGAAATTATACTATAGTAAAGCTTAAAATCAGGTAACCCCAATCCCCTCCTTATCTTTAGCGAGTACATGTTTTGCATATTTAATTCTGGTAGATTTGAGATACCATAAGAATCTTGATATAGCTTTTTCCATGGCAAGGAGGAGGTTTTGGGGAATATTTGAAAAGGTAGCATTTAATTGAAAGAGTATTCTTGGTAGAACATTCATCTTGACAACACTAGCTTTTGACAGTAGAGACATATTAATGTTCTTCCATCTATCCATATCATTTTGAATACTAGTCCATGTAGTTAGTAGGTTATTGTTTATAATATCTTTGAAGTCTGAAGTAAATATTATTCCTAGATATTTTATCTGGTAGTTTATTTTGATCTCACTCATAGGAAAGTACAATTCTTTATGCCCTATAGGATTGAGGGGAAATATGTGTGACTTGTTTAAATTTAAATTATAATTTGAAACTACCGAGAACTCATCAATAACTTTAAGTAAAACCCCATAACTCTCAAAGTCCCTGGCTGTAATGGAGGCCAGAGGAAGAAGAGTTTAGAGGAAGGAAATGAGTTTTAAGGATTTTGCAGAAGGTAAGGATGTCATTATGATGGTCCTCAATCCTGTCCACTGAAACCAGTGAGGGAATGTTCACATTGGGGAAAATAGATACAGTATTTACAGATGCAGATCTCTCTGCATCAAACACAATTTGCCTTAGGAGCACACTAGGAGAACACTCAGCCCAGGGTCTGGATCGCTTTATATTTGTATCCCTCCAAGGCCCCAATAAGGTTCCCCACTAGCACAGCTACAGGCTGAAGTCCTAAGCCAAGTGACCAAACCAAGTCCTCCAGCACCCCTTCTGTCAAACTGCTTCATGTCCCTGCCCCAAGTAGCTCAAAAAATCTGGGCGAGGCTGGCACAGGTTTACCCACTGTGCCCCCTCTTCCCAGACTATAAGGTAGTTCAATCCCTGCCACCAGTCACCCTATTTAATCACTTACTTTAAGACCCTTACAAAGGATATACAATTAATACTGTGCAATATTAATATCAATACAAATAGAAGTAGTTTGACCAAGACAGCTTAGGCCTTTAGAGATATCCCACACAGTCACATGAAATAAGTAAGTATAAAGTTTGAAAGTTTTCTTATTTTGAAAATGCAAAAGGACCAAAAAAGGTTTAAATATATTTAAACATAAACACAAAACATGAACAACTAAATAAATATATACAGTAAAAACACAGTTCTCTTTCACAAGAAAAAATATGAAATAATCGTTGAACAGCCTTAGGCAGTAAAGAAAAACAGCAATAAACTAATCTTGCTAAATATTCCTGACTGCCCTAAACAATACTGTTTTCTAACAACTTACTCAAGAGCAAGCAAGGCAGATGATGGTGCATAATCCTTCCGGTGTCAGGCCTCAACACAGACTATGCTGTACTCATAGATTTCCCCTAGTAATATCTAAAATATAATATCCAGGATGACTAAACAAAATGACTGCATCTCTGGTCACATGACTCTAGGTTCCGACAGTATTCCTTTTAAAGTTTAAACAGGATTTCTTTACCATCATGTGAAACAGAGTATTACTCAGATCTGGTGCAGTTTTCAGGATGTCATAACTCAATTTAACTCCATTCTCCACAACATAGATTGGTCCATCCTAAAACACCTCCCCCTAAATGATGCTGTAAGCACCTTCAATAGCATTTTCATGAATACTCTAAACTCCTTAGCTCCCTCTAGGAAGATCAGAGTAAAATCAAACCATGCTCCCTGGCTCTCCAAAGAGACCAGGTCCCTTATGAAACAAAGAGATCATGCTTGGAAAACCTGGACTAAAATTAAACAACCACCTTTTTTTCAAAAATACAGGCAACTGAGGAACCTTGCAAAAAAACATACAACTAATGACAAAAAGTTATACTATAGCTCTGCTCAGCTTAACAACAAATCCAATCCTCGAAAATTTTGGTCAGCTCTCAACAACATCCTCTATCCTGGAAAGTCCTCTAATCCCTCCCCATACAGTAACTCTTCCTCTCAGGAAACAGCTACCCTCCTGAATAAACACCTTATCGCTTCCATCCAGCATCTGGTAACCTCTAAGTCAAGCTCTACTTCGACACCCACCCCTCCAATTCCCACTAACACAACTTTGTCTTCTTTTGAGCCAGTTCCCATTACTTACATCAAATCTCTACTACTCAAGCTAAAACCTTGCTCTCCTTCCACTGACAATCTATCTCCTACATTCCTCAAACTTGCTGCTGACTCAATTGCCTATCCTATATCTATACTAATTAATCGATCTATTCTGGAATCAGCTGTCCCAACCCTTTGGAAATCTTTCTTCACTATCCCTCTTCATAAAGGTGGAAACTCCACTGACCCCTCAAACTACCGGCCCATTGCCATTCTGTCACCCCTCTCCAAGATATTAGAAAAATGTTTTCACTCACAGCTTCTCAATCACCTCCTCACACACCACTTACTTACCCCTACCCAACATGGATTTCATCATCACCACAGCATCACCACTGCCCTAATCTCCTTCACTCATATCATTGCAGAGGTCCTAGACAACAATAAACTCATTCTCTGTCTCTTCCTAGATCTCTCCAAAGCCTTCGATACTGTCTCTCATCCTCTACTACTATCCAAACTCCGCACTTGCCTGGTTTAATAGTTACCTATCTGGCAGGGAACAATCTGTCAAATGGCTCTCATCCTCCTCACCTTTCCTTCCCATCTCCACTGGTGTTCCCCAAGGCTCCATCTTGGGACCCCTTTTGTTTAACATCTTCACCAATGATCTTTATGCCTCATGTAAAGAATCCTCCCTTATTCAGTATGCCGACGACTCCACACTTATATCCATCTCCAATAACATTCCTGAACTACACTCCCTGACCCAACGGGCCCTACTATCCACTGAACAATGGCTCTCTCACAACCTATTGATCCTAAATCCCAAAAAGACCAAACTCCTACTTTTCCTTCCCTGTTCTCTTTCTCATCACAAAAACCTCCTTTTTATTACATCTTCTAACAATACAACTATCCAACCTGACACCCACACAAAACTCCTAGGGGGTCATCATTGAAGACAATCTAAAGTTCAACCTACACATACTCCAATGTATAAAAAAAACAAACCAGAAACTAGGTCTGCTATATCGTAACAAAAAATTCCTAACCCCTGAATCTAGACTTACCCTGGGCCAGGCACTCCTCCTCCCCTCCCTCTTATATGCCGCCCCAGTTCTTACCAATATTCAGGCCTCCACTCTAAACAAACTCCAACAGACTTACCATAAAATAGTCAGATTCATTACTAACTCCCCATGCAACTCACACCACTGCATTTCTTTAAACTCTTTTCAATGGCTTGAACTTCCCCAATTTCTGCTATCTTATCAATTTCATATGCTACACACTATTCTTTATAAACCCTCCTTCTGTCCATCTCTATCCTCCTTAGTCTCCATCTGCATCCCATCCCGGACCCTCCGTACTTCTAACCAACAATTACTTGATATCTACCACCCAAAAAGGTCAGTAGGCAAACTACTCTACAAACACTCCCTTGCCCATGCTTGGAACAAACTTCCCCTTGACTTACGTTCAATCTCCCACACCTCACACTTTAAAAATTAACTAAAAGCTTATTTTCTCAATTCCAGAACCTGCCCTTGCCATGACCCTACCTAGTCTTCCTTCTCTTTATGTACCCTCAAAAGGACCATACTTAGTACCTCATTACACCTCTCTCTCTCTCTCCAATGTGTCTACTATGCATTTGCATATTTATTTATTTATTTATTTACATTTGTTGACCGGGAGTGTCCGACTGGACATAGGTCCATTTTCAGTGGAGGCCCGGGGAGAAAAGCTCCACAGTTCAAATAAACAGACAGTAGTTACATTGGATTACATAGTGATTAAGAATTTAACATAGCAATTAATTTCAAAATATTTACAGATGAAGAACATAGTACATCAGTAGACAACTAGAATCTTTATCTGCGAAGTACATAACAGACATTAACAAATGTTACAATAAGAAGTTCCTGCTGTATAATAAGTACTAGGCTCATGAGCATCTGAGCTTGCTATAATCAAGGTAGTTAGTGGGGTGGAAAGAAAGGTAGAAATGGGGTGGGTGATATTAGAGTGGGTGTTGCATGGGCATAGCCAGGATGTTTTAGGTGCTTTTAGTAAAGTTTTGAAGTGGGTGCATGATGGTATGGAGGTAATTGTGGGTGGGAGGGAGTTCCATAATTTGGCTATGGTGCAAGAGAATAGTGCTTCACCAGCAGAGTTATTGGCTTTAGTGATCTGCAAGTGATTTTTGTTGCTGGATCTTTGTGGTCTGGTGGTGCGATAGGGATGGAATAGATTCTGGAGGGATGGGACATTTAGTGGATGGTTTACTAGTTTGTAGGTGAGTGAGAGTTGATATCATTGAAGGAAGTGAGGGAGTTCAAGCCAGCCCAGTTCAGCAAGTGAGAGACAGTGGTGTCTACGGTAGGATGCCCCTGTGGCAAATTAGGCGATTTTGTTGTAGCAGGTCTCTAGCTTGTTTAGATCGCATTGCCTTAGGTTGGTATATATTGGAGAGGCATAAAGTATAAATTTATACAAACAAAAATTTTTTATTGTTGACCTGTTGAACTATATCAATGTAAAATTGTTACTTAGCTTCTTTATAATGCAACTTTACCTTTATGCATGTAACCCAACATATGTGAATCTTTTTGCTATAACTGCTATTATATCAATATTGTTTAAAATTGTACTTGTTTAAAATGTACTACTGGAACTTTTCTCCTCGGGTCTCCACTGAAAATGGGCCACAAGCCCAGTTGGACAAACCCGGTTAACAAATGTCAATAAATAAAATAAATATAAAACAATTATTGCTCCTGCAGGGACAAACCATAGAGAAAAACTATTCCAGTAGACATTCTGTCTGCCTTCCTTCAGAACTGAGAGATAACATTTCATTGACTTTAATAGTTCATTCACATCTCCCTGATATTTCCTAAAAAAGGAAACAAGATAAACATTTAACTGCTTCCCTGTCTAGCAGGACCCACTGATAACACATTGGGCAGGATTCACGATGGCTTGCACGGAGTCTAAGAGTCGTGTAAGACTCCATACAGCCATCGCAATCCAGGAACAACCCGAAATCCCGTGTAAGAGACAGCTAAAATGACTCTTACACTGGCAGGGCGTGGATATGCTAATCACCCCACCTGCAGCTGAAAGGCATGCAAATGAGGTAGATTAGCAATCCACAAAGCTGAAACCAGCCCGTGTAAGAGTCGTGTTAGGTGCAGAAATGTACTCAGTTGACAACTGAGTACGTTACTGCAAATAACACAACAGAGCCATGACAGCTCCAAATAGTGTGCAAATGTTGCAGTCAGCATGCCAATGGCCAAATATGTGGCCATTGGCATGTTAACCCGATGCAAACATGAAATAAAATTATTTATTTTTTTTCGGAGCTCGGCGATGTTTAAATGCAGCACAGCCCCGTGCAAACGAGCTGCACTATATAAAACAAAAAAATAAAGGTTTGAAACTCACAAATGTGGGTTTTATGTAATGCATGGATTTGCAATGCAGGGACTAGAAGACCAAAAACAACATGGCCACCGTCTAGTGGTTGCTAAGGGGGGAAGCTGAGTGTAAGACATGTAACTAAGCATTAGAAGGCAATCCTATGTAAATGAGTGGTAGGCTAGTGAATAACACTGTCACATAGCAAATGAGCACATTCCGTGTAGTGTAAGAGTTAGATAAGGGGGAGTAACAGAGTAGGAGATAGGTGACATCACAGGGGGGAATGTCAGGAAGAAATCAAGCTCATTGGAGCAAAGTGGTATGTGAAAGTTGTCAATCACACAGCATAAAAAGAGGAGTGTCAACAGATAAGCATGGGAAAGTCAAGAAATGGAAGGTGTACACTGTGGCCAACACCAAAGTTTCTTGCTGTGTGTGCATGCACACGTGTGCACGCTGGGAGCCGCGAGTAAGACAGAGTGCAACCGTGTAAGGCAGAGTAAGCATGTAGGAGCCTGTTTAAAGATCTGTAAACCTGTTTGCACTGATGTGCGTGCATGTTAACCCGAATAAGCAGATTCTAGTCCGTGTAAGCATGAGTGCGCACGTGGTAGCCACTGTGAGCGTGTTTTTGCTGATATGCGCGCTGCTCCCCCCCTGAGGAAACAAAGAGGAAAAAGGAAGCAGAAGAAATAGTAGGAAACTAGCAGGGAATACTTGTAGAGGTAGCAGGTGAAAACAATTAGAAGCAGGCAATTACACAGGCAGAATACAAGCCCAGCCCAGCACTTAAAACACTGCAAACAGCATTGCAGTATGTTTCTCTCAAGAGACACTGCAAGACCGGAGTAAGCTAGTAGAAGTGAAAACTGAAAAAACTGCACTCAGACCAAATATGCTAGGGGCTGCCATAGCTGTCATAAGGAGACATAGGAGACTTGCTGAGGGTGGTGACAATGGAAATGCTGCCAGACAACCCACAGTGAGGAGACGGAGAAGAGTGTACAGGCCCAGAGTCAGCTACCAGGGGTTACATGAGCTGGAGATAGTGGAGCGCTATAGAGTGGACAGAGACCTCCTGCAGCAAATTGTTGAGCTGTGCAGGCCACGCCTCACACACAGAACCAACAGAGGGGAACCCATCCCAGTGGAAACCAAGGTATGTGTTGACCTAAGAATACTAGCAACAGGTACCTTCCAGAGACCAACTGGTGATATGATGTGGATATCACAGGCATCCGCCTCCAGGGTACTGCACCAGTTCCTGGATGCCATGTCAGCACATGTCGGTGAGCATGTATATTTCCCCAATGCCCATGAGGTATTGGCCAGCTGGGAGCCGCGAGTAAGACAGAGTGCAACCGTGTAAGGCAGAATAAGCATGTAGGAGCCTGTTTAAAGATCTGTAAACCTGTTTGCACTGATGTGCGCGCATGTTAACCCGAATAAGCAGATTCTAGTCCGCGTAAGCATGGGTGCACGCGTGGTATTCACTGTGAGTGTGTTTTTGCTGGTATGCGTGCTGCTCCCCCCCTGAGGAAAAAAAGAGGAAAAAGGAAGCAGAAGAAATAGTAGGAAACTAGCAGGGAATACTTGTAGAGGTAGCAGGTGAAAACAATTAGAAGCAGGCAATTACACAGGCAGAATACAAGCCCAGCCCAGCACTTAAACACTGCAAACAGCATTGCAGTATGTTTCTCTCAAGAGACACTGCAAGACAGGAGTAAGCTAGTAGAAGTGAAAACTGAAAAAACTGCACTCAGACCAAACATGCTAGGGGCTGCCATAGCTGTCATAAGGAGACACAGGAGACTTGCTGAGGGTGGTGACAATGGAAATGCTGCCAGACAACCCACAGTGAGGAGACGGAGAAGAGTGTACAGGCCCAGAGTCAGCTACCAGGGGTTACATGAGCTGGAGATAGTGGAGCGCTATAGAGTGGACAGAGACCTCCTGCAGCAAATTGTTGAGCTGTGCAGGCCACGCCTCACACACAGAACCAACAGAGGGGAACCCATCCCAGTGGAAACCAAGGTATGTGCTGACCTAAGAATACTAGCAACAGGTACCTTCCAGAGACCAACTGGTGATATGATGGGGATATCACAGGCATCTGCCTCCAGGGTACTGCACCAGTTCCTGGATGCCATGTCAGCACATGTCGATGAGCATGTATATTTCCCCAATGCCCGTGAGGTATTGGCCAGCAATATGTGTCTCTTCCAGCAAATAGCGGAATACCCTGAGGTAGTGGGTGCAATAGACTGCACGCACATATGCATCAAAGCACCAGCCGCTGAGCAGGGTAGGGCCTACATTAACCGCAAAGGCTTCCCCTCCATCAACTGCCAGGTTGTGTGTGATGCCCAGGGCATAATAATGAATGTGTGTGCTGGCTGCCCTGGGAGCTACTATGATTCCCATATCTGGCATTTGACGCAGCTGTACCAGACATTTGCCAATGGGGAGATCCCACATGGTCACCTAGTGGGGGATGCAGGTTATGCACTGGAGCCGTGGCTGATGACACCCATCAGAAATGCACACACACCTGAACAGGAACGCCATAATGAGGCACACGCACAAACACGTAATGTAATAGAGCGTGTGTTTGGGCTGCTCAAGTCATGGTTCCGGTGCCTGGACACATCTGGTGGAGCCTTGCAGTACTCACCAACTACACGTACCCAAATTATCATGGTATGTGCTATGCTACATAATATGATCCTGCGAAAACAGCTGCAGCAGGACCAGCATAGGGCTGGGACAAACAGCCCCCCACTATTGCCAAGGCCATCACAGTCAGAGCGTGACTCAGAGGAGGAACAACCTGAGCCTGCCCCAGTAGGCAGAAGGAGGCGTGCCCAGTATGCCCTGGCCTTGGCAAAGAGGCAATGCATAGCACATACACTGGCTCATTAGGAACCCTGGGAATAATACCCCTCTCTGACTCACTCATATAGTAACAGGGATGCCTAACATGAGACAACCTGCTCTCAAACATGTACAGGGAGTGTAGTATGTGCATCCGACAGAGGCAGCCCTGCAGCACCACCTGAGGCATGATTGCCATGTGTTAAGCAATGCAACACCATCTAGTATATGCAAACATGAAGACCCAACCTAACATCTCACCCTCACCAAGCATGATGTCACACTATGAAGACAACAAGATCAAGTACAATAATTGGCTGAGGTATTGCTGTTAGCATGGGGGAACACATGGCTGACAGCCTGGGCTGACATGCCGAGCAAGACATGATGCCCCACCTGCTAGGGATGGCATGCACCCAGCACACCTGGCTGTGTAGATACTGGCAAAGGCTGTTGTCACCCCCCACTGTGCCTAGAATAGGTAAGTCTGGAAACACAAACCCACCACCATAGGTAGCACAAGGGATAATAACCTGGACGTAATGCTACCCAATGCCAGAAGTCTAACCTGCAAGGTGCATGCTGACCAAACACACCACAGCATGGAGAATGGTAATATGTGTTCTGTAACAGAAACCTGGGCAAGGCCCAGAAGAGCACCCTAATACTACCAGGTTATGCCTCATACCATGCTCTACAGCTCCAAAACATGGAACACATGACAATAGGAGTGTGGCTACCAGTAATTATCAAGAATAACCACACCCCCAGGTTGGTACCACAGCAAGAAGCAGCATGGACTATACACGGGCAAGTAACACTGTCTCAAACTGTGTACCTGTTTGAAGCCTGCTACAGACCACACACACAAACCCAGGTACCCCAGCCAGCCTTCCTGAAGACACTTCAGAGTATGAATGTCTCAACAAATACCAAACAAGGCACACACAAAGTATGACATAGGTGGCAATCCATTATGTATGGAAGAAGTAATTATGGACCTAGGGACACAAGTGGATGGTAACCTGTCATGTGACACTCACATTGCCAAGGTGGCCAGGAAGACCTGCTATATTGCCCACCTTAAAATGAAAGGATGCACATGTAGAGCTACAGAGGTCACTGTGCCCCATACTCTTCCCTTATCAGGCCCATACGTGACAACAATGCCCCAGTTCGGATGTACCTTACCTTACACATGCAGCAGTCAGAAAGACCCCAAATGTACCCCACCAACAGGATAAAGGGTCCAAACATTGGACATCTGCAGCCTGGCTGAAGAAACCACAGCCCAATTCAGAAGCATACTGCACAGTCAGAGGTGATGTATACCTGATGTACAAGGCCATGTCCAATCCAGAATGAATGGGCATGCCCCACTGCAGAAACCCCAAATCCAGTAGACACACCACAGTGAGATATCTGAACCTCCACACATAGATTAATAGGATGTGCTGGAGGGACAGATCCATAACCCAGAGGCTCCTGACACTCTGGAACAGAATCCAAGTCCATGATAGGCTGAGCTCCACACAAAAACACAACAAGAGAAATCCGGTGAAGTGCATGGGAGATAGTAGGTGTACACTGGGGGCCATCTCTGTGTCACATCTAGGAAAGTAAACCCTACGTGGGCATAATATGCACATTGCAAGGGGTGTTGAGACGCACACACAGTCTGTCTGTGCTCAAACAAGGCCAGGGCAGATAGCCTAGTATGAACCTATGAACTTATGATGATACAAATTGTGCAGGACACAAAGGATTATCACACAGCTGTCCTACCTGATGGTAGGAACCATGGTGATAATCCACAGATATGCTCTACAGCACTCTAATATCACAAACAATACACCAAACCCACACACATTGCCAACAGCCTACCGAACAGATTCCTTCCAACCTCCCCACCAGCACCTAACTGCCAAATATCTATCCCAGGAGAGTGCTGGCCCCCTGACATTGCAGATGCTAAGGTAACAGCCAGCATCCACAAAGCACAGCACACAGCATCAATGGTACCAGATGGTGTCCTGGGTTGTGTCCAACAAGTACTGTAAGAAGAATGGAACAGCAAATAGCATTACTGCGCACTATCAGTCCTACCACAGGATATGTACCCAAAGAGCAGTGTACAGCAACAGTGGTCCCACACCACAAAGGGGGTGCCTGAATGGATACTGCAAACTATCACCCCTCAACCCCGACTATCTAGGTTCATAGGTTCATAGGTTGGTACTAAGCTATCAGCCCTAGGGCCTATACAAGCCTAGCCATAACAATTCCCTGGCTATTTCTTCCCACATTATTTACTTTCCTGGACCCCTGTCTAGCAGGGCAAAGTTGGCAAAGTAATGGAGAGGATGATCATGGATCCCATGAATAATGAGATTGGGTACCTACAGACATTGGACCCTACCCAGTGTGGCTGTCATAGGGCAGATCCTGCCCCTTACACATGTCTGACTCATGCGAAACGTGCACCAAGCCCATTGATGTGGGGAATGTTGATCACACAGCCTATCTGGACCTTGCTAAACCCTTCCATACAATACTCTAGTTGGCGGTACAGATAAGCTCACCAGCCTAACTATAAACCCCTATGCAAGTAGATGGGTTGCAAACCAGCTCAAGGACAGAACTGACCTGGCAGACATGCTGTAGCCATGGCAGACTGCAAACCAGGTACAACTGGCATCCCACAAGGCATGGTCCTGGGACCTCTCTTGTATGCTATATATGTCACATAGGTACAGGCCAACATGGACGAACTCTGTCTGAACAGGTTTGCAGAGGACTACAAACTGGCCACCATATCAGACCCTCCAGCTGACACAAGCAACCTACAAAAGGCACACATAGAAACACACAAGTTGTGCCACAGCCATGTCAACAAGCTAAATGCATAATAGTGTATAGTCAACCCCTGTGGAAACACAGTACAAGGCCAGAAATTACCACATAGGTGTTAACTCAGTAAGTACATCAGGAGCAATAAGAGACCTGGGGACACAAGGTGATAGATATCCTGCATGTGACAACCATGTGTCTGTAGTGGTTACAGAAACATACCATATACCCACCTAATCATGAAGGTAAGCACAGCTTGGTTAGGGTAGTTCAATGTGCCTCTCCAGTCATCCATCAGCAGCCTCACAATTGTGTACAATGGCCCTTCAGGGATGTACCGTAGCAGACACCTGCAGTAACTGGAAAGACCACACAAATACCCCACCAGGAGGATCGCAGAGCTGTAACAGATGCCATGTGTCGCCTGAGTAAATAAACTGCAGCTCTACACAGTACCATACTGCCTGGCTGGAGGTGAACTGTGCCTGATGTATAGAGCCATGACCAACCTGGTATCAATGGACATTTGGCACCATGTAAACACTGAATGCTGGTGACCTATGCAGCTGACAGGCCTGAACCCCAGCACAGACATAAACAGGACATGCTGGTCCATGACCCAGAAGCTCACTCCACCCATGACTAAACTCTCACTACAGGATATCCAGGGAGTCCCTCAGTGACTGTCATCCAGAGGAATCATGATGACTGGATGGGAGATGGTAGGTGTACCCTGGATAACACCTGTGTGTCATGGGTAGACAGAGGCACAGCACATGTCATGGCAAACACCAGTAAATGTGTGTTGAAGGACAAACACTCTCTGACTAGCATTACAAATGGACTAGGGCACATGGCCATTGTTTGTCACTGTCCACACAAGTTGTGGAATACATTAACAATGTTGGACAGTCATGTACTATGCTGTCCATATCTGAACAAAATGCAACATGGTCATATCTGCACAACTGGCCCTCAACCAGTCTGGTGTGCTCACTATAAATATTACAAGCAGTGATAGGACTGAAACTGATTATACTGTCCACCACAGTGAAAGTTCTGCACCAGTACACTATACGACAATACAACTGTTTGGTCAGCAGGAAAAGATGATGACAACTGTATGCAAACTATCCCATGGCGACCCTGCAGGCACAGCATAATGCCTGTTAGGTTCAGACACAAAGCAGTTGGGCAGTAAGAACACAACCTGATGTTCAACACTCAACTGTACATGTGATATATAGATGGCGTCCACACACAAACAGAAATGTGGTGGTCCACAGATCCCAACATAAGGAAAGGTCACACTGGGCATGCTCGCACATTTAGATAAATGAGACGTGGCAGTCAAGAAGCCATACAAACTGCAAACTGGGCATGCTCACACACTTAGGCCATGTCACAGTTCAGCATTTGCACACACATATCTGGCATTTCTATGTGTTAAGACAGGAACCTCCCACAATACAGACATCTGCCCAGTGCACACAGTGAAGTTATAACAGAGACATAAGTAAAGTACTGGATCCCACTCGTATGCAAACATCTCCCACAGTACACACGTTGTTTATAGAGATAGGGAAGGCTATGGCAATAAAGACCCACAGACAGTATATGAGCAACAGATACTTGCATCTGACAGGTAAACATATGGCCGTAGAGTGCAATACTTGACTGTTGTCCCTAGGGAATACAGAAGGCTATCCACAGTGTATTTGGCATCTGCCTCCTCAGTACAGTAGGCCACTGTGCCTGTGCAAAGTTAATGCATAGATATGCTCTCCCCTGTACTGATGGATAGTCACAGATGTACATACCTCTTCATCCATAATGATGTCAGCACACTATACATATGTCAGGAGCAAAAAGTATACTCAGTAATGTGAATAGTGCGCTCCACTACTGCATCTCTAACAAGTGTCATAACATAGTTAGGTAGGGGTTTGAATCCTGCAAGTGCTCAGTGTGTGTGTGTGTGAATGTGTGTGGGGGAGTAATGTGTGCAATGCCATGTGTATGAGAAATGTCCCTTTTGGCAACTATTACTACACAACAAATGCTGCATATTCCACTGTCTAAACACTGATGATGTCAGCACCCTATAAGTACAGCAGGAGAAAGCAATCCCCCCAGTAATGCAAATAGCGCGCTCTGCTAATGCATTTCTCACAAGTGTCATAACATAGTTAGGTAGGGGTTTGAATCCTGCAAGTGCCCAGTGTGTGTGAATGTCTGTGGGGGAGTAGTGTGTGCAATTCCATGTGTGAGAAATGTCCCTTTTGGCAACTATTACTACACAACACATGCTGCATATTCCACTGTCTAAGTGCTGATGATGTCAGCACCCTATAAGTACAGCAGGAGAAAGCAATCCCACCAATAATGCAAATAGCACGCTCTGCTAATGCGTCTCTCACAAGTGTCATAACATGGTTAGGTAGGGGTTTGAATCCTGCAAGTGCCCAGTGAATGTGTGTGGGGGAGTATTGTGTGCAATTCCATGTGTGTGACAAGTGTCACTTTTGGCAACTATTACTACACAACACATGCTGCATATCCCACTGTCTAAACACTGATGATGTCAGCACCCTATAAGTACAGCAGGAGAAAGCAATCCCCCCAGTAATGCAAAGAGCATGCTCTGCTAATACGTCTCTCACAAGTGTCATAACATAGTTAGGTAGGGGCTTGAATCCTCCAAATGCCCAGTGTGTGTGTGTAAATGTGTGTAGGGGAGTAGTGTGTGCAATTCCATGTGTATGAGAAAAGTCCCTTTTGGCAACTATTACTACACAACACATACTGCATATCCCACTGTCTAAACACTGATGATGTCAGCACCCTATAAGTACAGCAGGAGAAAGCAATCCTCCCAGTAATGCAAATAGCACACTCTGCTACTGTGACCCTCACAAATGATCTAACATAGGTAGGGTTTGTATCCTACAAATGCCATGTGTATTTTTGTCACACAGTTTGTCCAAGTGTGTGGGGTGTTGTTCCCAATATTGCACGACATACATTATATCAGTAATGTCAATGCACACATGATGTATGTGTGTGCCACCTACACATATGTACCTGTGAACTGCAAGAGTTCCCATGTCTGAAGCCTGCCTCATGTGAATACATGGAATATGCATCAGACAACTGTATGACTGTGGTGTTCTGTGCAGGGTCTGCATGTGGTATGTGACTATACAGTGTGGGTTGTAGATGGTATCATCCCACCAGTGAGGGATACATGATTGGTCTGGAGCATATAGTCCACATGTTGGTGATGAACAAGTGCAGCATGTTGCCACCACTTGTGGGAGTGGTAACAAGTTGTTCCATAGCAATGCAGGGAATGAATGATAAGAACCCTTCAGATAGGGTCTTGCAGCTAGAATAATGCTCACACTGTATGTTTGGGTAGTCGCAGTACAACCATATAATGGTGTGTGTAGAGACCGTCATATTCCCAGTGTTGTCAGGAAGGCCAAGTGGGTTTCCTGGGTATGGGAGTGTGGTGTGTGCCAGGCTATGAACCTGAAGGCAGTCTAACCCACTGTGTGTTGCACATGAAGAGGCTCTGATGCTTTGTGCAGTGCCACCAACCTGGAGGTGTGTGTATCTCAGGTGCCTTTGGATACATCCCCCCTGTTCTGGTTTGGTGCATGTGTAGGGAATGACAAGCATGATATCAGGAATGACCTGGCACTGATGGTGTGCACCTGGGAGCCTTGTACCAGGAGTCTGTTACTGCACAGATATTGCTGTACCCCATGCTAAGGACAGTTTCCACTGCATGCATCTTGAGGTTTACACTGCTGCTGTTGAGTAGCATTGCTATTAGTGTCCTATCCCATGTGATACCTGTGTAGGTGGCTATGTAATGTCAGCCTTGCATACAAAGGCACTATGTGTGTAGCAACAGCCTCTGCCAATATACAAGGGCCCATGGGTGACAGGTGCAAGCTGTCTCAAGCAAAGCAATGTGGCTTGTCCAGCATGTAATCCCACACTGACAGGCATTGGATCCCCTTTGAATGTCACTGAAAGATACGTTAAATGCAGAAGCTGATGATCCTGTCTACATATTGTGGCAGTATTCTTGGTGAGGGTGAGATGATACTCAAGGCCAGGGTCATACCAGCCTGTGCCACAAGCTCAGAGAGCCCCTCTATGTCCCCTAACATGTAGTCCAGGGAGGTGCATCAGAGGTCATACACACTGGCACAGACAATGACTGAGTCATACTTCTACATGCCTTGGAGTGACTGGTATGCTTGTGTTATGTGGTGAATCATAGTGCCCGATGGGCAGCTCAGCATGACCGTCACCTTGTTCAGCCTGGGAGCAGGACCTCAGTGTACGTGACACTATAGTAGGTGTGTTGTCAAGCTGTATGGCCTGTGACTGTTTGGCACACAGGCTTTGTGAGCTATGTGTTGCATGTGCTCTGCTCTGGCTTAACATTTGCTTGTGTGTCTGCTTTGCAGGTGTCAGCTGTTCAGGCAGGATGCTATTCTGAGAGCCCAATAATGTACCTGTGTATGTCTGTGTTTGAATTGCGGTCATGGCAGGTCTATGGGAGACTGGTACTGTATTCACTGTAGTATCCCACTCCACCTGACAGGGAATGCCAGTGCTGTGTTAACAGAGCTTAGCCCCCAGTTTGGCTATGTGGTTGCATCTCTCACATGTGTTGTACATGTATGGGAAGGGGAGAGGGTTGTCTGTGTACATGAGGCAGCTGTAACATTGCCACATGGCTTACAGATTCACCAAATGGACCTGAGAGTACATCAACAGGTGACCTTTGCACATGCTACCATAGCATTGTGACTCCCATACTAAGTAATGACACATAGGGCCAATGGGGAACAAGGTACTCATGGTGACTATGTGAGGGTGTAGTGCTCTTGATTTGTTAGTGCTGGCATATATGAATGCTGTCTTGAGCAAATGTGAGGTAAGTCATATGCAATGTGTTACAGGCAAGCTACATGTAAACAGGACAAACAGTGACGTTCTGTCAAGTGACACATGGACATCAGTACAGTAAGCAATACAGATGTCACTAGGGATCCAGAGAGGCACTGTATATCTGCACTGCAGGTGGAATCAGTGTTTCAGGAACATAACAGGCAAACATGCATACAAACAAAGCTACAGTTAGCAGGCCTGTATATAGACTATGCTACAACAAACAAGGTGTATGACTTCCAGTAGGTAACAGTGCATATATGCAGGCACTATAAGCCAGTACCCAGACATTCACAGGTCAGACAGGCTGGATCCAGCCGCACCCCACACAAGTGTATAGACCACGTACCTTCGTAATGTTGAATAACTGGCCTGATACCCAAGTGCTCATACCTGTAATAATACACATGTCAAATAACAGACACTGAGCCCTCACTTAGCAGTTCCAGACTTAGTATGATGTATGCTACCTGTCCTGGCACCACAGTATCCTTGACATGTATGGACACTCTCCCTCCTGTTATAGTTAGTTCTGTGTTTTGGTGCTGTCATGCATGGTATGAGGTGTGACCTTGTAGTGCTAGTGTGCTCTTGTGAGCCTTGAACCTGTTGTGTAGTACTGCACAGATATCAACATCCTGAAACATCTGCATTGCAGAGTCGTGTGTGGACAGCATGCAACTCGCAGTTGACATGGCCATCATTGAGTATCAATATGTACATTGTTGTATCCCCTGTGCTACCTATGTAGGTGGCCATCCCTTCACAGCCTCACCACCAGTATGCAAAGATGTGCAGACAGAACACTGTGGTAATTACTATGGGTGTACAAAACAATACATTGACAGTCATACTGTAACTGCATCAGGCATGCTGGTATATACCCACAATGCTATCATTACACTGTACTGTTGTCAACATCATACTATTACAATACGTCTGTGTACTCACCCTGTGCATCAGCACCATGTTAACCTGTTCCTGCACCGATTTTACAGATTGCAGGAGGTGGCACAGTTTCATCATATGCACAGGGTGTGTACCTGGTATGCCTGAGTCTGCCACTGATACAACCAATTGACATGTCTGTATGTGTGTGTTGGTGAGGGACAGCAGTACAAGATGGGGCAATGTTGATGCAGTGTGTGCATGTATGTGGTAGCCCTAGGTGTTACCACTTTGCATGTGTGTATGAATGCACACAGTCCCACCTCATGACTGCCATACACAGGTGTTTGTGAACAGCCACAGACTGTACCTGCCAGGTCATACAGATCACTGTCTGTGGCCACGGACACGGTACCTGTGCCTGGCAGGGGTGCTACGGACCGTATCAGGTACTAAGCCAGACTGGGTACTGTCATCAGAAGCAGGTGGTTGGTGACTGGAGACAGGTCCCTGTTGGGACTGTCCAGCGCCATGTGCACGTGGTCTCCTGGGGCGGTCTGATGACAGCACAGAACCAGCATTGCTGGGGCTGCTGCTGGCGCTATGTGAGCGGCCGCGGGCCTGTTTTCCGCGATGGCTGCCAGCTGCTGCTGTTGCTGGCATACGGCCACGCCAACGCCTCAACCGTCCACCATTGCCCTGGCTCATGGACATGTAGTTGTGGAACAGATCTAATGTGTCCCCCCAACGTATGTCAGTGACCTTGGTGAAGTTGTGGATGGCAGCCGCAACATCATGCATACTGTCATTCATGGCTGTGCGACATGCTCTCAGCTCCCTCAGACCCTGTCTGGTGTACCGTTCCATATGTGACTGTGCCTGCATTACAGCCCGAAACATAGCTGAGGTTGAAAGACCTCTGTGGGCACGTCTGACAGGGGCGGTATGCCCACGGATGCTTCCACTAGAACCCATGGACGTCTGCCTGTGTGGTACCGTGTCAGGACCCTGGCCATGGCTTCTGTGTGGGGATGCATGTGCCACCGGTACCACATTACCCTGGTCAATGCCCACTGTATCCTGTCCATCACCTAGGGACATTGGTGACAAAGGATGTATTGGCAGGATGACTGTGTGCATTGATGGGGTCGACAGCTGTGTACTGTCAATTGGCTGACCAACGACGGACCCTGGCACACCTCCATGTGCCATTACACAGGTATCATCATTATCACTATCCACGGCAGCTGATTCAGGTTCCCTGCTGCACAACACCAGGGCAGCACCAGAACCTGTGGGAGTAAGACAGGAAACACAGTTTACAATGTGTACACAATGTCACCACTGATACACACAGGCACACATGCACACATGCACACAGGTGCACATGCACACATGCACACATGCACACATACACACATGCACACATGGGCACATGCACACATGGGCACATGCACACATGGGCACCTGCACACATGCACACATGCACACATGCACACATGGGCACATGCACACATGCACACATGGGCACATGCACACATGGGCACATGCACACATGCACACACCTCAGTATATGAGATATCAACCCACAGACACAAACACACCTGCAATCAAACACATAGCACTACTGCTTCAGCCTATTATTACTATTGGTATACAGAGTATTGAAGGGAATGGTATTACACACTCACCAGCATGGATAGGCTGCCTTGCTGTTACACCAGAGGGACCTGCAGAAAAGAGACATTTATCGTCAGTGGGCACAACTGTGCCATTGATACTGTGGGCATGATACAGTTCAGTAGTGCAACAGTTAGCTTCCACAGGTGTACTGCAGATATTGAGGATATCACTATTGCACAAAAATTACCAAGATTACAGCTACAAAACGAGGACACACCTCACACATGCATAACCTAACAGTGTACAGAATAGTCAACTATACACATGGCATGTTACCTGCATGCTCCGTGTCCTGCTGCTGTGTGGCTCCAGCCTCCATCATTACACATGTATGCTGCTGCTGTTGCTGTTGTGCTGGAGCCACAACACTTAGGAGCAGTCCCTTCAGTCTGGTGAGGGGGGGATGTCTAGCCACCCCACCACCTGTGGCAAGCTGCTGCCTGTGGATATCCAATGCACGCTGATGGACATTTCTAATTAAATCACTGCAGTGATGGCGTACCTGCTCATATGTCCGGTTATGTGTGCCTATGTCATTTACCCGATGGACCAGGTCTTGCCACAGTGCAGCCCTCTCCTGTTGGTTCTGGCTGGTGCGGGAAAAGAGTACAGCAAAATCCCGCACCAGGCTCTGGTGTATCTCCTCCTCCTCTGCAGCGGAGTAGAGAGGGTTCCGCTGGTGAATCATAGCCCTGAAAAGGAGAAGGAAAATATGTCAGCAATATCTGTCAGCAAACTATGGCACACATAATACACATAATACTCGACTGCAGTGATATAACTTAAGCACCATATATAGCATGTGTCTGTCTATTGGGGGATACACATGTAAATGACCAGATATCAGTGCTCATCCGACAACTGTGCAACAATACCTGGCACACTCCATACGACAGACTAGTATACTGCAGCAGTCAACACACTGTTTCAGGTACAATACACAACCTCACACTGGGGGTTTGTATCAAGGGACTGTATGGGGAACATTATCAGCCCATGCACTGCACACAATGCACGTTACATATTTCACTGGTAATGCACACTACTCTTACTTGCCATAACCCTACCTACACCACAGTGACATACAGGGTAACACAGCACAACATATGGCAATGTAGTATGTGTTGATCGCAATACCTCACACACCTGTCTCTGGCCTCACACCAAGGACACACACTACCATGACAGACAGACAGTCATGGTGAGCAATCACACCAGTACACAACATGCACCCAGTCACTAGCACACTCATTCCACCTCACATATTCTGTTTGCAATGTGTTCATGGGTGTGCATAGTGTCTTAGGTAGGTAGTGTGCTTTTGACCCTGGGCCCACAGCAGCATCTTGTTATTCTACCCTGCCCCTTGTGACATATGTGTTATGATCGTACCTGCTCCTTACAAACAGTTACACAGGGTGACTCATATGGCATATTACCTATCTGCATAACATTCAGCAGGGATATGTCTGATATCTACTCATGGGGAGCCTTTCTTCTTAATTCTGTGTGGTCTACTACAGGGTATGTCATATCTGTGGGTAGTTTCCTGTACCTCCACCATGTGCTCTATACTGCAGTGACAAGGATGACAGACATAGGTAATTTGTGTTGTGGATGTTGGAGGTGTTGCCATGGTTGTTAGACAACTGTCATGGGTGTGACCGAACTATGTATATCCAGCAGTGGTAACCTCTATGTAGGTAGTCTGTGTGCGCTTTGTGATGTTTGAGTGCATTGACACAGTTACTTGCATATGTCTGTGTCCTTCTCCATATCTGTAGCTGTCATGGGAGGTACATACCGTGTAGGTCATTGTGGGGTGTGGAGGGGTACAGTGACCTACATGTCCATAGCTGACACACCATGTCCGCTGGCACATTCCATGTACAGGTATTACAGGAATAGTGTGCCACTGTGTATATCAATGTGGAGCCTATTGTACACTTGTTGCCCCTGTTCCCCCCTGACACATGCAGTGGTGGGCAGGCATGTACATATGTGGTGGTTACTGGTGTCAGTGTTTTTGAATGGGGTATGGTACTCCAGTATCCACACTGGTGTTGACTCCATGCCTTTGACACCAGGCACCTGTTGCAAGACATCTGCACACATGTGCCTCACATAGTCTATATATATATATATATATATATATATATACATATATATATATATATATATATATATATATATATATATATATATATATATACATATATTTATATCTGTATATAGATATATATACATATATGTTTGTATATATGTATATAAAATATGTATATATAGATGTAGATATATACATATTGATGTAGGGAGAGAGGGAGAGAGTGAGAGAGAGACACAGGGAGAGTGAGAGTGTGAGGGGGTGGGACAGAGAGAGAGAGATAGTCATATACAGACATATCTGTTGTCAGTCAGATCTATCTGTATATGTATATGTCTCTACAGATATCTATATATGTATGTGTGTATTACATATATCTGTACGTGCATATTCTACCAATCTCGATGTCTGTGCAGTAAGTGAGAACCTGGTTCAAGGCTCCTGAGAGCACACCAGTGGTACCAGGCTATACCCCGTATCATGCTTTTTGGCCCCAGGACTCAGGACAAAACAAAAAGGGAGGGGGTGTGTCCATATTCATGAAGGACACACACACCTCCAGGTTAGTGGCAACACATGAAGCATCACAGACCATCCAGGTGCAGATAACCGTAGGCAAACCTGCTATACAACTGGTAGCATGTTACAGACCACCCTCCCAATCTCAGGAACCACAGTCAGCCTTCTTGAAGACATTGGAGGATATGAATGTCCCACCACACCATCATATTGGGATACTTCAACTACCCTAACATACACTGGGTGCATTATTCTACCCCAAACACCCTAGCCCAAAGGTTCCCGGAATTCACTAAGTCAAATGCAATGGAACAGCTAATCACCTCTCCCACAACAGGAGATAATATACTAGACCTGATCATCACAAACATGGGGACAATGTGCTACACACCGGAAGTATACCTCTCACTAGTCACATCTGACCACAGACTAATCCCCCTGGATATACATATCCCACCTCCCCCACAACACAAAAGACTACAGTGGGAAACCTCTCAAATGCTGACTTTACACTTCTTATAACTGAGTTGGTATCCTTAATGCCCACTGGGCCAGTGTAAACCACTTCCCACAATGCAGACACCTTCACATATCCTTTCTACGGACATCTCCATGAATGCATGGATCATGCAATCACAAATGAAACCATGACCCTCTCCACCAAGGGCAGGTGTCCTGTGTGGTGGACCCCAGCATTGAACAAATTGTATAACAACAGAAGGTAGCTACTGCACGTCAGAGCATAATTCCATAGAGCTACGGCATCTCTGATCAGCAGTAGTAGAAAGATATGTTTTGTCGTACAAACATGCAAGGCCAACAATGAGAGGGACATCGCTATGGACACTACAGATAACCACAAGGCCTTCTTCTGCTATGTTACACACCTGGGTGGGAACCCTCAGTTGTGTTCACAGTTAGTTCACAGTGACAAACGCTACACTGAACACACAGATAATGCCAACATTCTGGCAGACAGGTTCAGTGCAGATTTCTTCCCTCCCTCACCCACACATGAGGAATTACTTATCCCAGCCGACTGTAACCTCCCTGTCATCTCAGATGTCCAACTGGGAACCACCCTCAGCAAAGCTGTAAACACAGTATCAATGGGACCCAACGGTATTGCAGGTTGCATGCTACGTGAACTGCAAGAGGAGCTACACATGCACATTAAATGCTATTCAGCCATAGCCTTACTACAGCATATGTACCTGGACACTGGCATACAGCAACAGTAGTCCCACTCCACACAGGAGGCACCTCTACAGACCCTGGTAACTACCGCCCCATAAGCTTAACCAGCCTGGTTTGCAACGCTATGGAAAGGATCATTATGGTAGTCATACACAGAGACATTGGGGACTTAGACACTTGATCCCACCCGGTTTGGCTTTGTAGAGGGTAGATCCTGCCTTATGAACCTGGTTGACCTTTTCAAATCAGTCACTAGAGCCATTGACGAGGGCACAGTGGTCCATACAGCCTACCTGGACTTGCCTACGGCTTTCGACACAATACCGCACTCTGGCATCATAGACATGATCAACAGCTGAAATGTAAATCCATATGTCACAAGATGGGTTGCAAACTGGCTAACGGATAGAAACCCTACAGTCAAACTCACTGGTGCCATGTCAGACTCAGAGCCAGTCACAAGTGGTGTCCCACAGGGCTCTGTCCTGGGACTGCTCATGTTCGGCATATAATTTTCAGATGTGGAAGCAGCCATGGGAGGGTAGTGGTTGACAATGTTCAAAGATGACTGCATACTAGGTGCCATAGTTGATATGCCAGCTGACACATACATCCTACTGACAGGCCTCACGGACATCAACAACTGGTGCCAGAGTCATGGCCTTAAACTGCATGCCACGTAATGTATACTCATACCCTTTTGGACGGACAAGGTACCCACATATTATCACATAGACAGTAACCCACTGAGTACAGACAAAGTAATCGGAGACCTGGTGACACTGATCAATGCTGACCTCTCATTTGACACCCACGTTGCCAAAGTGGTTGGATAGACTTCCTACCTTGCCCACCTTATCATGAAGAGATTCACATCCAGATCAAAAGGGGTCATTGTACCCCTATACTCCTCCCTCATCAGGCCCATGACTGTGTACTATGCCCCATTTGGTATGTATCTCACCTGGCACATGCAACAGCTATGGGGACCCCATAAGTACATCACCAGGAGAATCAAGGGTCTGCAACAACTGTCATATGCTGCCAGACTAACGTAACTCATGCTCTGTTCCATAACATACTGCCTACGTAGGGGTGATCTGTGCCTGATGTAGTAGGCCATGTCCAATCAGGTATTGATGGACATGTTCCACCTCATACAATCCAAATCCATCAGAACCACAAGAGCTACGGATTTAAACCTCAGCACACATATGAATAGGACATACTGTAGGGACAGATCCATCACTAAAAGGCTTCCCATACTGTGGAACAGGATCCCAGTTCATGTTAGGCAGAGACCTTCACTGACACTCTTCATGTGCATTCTTGACGAGTGGATGGGAGATCATAGGTTTACAGCAGGGGTCATCTCTGTGTCACTACTAGACAGAGGCACAGTAAACTAATGCTATTATGTAGGGGGGTCTTCACTGTGTCACTACTATACAGAGGCGCAAGTTTCTAAATCTATTCTATACACTGTCTACAGATAGCCTAGTACTAAACTATGACACTGTGAAACTATATATGTCTATGCATTTCTACATCCCTCTCTATCTATGTATACACATATGCATATTATATATATATATATATATATATATATATATATATATATATATATATATATATATATATATATATACTCCTTTTTAGTTCCACATATGTATACACACAGTAACGTACTGCTGAACATCCATTACTGTACAACCTACTTGTACATTGCACTACAACCTACATTGCTATGTGCACATAGCTACCGTCACATACATATGTATGTGGAGCCTTCAGTGACAGTTGCAGTATGTCCCCGGCCCTATGCACATCTTCATATACATAGATACAGACCAATAACACATCTGGAGGGTTCACAGTATGTAGAGTATTATAGTAGTACTTTACATCACCTGTGTTTGTTGCAGCTGTTTGCGTAGGCTTGCAGTTATCTCTCTCTCTCTCCCTCTCCCACTCTCTCTCTCTCTCTCTCCCTCTCCCTCTCTCTCTCTCTCTCTCTCTCTCTCTCTCATGAAAGTATTGCATGTGTGGACTGGGTGTACAGGATGCTTTTGTGGGTATCCATGTGATGGTCTCTGCACCAATTGTTAGCCAGCATTTACTAATTGCATGCAGCCTGTTGTGTAGTGATTGCAGTTCTCACTGTGATTACAGGACTGTGCTATAAAAAGGTCTGTTAGGTAGGCGTAGCCCTTTCAGATTATCAGGGTGGGGACCATGCTGGTTTGCTGTGGATACTGTTCTGTGAGTGTAAGGGTTGGTATGTCTCTCATATTTCAGGCTGTGTTGTAGACACTGCAATGCATGTTGTACTGTAACCTGAGTATTCCTTCCTCCAGTGTCCTCTTCTCCATGTGTATGTAAACTGACACCTGTGACTAGTAATACTGTGCATATGGGTGTGTGTGCTTTCCTGTGGGGATTGTGGTGTAATTGGTATATAGCAGTGGCTCTTGCAATCTGTTGCTATGGCTTCAATATTTGGCCTTTACATTCACTCGTTGTATGCCTGCTAGGTGTCTTTCCTGTAATGTGTTGCTATGGCTTTCCTATTTTCCATTTACATTCACAGCTTGTAATGCTTGCTAAATCTGTTTGGGCAGCAATTCCCTATGTGTTTGTTGTGGTAGGGTGTTACTGCATGCAGTGTGGTCTGGCCATGGTGTGGGCCTTGACACTTACAAGGGTATTTGATCATGCTGCTGAGCAGGCCTCAGATACTCTCGGCATCTTCTATCAGCCTCATGGAATGGTACATAGCAGTGGGTTACTCCAATGACATATTCTGATATTCTGCAGTTGTGACTGTGGGTTATTTCAAGCATATGTATTAGTACACCATTTGTGACGTGCAGGTGGTGCATACCTTCAGTCAGTCATAGTTACCATTGCATGTGTAGTTACACCTTTCTGCCTACTGTTAGTACATTTGACAGGGTGTCAGTGGGGCACAGTTGACATTTGTTTTCACATCAGGGACATCCCTGTAACTCAGTCACAGTTGCTATGTCTGATCTCTTAACTATTCAACTATGGCAGTGTTTATCCTGCTCTGAGTATGTGTGTGGCTTGCCAAATGCTACTGTGACATTATTACCTGGTAGCTACCAACTAGCATGACTGTTTCTCAGCACACAGTACTATTTTACAAATCCACTAGATTTGACAGTAAATATACATGACATGCTTTGTGTACTAGACTTACTATATTCCCTTTACATTAATTCCTACTATTTTATGATATATTTCTTTCAGCACAATGTTCTTGTATAGCTGTCATGGCTTAGTGGTAAGTCATGCAGACTAGTGTTTCCAAGGCTCTGGGTTCAAGACTGGCAGAGGTATTTTATTTTGCTGCTGAGAAAACTACAGGCCTTGTCATTCAGAGTGACTAAGGCACTTTTAAGCAGTTGTAAGTGGGTTAGTGCTGGTTGGCCTCCCAGTATCCTCTTTTCTGGTCATTACAAGCATTCTTGAGTAAAACCCCTTCCCCTTTGGGGCACAGTAACCTTTCAAATAGTACCCTAAGGCAAAATGTCTCAAAGAATCTCTGGGGAAGAAAGAAAGTTGTTCATGAGGAGGCTGAGGAGTGCCCATAAAAGGGGGGGGGGATTTCCACATCATGAATTACCCTTGACAACTAATGGACAGAGCCTAAGATTCCTGATTAATCAGAAGCCATGATGGAATGCAGAGACAGGTGAACAAAAAGAGGAATATGACTGGGAAAGGACTGATACTCGTACAGCACTTGGTTTATCAGGAAAGGGCAACTTTTGATTCCCTGTAGCATGAGTGACCTTAGCAGGTGGAACCTGCTAGCCAACCCTTTTTTTTCTTAGGAGGAGGACAACACTGCCTGCCAACAAAATCTGGCTTACTGGGGTAGTTTCTTTGAAATTTAGGCGCGGAAAAACAAACACGTTTGACTTCCATTAAGGCCTTCATTTTACCCTAAAAAGAATTAAACAACCCAGCAGCTGCTTCCCCAAACCAAAGTTTATCAACAGGAGTACACATCAGCTTAGCATTGATGTCATCAGGTAAAGCCTGAAGCCTTGGCCAAGAATAACTTATAATATAACTTGAGAGCAGCAGCAGCAGCAGTAGAAGAAGCATTTGCTGCTGCATAGCTATACTGGATAGAATGGCGAACCATTTGAGATGAAGCCCCATCCAAAGAGCATAACTTTTATCCTCAGAGTCAGGGAGATTGGAAATAAGCTGACTGTCCTGAGAATGAAGAGCCAAAACATAGCTGGACAAATGAATCTGATAATCATAGTCCAAAATGCCAGAGTACCAAAAGTGTAAACCTTCTTACCTAGACATCCCCTGGTTTTACTGTCTTTATCAGAAGGCAGTTATTTGGATGAAGGAAGCAAATGAAAAGGCTTGTCAAAGATGACAGACACCACTGAAGGATCAGCAGAACATTTCTACAAGAAATTAAAATACTCAAGCACCCTATAAAGCCTATCGGCATTTTTAGCATCAAGGTGCAGAGAATCAGAAGCTTTACAGGCATTAGAAAAAACAACAAACAAAGCAGTCAAAACAGGAGGAATAGCAAAAGGTATTGGGAAATCCATCTGCAGCAACTCATAATACTTCCTCTGGATGCCAGAATCCTGATCAAAATCGCATTTAAAAAAAAATCCATCATCTTAGAAACTGTGTCCCAGAAGGAAATTTCTTGAAAAGGAGTATCAGGACTGTTACACTCCTCCTCCTCTGACCCACTGTCCAAAGGAGAAGAAATTTGACTAGAACAAGTCATGGAATCCTCCTCAGAAGCCGACTCATCTTCAGATGCAGCCTGTTCTCTGGGCCTTTTAACGGGACTACAGGACCAAGGAGGAACGGGAGAAACCCTGAGGAGGTCTTACTGCCATTAAAGCATTAAACAACCCCTGAGTAAAGGTCTGCCACTCACTCTGTGGATTCGTACGAGCGGGAGAAACATGTTTAATTTTCTGTTTCTTCTTTAAAATAATGTCCACCCTACAAAACTTAGAAGGGTTAGACATAGGATGGCATTCAATAATCACAGTAGGAAACTCTTTCCTAATGAGAATTTATGGAATACCCCCCCAGGGCCATCATAACAAATCAGCTGTGGCTCTCCCTGAATTTAAAAAATGGATGCCTGCAAAGCCTCTTCGGACGTGCTGCATGCCAGATCCTTGCCACCCTCCAACTCGGTCATGGCAGAGGGATCTGACAACACAACCAAGCAAGCCTTAGGGTTCTCAGCAACCTCAGGAGAAACATCCAGCATAAGCTGGACATCAGAAGATTCCAGTCTTGCCTTTTTCACCTTCTTCTTCCTTAATGGCAGACACTTGTGGCAGGAAGTTCCTTAAATTGTATCTTTAAAGGGAAGACAACCTACTACAAAAGGTTTCTGGTACAAAAGCTTGACAAATCGAACAGGTTGTATGGTTGTGCAAAGCTCCTAGGCAAAAGAGACACTTGTCGTGGCAGACTATATGGAGCAGCTATCTACGGCACTAGCATTTAACCTTCCTGGATGAAATTAACCTTAGCAGCAACAAAAAAGCCAAGAAAAAAAAACACAGTGGGGTACTTATCTGCTACAGCTTGGACTTTAGCAACAGGCATAGGCATTCAACCAGGGAAGAGAAATGCATTCCAACTGCAGATAATGGATGTAGGCATTCAGACCAATGGTTAACGGATGCATTTGGACTGGCAGCAAACAACTGTAAGGAAGGTACATCCAGACATCACCTTTATGCAATACACTATGCAAGGAGCATATTTCTGATGTTTGGTGTACCTTAAAGCAACATTAGGCTATGGTATACTGGGCAGATGTTGGTCTACCCTTGGCAGGGAATCCCAGATGTAAAGAAGACTGCAACAGTAAAAGGAAAGACATCATTGGTGCCCTTATAAATTCTCCTTCTTCCACAAATCAATTGTGAAAAATGTTGAGGGTTGGTGGGAGGGGAGTTGAAGAAGAATGAAAACGGATAACACTGACGGTGTGATGAGTACATAACTTCTTTATCTGATGTCAATTCTCATTCAATCCTCAATATTTGAGGCAGAGTCCCCAGCTCCCTAAAATCCTGGGTGTACTCAGAGAAAGGATATTCATGAGCACAGTGCAGCTTAAGGATGCTCTTCCCCTAGAAACCAGATCCATTTTGTAATGAGTGATAAAGATATGAGGAATGACCCAAGATGCAGCCACACATATGAAGTACATGACGCTTTGGATCTGGGACCTGTTCCAATCTGAAGGCATAGGAGCAGAGCTAGTCAGGGATAAAGTCAAAGTCAAGGAACTAATTCTGTTAGGATCCAGGTCTGGAACTCTCACAGCTGTCAGATCCTGAGGCTCTGAAATCGAAGGCTGGTTCAGAGAAGGAGTGAAAACTGTGTGAGTAGTAGCAGGTAGACTCACATATCCAATATGGGCTGGAGCCAAGGTAACATCCATCTTGATCTGAATTCTGAGGAAGTTTTGCATTATCCTGTCCACAACTATTTCAGAAAGACTTGTGGAGGACCTGTTGGACAGTATGGGTGTCTGGGGCCTAAAGTCCTTCTTGGGAGTTTTCATGAAAGGGGAATGGAGCCTGATGGAGATTCGATCAAAAAGAAACTCTTGGGCATGAGCTGTAGGAGTACAGGACGTACTAGGCTTTGGACACCAGGATTTTGGATCCATAGTCTGAGTTGTAGGCCTTGCTGATATGATAATTGGATCCAATGGTTTAGGTTCCACAGATTTTATGATCTTGAGTTCATATCATAGAGTCCGAAGAAGTTAGATCAGATATGAAATTTCATGAGGCAGTTCCACAGAAGTCATGGAAGACTTCAGTGGTGAATTCTTCCTATGTTCAGAAGGAGCTTTACTGGTATTACCTGGAGTTTTAGCCCCTGAAGAAGATGTTTGGGGAGGAAGTAATTATAGTAAAGAGAGCAAGGAAGAACTGCCTAAGAAGTTTACTTATAAAAAAAATTGAAATACCTGAAAAATCGCTGAGAGACAATGACCCTATGTGTGACTGCTTTGGTAACAAACAAGATCTGAGGTACTGGGGAAGGACTAGGGCATTGTGGGTGGAGAAAGGAGTTTGAAAGTTGAACCAAAAATTGAAGTATGCAACAGACTTGGATCCTGGGATTGGATCTGTAACCCATTTATTGATGGAGAATGAACAGAACATCAGATATGACCACTTCTCTTTTATGAAGGAGATGTACTACTTTCCTTTGGATAAGAATACTTCCCCATTCTTTTAGCACAGATGTGAAATGGATAAATACTATCAGAGGAAAGGACTGTCATCCTTGGGAATTGACTCCAGACCCTTCATGGTACACTGGCATAAATGACCAATTCCTTTTCTCTATTTGGGAAGGAGATGGACACTTTGCTTTTGGCTGAGGTTAATATCAGGTCATGGTAGCACAGATGGTGCATTTATTGATGGCTTGATAATTCTGTGCTCTGTCAATATGATGATGTATCATCACCCGAAATTATTCTTAACAAAATGTAAGGTGAATCCCAGTTTTCAGACTTTACTTTGTAATTGTCCTTCATGAAGCATGGATTATTAAAATAGAAGCCAGATCCCAATGGAAGGAACTAACAAGGGTGAAAATAGTTTGTAGACAGTTCTCCACAACATATCTAATATGATGCCAAAAGTCCTGATTCATTAATGTCTCTTCCACTGCTTTACTGAAGTAAATGTTCCTTAATTCACCATTATTTCAGTGAATTTGTAAAATGCTGAAAACTTATTCATGTGTAACATAGTGAACTCACTTGACTTACTTTTTGCATTGTTTTCTATTTTATGTATGTGTGCAAATGTGTTTCACTGTCGTCTTACTACATAGATCACTTTTCTTATCAATATTCTCTGATTTGGCATTAAAACACAAATGGTCATATCCAGCATTTGAATTAAATAGTGCACAAGTAGACATAACAGCATTACTACTGGCAGTTATACAGTTCAATTTATATATGAGACAGAACTCCATCTGTCAACTTTTTATGCAAAGGTCCCCCATACATTGAATAGTGAGCAAAACAAACATCTGCAAATATGGCTACAGACCCAGCAGTGCAACTCAAATGTATCCTCTCCATTATTTCCCTGGAAATGCATAAAAACTATTTGCAAGTATACCTTACACTTGCACAATGGTAAACAACATCCTTGTCTGGGGTTTTCCTGTCAATGATTTTGCAATAAAGTATATTAATAAAGTGATGTACATTCTAGCCTACACAGCAATAAGTGATTTGATGTAAGTTAACTTGATTCCATAACAACTTTAAACTGAAATATGAAAAAAAAAAAACAGTTGAAGGTGAATTTACTAACTGAGGCTGCCCTTTGTAGCCACTTCTGGCATAAGGCATGGATTGCTTCTCTGGGATAGTATGTCTTTGTTTGCCAATAAGAAAAAAGGAAACTTACAAGACAAGGCCTACAATTCTGGTTCCTTCATAGTTATGTCCAAAACATAAAAATGAGTTTTCCATAATCGTAACTTAAAATCAGAGTAATGAAGTGCATTCAAAGGTGACAGTGTGACCTTTTATGAACAAAGTTTAGGTCTCAATGACAGACTGGGGGCATAATACTGATATATTTAATAACATCTTTGCATATCCTATAAGATGGCACACATAAGAAAAGGAATCCTGTGTGAATAGTACATAGCTGGTATGTGTACTTTAATGGAGGAATAACCAGCCCTTTTTTGAACTTGTTTAAAAGCCACTTTATAGCTGGAAGAGGTACTTAAATGTGTGTAGTGCTAGGCAAAAAAACACAAAATCCTGCTGACATTACTGGGCATCAGGCTGACTGTACTAACAAGTATGGGAGAATATTAACAAATTAAGGTGTACAGTAGGAATGCTTGGAATATGTCAGGTTAGGATATAGTGGCTGTTGTACAATACCAAATGGGCCAAAAAGGATCCCAGTTAAGGGAAAAAAACACCCCCCTGTTTTTAAAAAACTTAAAAAAATTTTTTTTTTGTCATTACTCCCACCCTTTTTAATTAAAGGAAAAATTTAAACCACTCAAAAACCTGCCAAAAAACCAAAAAATTGTGTTTTTTTAAAACCTTTTTTGTTAAAGGGGGAAAAAAGGAAAAAAAATTTTTAAAACCCCTTTAAAAAAATGGCCCAACTTTTTCCAAAAAACTTTAAAAAACTTTAAAAAAAAAGGAGTTCCCCTTTTTCTTTTTTTTCAGCTTTGAAATTTGGCCCCCTTCCCCCTTGCGGGGCCCCCTTTGATTTAAAAAAACCATTAAAACCCTTTAGCCTTTTAAAACCGGGGTAAAAAAAAACAAAAACCAAACTTTTTTGAAAAAGTTTTTTAAATTTTTTGCAAATTTTTCCCTTGAAAAAAAGACATTTTTTGGGCCCCCCCTGTTAAAAAATTAAATTAAAAAACATTTTTATTCCCTTGGAATTAAATAATTTTTGCCAATTTTGGCCCTTTTGTTTGTACCTTTGGGAATTTCCCAAAAGGGTTTTTTTAAACCTGGGCTATTTAATTTTTTTTTGAAAATTTTTTGGGGAATTTTTGTATTTTTTCACCTTTTTTTTAAAAAATTTTTTCAAAAAACGGGGAAATAGGTTTTTTTTAATTGAAACCAAAAAAAAAACAAAAAAAAACATTTAAAAACAAATTTTTGGAAAATTTGGTAACAAGTTTTTTTTATTTTCAACCTTTTTTTTTTAATTTTTTTTTTTTTTGAATTTTTGTTCCCAAACCCTTTGGTAAAAAGGAATAAAAACAAATTATAAATAAATACAAAAATTTTTTAAAAAAATTTTTACATATTTTTTCTAAAAACAAATTATCCCAACCTTGGCTGTTTTTCCCCCTTCAAAACCATGAAATATTTCCCGGGACCACCAATTTTTTGGGAAGGTTAAAAAAAATTTTGGTTTTTATTTTTGTTTCCCCATAAAAAACATTTGCAACTTTTTTTGTCCTTTTTCCCCCAAATTCATAACAACTAAATTAAAAAAATTGCAAAAGCAAAAAAAGAAAAAAAACTTGACACAAACCCCACAAAAAAAAATTTTTTTAAACATGAAGTTTTAAATGGAAAAATTCTTGTACCCACAAAAAATTTTTTGCAAGGTTTAAAATAAAACCAAAAATTAAAACCATTTTTTGGCTTTAACTTTTTTTTAGAAAAAAGTGAAACATTTTTTTTTTAAGGGAAACATTTTCATTTTTTTTTTTTTGAAAAACCAGGTAATACCCTAAAGGGGTAGGTTAAAAAAAAAAAGAAAATTTTTTAAAAAGGGCTTTCAAGGTTTAAATAAAATTTAAACCGAAAAGTTTAAAAATTTCCCAAAGTAAATTAAATTTTTGAAATTTCCCCAAGCATTTTGTTAAAAAAAAGGGTTTTTCCAAAAAAAAGTTTTGTTAAAATTTAAGGGGAAAAATTTTTTTAAAATTTCCCGGGTGAACCCCCCAAAGGTTTATTTTTGGGAAAAATAAAAATGAACAGCCCACAAAAACCAAACTAAAATTGGGTTTTTTTTTACTTTAAAGAAGCCCAAAAACCCCCCCAAGGCTCAAAAGGGAAAACCTTAAAGGGGCTCAAAGGGGAAATTGGGGGAAAATTCAAAATAAAAATTTAACCCAAAAAATTTTTTTCATTGAAAAATTTTTTTTGAAAATAAAAAATTTTCTTTTTTGGTTAAAAAAAGGGTTTTTTCTTGAGGGGCAAACAAGTTCACATTTTTTTGGTTTTAATTAAAAATTTATTTTTTTAACCAAATTCCCGGGAGGCCCCCAAAATTTTACCAATTTTTTGGGAAAAAGGAAAAATTCCCCCACATTTCTAATTTATTTTAAAGGGGCCCAAAAGCAAAAAGAATTTCGGGAAAATTTTTGTTTCCTCATTTTGATTGGAGGCCCCACCATGGGGGAAAAATTCCTTTGGAAAAATTATAAAACCCCAATTGGGGGGCCTTTTGGTTTAAAAGGTCCTTAAAAGAGGTTTTTCCACCCATGGAAGGTTTTTTTTGGGGGGGGGGGCTTGGGGGGGGCCGGGGAAGTTTTCATTTAAAGTTTTTCCCCCCCTTTAAAAATTTGTTTTTTTTTTGTTGACTTTCCCTAAAATTTTTTTTTCTTTTGTTTTAGGTTTGTTTTTAAGTTTTTTTTTTTTTATTTTTTTTTTTTTTTTTATTTTAAAAACAGGTTTTTAAAAACCAATGCTGGGAAAAATTAACAGCCCTGTTTTTTTCTTTAGGGGGGCCTTAAAAATTTTTCAAACCCCCCCACTCGGGGCCCTTTTGGGGCTTTTTTCCCCCTTGGAAAGGGGAGGGGTTTTTTTAACCAAAGAACCTTGAAATTTTTAGGGGGGCCCAAATATTTCCCCAGCTAGGGGTTTTTGGGGGCTTTTTTTTTAAAAAAACCCTTGGGAAAATTTTTTTTCCCCAAAACCTTTAAAAGTTGGGAAACTTAAATTTTTTAAATTTTTTTCTTTTTTTGGGGGGGGTTTTTTGGAAATTGCCACCCCCTTTTTTTAAAAATTTAAAAAACCCAAAACCTTTTGTTTTGTTCATTTAAGGGTTTTTCATTTGGGCCCAATATACCCCATTTTTTTTTTCCTTTTCCCTGTTTTTAAAAAGAGGTTTTTTGGGAAATTTTTTTGGGAAAAGGGTTTTTCCTTGGGCTTGGGGGCTGGAGTTTAAAATTTTTTTAGGTTTTTTTATTTTTGTTTTTGTTTTTTTTCCCCTGTTTGGTTTAAAAACCCTTCCCCCAAATTTTTTTTCCCTTTCCTTTGTTTTTACTTTTTTTCCTTAATTTAGGGTTGGGGGAGTTTTTGAATTTTCTTTTTTTGGGGGGGAGTTTCTTTTTTTATTTTTTAAAAGCTGCCCAGAATTTTTTTTTCGGGAAAAGGGTTTAAAGACCCCTTAAACTTTTTTTCCCCAGAAGGGTTTTTTTTCCCTTTTGGGGGGTTCCATTTACCCGGGCCTTTTTTTGGGGGTTTTTCCCAAAAATCCCTGAAAAAATTTTGGGTTTAACCCGTTTTTGCAAAATTTTTTTTTTTGTCCCATAATTGAGGCTTTGTTTTAAAAATTTTAAATGTTTTTAAAATACATTCAAACCTTTTTCTGGAATTTTCCCTTAATTTTATAAGTTTTTTTAAAATTTGCCCTTTTTTTTGGGAAACACCCCCAAAATTTTTGGCCCCCCAATTTTTGTGCAAGGTTCATTTTAAAACTAATTATAATTTTGGGTAAATTGGCTTTTTTACAAAACAGAAACATTTTTGGAAAATTAAAAATTTCCATATTTTAAAATTCCCCGGGGAAAGTAAAATTTCAAATTGGGGCCTTTTGGTTTTTCCCTAATAAGGTCCCCAACGGGGCTTTTTAAAGGAAAATTTCCCTAAACGGGGCCAGTTTTCCCCTTATTGAATTTTTTGTTTCATTGCTTACGGAAAAATTTTAAAAAAAAATTTTTAAAAAACCCCCCCAAAAGTGAATTTTTGTAAAAGGAATAAAATACAATAAAAGGGTGGAGCACTTACCTTTCAAGACAAAAAGAAAATTAATCTTTTTTGCCCTAAAAATTTTTTTGAATTGGGGGTTTCAACGAAAAGGGGTTTCGGGGGCCAGAAATTTTAATGAAAAATTTTTCAGTGAAGATGCATTGTTTTTTAACAAACCCCAATGTTTTGTTTAAATCAAAAAAATTTCAAAGAACCTCTTTAAGTTTTACACATTGGTTTAGGGTAAAAGGAAGGAAAATTTACCCAAAGTTTTAATTTAATGGCTTCAACTCCATTAAAATTTTATTTTGCGGGGAACCAAAAATAACGGGCCCCCAACTGAACTTTCCCCCCCAATTTTTCCAGTTTTTGTGAAAATTTTTCTTCTTATTTTTTTTGTTGTTTTTAAAATTTTGTTTTTTTTCCCTTTTAAATGATTTGCCAAACAAAAAATTAATTTAAACCCCAAACCCTTTCCAAAAGCAAAAAAGACCCTTTCTACCCAACTGTTTTTTAAAAAACAATTTTGAAAACGATTGCCCCCAAATAATTTCCTTTTAATTTTACTCCCCTTTCAGGTTGAGAGGCCAGAAATTTTTTTAAGTTCATAGAACCTTTAACTGCCCCAATTTTGGGCCAAAAATGTTCCCCCTTATAATCTAAAATCTTTTAAAAAACAATTTCATTAAGAAATAAGAAAAAAAAGTTATGCCCCCTTAAACATGGATTTTTTTTTTCCTCCCAAGGGTAAATACTAATTTTAAAAGTCCCCTTCTTTGACCATTAGAAATTAAAATTTTTCTTTTTTTTATTTTTCCATAATTTTTGGTTTCCTTTTTTCATTTTTTTTTGGGAAAAATTTTCCCCAAAAAAGCTGAAGTTGTTCCCAAGTTTTTGTTTTAAATTTTATCCCTTAAAAAATTCCATTAAAAAGCCTTTTCTTTATTTTCAATTTTTAAGAAAAATTTTTAAAAATTTTCCCCTTTTGTTGTGTTTTATTTTTTGGTTTTCCAGTTTTTGTCTTGGGGGGGTATTTTCCGGGGCCATAAACCATCGCCAAATTTCCCCAATTTGTGCCTGCTTTTTCCCCCTTTATATTTTGTGAAGGGGAGTATTGATCATTGGGGGAACCCTGCTGTCCCAGGGGGTTTTTAAATCGTCCTTGTTTTCAGTGGTTTTTTGTATATTTTTGTACTTTGTTTTAGCTTAAAAAGGGTGCCTTTCTTTGTTTAAACAATCTTTTTTTTCCAAAAGGAAACTTTTTACACTGGTTTAAAGGGGTTTTCATTTTTTAAAAATTTAAAAAATTGAAATTTTCTTTTTTCCTGGGTACACAAAAATGTTGGGTTTATTTTCTTTTAAAACTTTACACTTGTTAACTTTCGTTTTTTTTAAAGGTTTTCCCGAAACAAAAAAGGGTTCTGTTGGTCCTTGTACATAATTTTAAAAAGGGTTTGATTTTTCTTGTTTGCTTTTCATTTTTCTTTTATTTTTTTAAAAAACTGTAAAAAAAAAGGGGTTTCTTTTTTTTCTTTTTACGGGGGCATCCAAATTTTAACAGGGTTTTTGGTTACTTTAAAAAACTGTTAAAAAAAAGGGGTTTCTTTTTATTTTCTTTTGGTTTTCTTTTTACTTGTTTTACTCTTTCCGGGTAAGTAAAAAAATTTTATTTTTTTGTACCCTTTTTTTTAAACTGTTTAAGAACTTCTGACCAATTGCTTTAAAAATTTTTTTTTCTTCTAAACTTTTTTTGGGGTTTTAATATGGTTTGAAGGCTTTTTTTTTTATTTCCCCCCTTAAGGGTTTGAAAAACCCCAACTTTCCCTTGAAGAAAATTTTAATCCCCCCCACTGATGATGGTGACTCACTGCCCAAATCAACCGTATATGTTTTTCATTAAAAGACTCACTTTTTATTTTGAACATTCCACTTTGACCATTTACAGATGTTATATATGCGTATTGTCCAGAGTATTAAAGTACCTCTGCATTATATGTAAAATAAAGTCTTGTGGGCGATTCTTCAAAAATGCTGGTATCTCCTCATTGTATTTATATTTCTCATATCCTTGGACATTAAGCTGAACATATCTAAGTGAAAAATAAATAAATAAATAAAACCAATGAAATATGCTAAACTCCACAGTAAATACAGTTAGCATTATTTGGTGTTCTTGTCATAATTGTGGTTGTCTTTTCAGTCCATTACAGTAGACCTACCAGATATCACTGGTACTGTAAGTTATTCTGCTAGAAATTTCATGTATAACACTCTCCCATATCTGCATATGTTATCTGGACCCTACTAAAACTGAACAGCTAATATATACTACTTATTTCCCATGGTATTCAATGATCAAGTATTTTTACATATGCATACCTTAAAGTTTTACATTTCTCAAACCTGGAACAGAAATAAGTGCAGGCAAAAACGGAACATCATTCTGGTTCCCTCATTGAAAATCTTATAAAATGACATGCAGCTATGACAACATTAGCAGAGGCAATACAGTTTTGCAGTTTTGTTTTACTATACACTATAATCTAAGTATTACATGCTCAAAAGGAGAGAGGATACATCTCAACCCTGGAGAGCACAAATACTGGCCAAATACACAAATGTTGGGGGGACAAATAGGGGCATAGTTTAAAAATATCACATACAAACAGAAAGTTGATAGAATAACAGTTTTTGTATTAGCATGGATTTCCAAAGGATGTGCAGACTTAAAATCAACTCTTCTTCATATACACATCCAAAAATTCACACAATATGCCAAACCTGTTATCCCATTAAAAAAATGTATATATATATATATATATATATATATATATATATATATATATATATATATATATATATATGTATATATATATATATATATATATATATATGTAGGTCTACTTCTCTTCAACAAAAGTACACTACTTCAAGAAAGAGAAGCAGACCCACATTATGCGAAAGTGCACTTCACTGGAAGTGCACTTTTGTGAAGAACGGTTCAATGAACCATTAAAGAACAGTGGGGAAAGAAAATTTACCTGTTTCCCCATAGTAGTGCAATCTCAGAGTTGGTATATTTAAGTAGAGGGGTGTGCGGGGCACAGCCCCCCACATGGGGCGGTTCAGGGGGGCTTGCCCCCTGCCAAAACATTGTTTAAGGTTTCTTGAGTGGTTCATTGAAACGATCTTTGCAAAAGTGCACTTTTAGTGAAGTGCACTTTCGCGTAAGTGTGGGTCTACTTTTTTTTTTCGAAGAGGTGTATTTTCGATCAAGAAAAGTAGATCCATATATCTATATATATATATCTATATATATATATATATATATATATATTTTTTTTTTTTTTTGGGGGCGCAATACAGTTTTAGCATAGTTGAGAGGATGTGCACTTTGCTCACCTATGCTTAGCACAGCTTAAATATCTGAAGGAGTTAAATAGGAAAATATCAGCTACATAAGTAACTGGAAATAGTGCAGTGGTTAGAGCTGCAGCTTTGGAAGCAGGCATTCACATTTCAAGTCCCAATGAAGGCCTTTCACTTTTATATGTAAAAGTCATATGTTGTAATAAATGAGGTAGTAAATAATATTTCTCAGCCAGGGTAGTGTAGCAGAACCAAAAAAAAGGTGTCAGTCCAGAAAATACATGAAATCCCCCATATAAACACAAGTGCCCCATACAGTACAGTAACACAAGAATAAATGTAATGAAAGCACACAGGGGATGTCAGGGGAAGGTAAACATAAAATTATAATATGTCAGTAATGATGACTCAATCCCATAAAGCTGATAGTATATAACATTAAATTTGAGCCATGTTAAGCAGTATATAGCTGTGCTTAGCTGGTATAAGCATTGTTTAAATATAAATGCTAAGCAATGAGTAGCCCAGTTAAGCGGATTTGCCTATTGGTAAGCAGTGCTCAACATGCACCTTTAAGCACTGCCAACTTTAGCTAAGCGGGTTTACCCATAGCTTAGCTTAGCTCAGCATATTCAAAATGGTCCAATCACGGCAAAGTGTGGGAGGTCAGCCCTATATAAACCTCATAGGCAGGAATACAGCCCATAACCTGTTGTAGCTCATCACTGCAGGCACCATGGCTGGAGATGGAGAGGGTTCTCACTTTAGAGTGCAACGCTTAGGCATTCAAGAGTCCAGTGTCATGGTTGGACTCCTTGTGAAAGACCATTAAGGGAGACTGTTGCAGGGCCAGTACCAGGGCTCACAATACAAAGCAGAGGCCTGGGACTGTATTGCATGTGACCTCACTAGTGCTACTGTTATCCCTCAGACCGGTGAGCAGGTCCTTCACCACTTTGCTGATTTGAAGCGTAGGAAGAGGGATCAGTTGGTCCAATGGATAAAAGACACTCGGACACGGAATGTCCTAGATGTGTGTAAGTATCAGTATCAAGTAATGTTCAAGATACTCCAGCCTGTGTATGTGATGGATAGGTATGCATAAATCTTTCTCTGTCCCCTGTACAGCTGCAGATGAGAGGGCCGTGAACATGGAAGTGCACGCCAGCAGGTTGCAAAGGCTGCATCACGAGGCTGGTGAGCACAAATGTAGCTTGCAGCAGTCATGGCAAATAACAGAAAGGAGTAGAATATCACCTGTCAGGAGGAAAATTTGAGTATTGTTTGCATATCTCTCAACTATACAAATTTCTGCAGAATGTCCAGATGTCTACCTTATATTTTTGGTCCGTTTCCCATAAAATTGTGGCTTTCTGGCAAATCATTAAAGATTGAAGTTAGAAAATAATGGCAGACATGTGAGTTTAAGACTTCATACCCTTCAGAAAATTCATGCTAATGCAAAACTTATTATTCTATCAACTTTTTTAAGTTTGTAAGAGCAATATTTCAAATTTGTCCCTATTGTACCACTTTTGTATGTCCAGATGTCTCACTCTAAGATGTTGAGATGTATGATTGTTTTTACTGAATAAATGACAAATTAGCAGAGTAATACTTATGTACTAGGTATATCTCAGTTAAAGTGTGTTTACCTGTCAATAATAGTCTAAACCCCCACTGCTGTATTTTATTTTCTATGTGTTATTAAGATTATAAATGTGTACTGCTTTTGTCAGTAACTATTTGTCTGATAGCATTAACTAAGTAACACTCAACTGGCAATGATTCTGGAGCTGTAAAACAGATTAACTATAAGAAATGTTCCATGCACCAAGATCTGATAACTGAATACTAATGTTGTTTGTTAACCATCGTTTTCTGCACTGTAATATCTAAAAGTGTGATTGCATAGTATAACTGTTGGCCATGCATAAATGTCTAAATTTCAAGGTCAAATTGTCCATACCAGAGAGTAATAGATAAACAACAGTCAAAGAAAGTACAGCAGTAACACAACAGCTGCTTGTGCTCAAACACAGCCTTGTGGTACTTTTTTGAACAAACAGGCAGGGTTCGAATCCTGGGAGTGGTAGTGAGCTATATGCATATTTTCACCCAAGAATATGTGAATATGTGTAGAAACAGTTAGGTAGTGTTAACATACATTTACTCCACAGGTTTCGCAAGATAAGTACATGCATAGTATTTGCTGTATGAAGTCTGTAGTCATATACTGTGTACAACACCTACTGCCCAACCTCAAGGCCGTAGGTAGATGTAATGTGAGTGCATATCTGAAGAGTAGTGATTAGACTAATTATCAGAACAGTTGTGAGTAACTGAAAAATATACAGTTGTTAAGTTATCTCTCTCTCTCTCTCCCACTCTATCTGCAAAAATAATCAAACCACATAAATCAATGGGTAGGTTCCTTACCAAACCTACTGTTGGGACACATTCCCTATTGTTCTATACTTATTTAAATGTTTGAATATTAATGGACCCTGTTGAAATAATGTCATTGGTGGGCTGTTGCTATCAATGTAAGCTGCATGCTGTTATTATATCCACTGTGGTTCCAAATCTGCATGTGTTCTGTTTGCTATGCAACTGCTGGAAAATTGTTTTAAGGGTTCAGTTGATACACCCATGCATGCTGTTACAACTAATCCTGGAATTACATTGTTCATGACTAACCAACATATGCTGTAAAACCTCAACACCACAGCCCATTTGGGAAGGTCAATTCCAGCAGATGTGCCTGTCCTGCCCCGGTTTTTCCTCGTCTGCTGGTCCTGCAACTACCCTCAGGCAGAACCACCTCAGGAGATGGGGCTCATCCCTCCCAGGTGTGAGCATGGACAGGAGACTGTCAACCATTCCCAGGTCCGGGGTCTGATGTGTACTGAGATTTGAAAAGAGTTCAGAGATCGGCTATGCCAGCTTGAGGGCCGCATGGCACATCTCAAGGGTCAGCCTGCCCCTCCTGCTGAGCCCCCAGCACAGCCACCATTGGGGCCGTGAAGGTGCAGTGGTGACTGCTCTTGGGTGGGGACCTCACTCCCACTGTATCCATATGTGGGGCTCATGTGTTTCTGATTCACAACCACCCTCCCCATCCAAGGTGTTTACCCCCATGTGTCCAACACCGCCCCTGTCTGCTGTCTTGTCTGTATTCCTACCCAACTTGCCTCCCCAATTATACCTACTATCCTTCCCCAACATCCCACTCTCACCTAAAAAAATAAAAATAAAAAGGGCAATCTGTTCCCCAAAAAGAATTACGCCCCATACATAGCTGTCCTTTTCGCATACATGTCCACTGGACACATGTAATCTGGTCCAATTGGCTTGACAACACATTACTGTTGTACTCACCCCTCTCTCAGGGGTTCAAGTGTCCAAATTTACCTCAAAAGTTTGTAGAAGTGCACAGCTGTTGCTGTAGGAGAAATGGACAGCTATGAACATTCCCTATTCCCATCCTGCACATTCCTAGTTATCTTTCACCTTGTTTTTCCCTCTGCATGCCCCTTTTTTCAACACTTTCCTATCAGCCCTTTTTTCTTTTCTTTTAAAGAAATTAATGTGGGGGTAAGAGGGCAAAAGCAGCAGTAAGCGAGTTTACATGGTTTTGCGTGAAGCTAAGCGATGTCTACACAGATTAAGCATTTTCACGTTTAACCACGTGTTGGCATCATTCAGCTTCAAGCAAAACCATGCAAACCTGCTTACAACTGCTTACAGCTGCCTTAATCACCCTGTCTCCATCAGCCAGTGTTCTGCCCAGCAACAAAATAATAAGCCCTGTGAAGTTTGAACCCAGGACCTTGAACACTAGAGTGAGAAAATGTACCACTACACCAAATGATCTGCAGGAAGTGCTCTTGCTTTTACCAACATATCATGCAATCTGCACATTTAACATTAATGAAAAAGCCAGCAGTCCCAGGTCTTGAACCCAGGACTTTTTACAGTAAAATTAAAGAACAAAGTCAGATAAAATACCACTACACCATCTGAGCTGTAGAAATCATTGTTGCTTTTTCAAATATATCATTCAGGACAGGTATGTAATAGTAGGGAAAAAACTCTGGAGTCATTCATGTTTAGTATATATAAATATACACCTAGAGATGTTTATGGCAATAGATAACTATGAAAAAGTATATACTTCAGATATATAAAGATATACATATGAAGCAAAGACATCTAGAACATGTACATATATATATTTACACAACTATAGATTTAGATATCTAAAATGAAATTATGTGTGTGTGTGTCTATGTGTGTGTGTGTGTGTGTGTGTGTGTGTGTGTGTGTGTGTGTGTGTGTGTGTGTGTGTGTATATATATATATATATATATATATATATATATATATATATATATATATATGGGTCTACTTCTCTTTATCGAAATGTCATCATTTCGAAAAAGAGAAGCAGACGATCACTTACTCGAAAGTGCACTTAAACGAAAGTGCACTTTCGAGAATATCGGTTCAATGAACCGCTAAGAAACACTGTGGCCCTGAAGCACACTACAGTGGGGGAAAGGGATTTACCTGCTTCCCCACTGTAGTGCAGTCTCAGAGTTAGTATATTTACGTAGCGGTCCCCCACATGGGGGGGTGCAGGGGGACCCCCCCCCCTGCAAAACACTGTTTATGGTGTTTACTTTGTTTTTATTGGTTCGTTGAATTGATATTCGTGAAAGTGCACTTTCGTTTAAGTGCACTTTCGTGTAAGTGATTGTCTACTTCTCTTTTTCGAAATGATGACATTTCGATAGCAAGAAGTAGACCCATGTATATATATATATATATATATATATATATATATATATATATATATATATATATATATATACACATATATATATATATATATATATATATATATATATATATGTATATATATATATATATATATATATATGTATATATATATGTATATGCTCATGATACATATTGCAGTCATACCTCATCACCATACCTCACCACCTGTTACTGCAAGAATGTTGGACAAAGGCTGTCAAAATGGGGGAACAATGGGCCAAGAATAAGGACAAAATGCAAGAAATGTAGTTATAACTGTAGAATGCTGCTACAGTAACAGAGTTTCTGTCAGCATGCATGTACGTAAGGATGTGTGTTACAAAACTGAAATGTATGTCATCATTTACTGACAGGAATCCTCACATCATCACAGTGATGTACCAGCAAAATGGACAACAATGAGGTATGCTCAGAACCCCTTAGTACAATAAATCACCAAGCCTGACAATGGGGGGTGGGGAAGCCATGAAAATGTGGACATATCTGACATACTGGAGTAGATGATCTGAAACAACTGATGAAGTAATGCCCTGCTTTCTGTTCCAACATATAAAGAATGGAATAGCACAAGTCAAAAACCCAATCACTTCCCAGTAGTTAGTGACTGAAATCATCACATCATCACACTGCTGTGTCAGAAATACACAACACTTATGGGGGTAAGGCAACAGTACAACTGACAAATATCTGGACATAACATCACAGTAGGGCAAATACACTGAGCTGCTAGGCATGTCACCAAGCCACGTCCACACTACAGGCAAACTGACTTTGTAGTGTGGAAGTGTGTTTGAGGTCTCTGGTGCATGTTGTGTGGACAGATTGGTTACCCCAGATGTTGCATTCATGACTGGATTTGGTGAGACATGGCTGTGTATGTCAGGCAGTGTTCACATCTATGTAGCCAGTATGGTACAGGGATTCATTGATGGGTATAGCAGTCCGTCCATACACGGCATGTGTGTAACACATGGTATTATCTTTGTGGGATACATTTGCAGCCTTTTTACAGTTGTTGCAGGTGTCCAGTGGGTTACATGATGAAAGGCCACTGTACACATTAACTGGCCTACTGAGGGGAAGGTACAGGGTGGCCATGGCCTGTTACCCACTGGATTACACACCCTTAGTCAGGAGATGTACCACATGGAAGGAATTTCTGATGTCAGTGGCACTGTCATTGTCAACAGAGAGCACAATATCCACCTGTGTTCTACATTCCATTATAACAACCTCACTGTTCAAGGGACTACAACCTAAGTATTACTTCATGTGACCCATGCTGTTCCCAAAGGGGATTGTGGAACATATCCTGGCAATGAGGTAATGTCCGGGGTTCTGAAAATAGTGGTAGGTCTCAGAGAGGCCTTAGTGCATGATGTCAACATCACATGGGTGAGTAATGATAGTACCCACCTTACAGTTGTCTGCAAACATTGTCAGCCAGGGTGCCTTGGTGTTGGCCTACACCTCAGAGGTGTAGATTGCAACCACAAGAGGACCCAGGTCCACACCTTGTGGGACTCAACTTATGTTTGTTTAGCAGTTTGAAATGGGGTTAACTGCATTCACACTGTGGGTTCTATCTGTGATGCAGTTTGCAAGGGAACTACTGCTCTAGGGTTTGATGCCTAGCCAGCTGTGTCTGTATGATTCCTGAGTGGAGTATGGTCTTTAAGGATTAGAAGTGCTGCATATCATGCTATATACCATACTGTCACATAGTCATTGCACACGGCACAACACTTTCAGGGCTGTAGAGTGTCTACACCTACCCCTACAGTGTTTGCCAACTGTTGGCCTTGTAATGTGGACATTGGGACATATAGTAGGACATCAATAAAATAAATTAGCAAAACCCACACCCCAATAGATCCTGTTATTACACACTCAGGATACAGTCATCACACACACACTTGCCAGCACTGAGATTAGAACCATACACATCTAGTTATTGTTACTACAGTTTTACGCCTTTATTGCATGCACCATGGAGCTTATTAGAGTAGGTGCTGTCCTAAGGTACTTCTAAGGTGAAGAACATCACCAGCCCATGTAAAGTATGCCAATGACTGTTGTACTGGGTGAGAGAAGCCATAATATAGTTTATCCTGCACACACACATTTTTACATTTGCCAAGGCTGTGATGACAGCACGCACACTTTTACATTTGCTAGGGCTGTGATGACAAGTCCTACCAATCTATTTGTTGCTACTACATTGTTATTCATTTATCAGATACACCATAGAGGTTCTGGGATGATACTTGTCCTAAGGTACTACTAAGGTGAGGGACATCAGTAAGTGACAGTAAGCAGTGGTATGTTATCACTGTGTATGCAACAGACCATGTTCTGCCCAAAAACAATAATCAGCCATGCAAGGATTGAAACCCTGGAACTTGTACACTGGAGTCAGCGAACATACCACTATATCATCCCAGCTGTAGGAATTATTATTGTCATTTCACAGTTATCATGCAGTCTGCTCATTTAACATTAATGAAAAAGCCAGCAGTTCCATGTCTTGGGCCCAGAACCCCATACACTAAAGTCTGAGAACATACCACTACATCATCTGAGCTGTAGGAATTGTTCTTAGTTTGTAAAATATATCATGCAATAGAGGTATACAACAATAGTGAGAAAGCTGGGTGGAAACATTCATGTGTTATATATAGACACATTATATATATATATATATATATATATATATATATATATATATATAGATAGATAGATAGATAGATATGTCTCTCTCTCTATAATGCATCTAGTGAGTTATATGGCTAATGGGCCACTGTACCTTCTAATTGGCCTAATGAGCATGGAGTAGAGGGAGACATTAACTGCTTCATTCCTGGATGACACACCCTTAGTTATGAAATGTGCCACATGGAAAGACTTTCCATCCACAGTGGCAATGTGGTGGTCAGAAGAGAGGTTGCTGTCAAGCTATGTTCACAGATCTCCTATGGGGACATCTGTGTCCACTGGACAACCATCGATGTGGTAGTTTGTGGACAACACATTGATTCAACAGGTGATTGGGACACATCTCATGACATTGAATATAAGGACAGAGTTTTGACAACAGTTGCAGGTGACAGTGGTGACTTCATGCAGGAGGTACACATATTCTGGGGTTGTAGACATAGCCCCCAATTAGCAATTGTCTGCAAACATTGTTAGCCAGTGTTCATTTGCATTGGGCTGCATGTCAGAGGCCCTGTGTCACTTTACTCATGACAGCTTAGCAGGCTGACATGCAGTCCGCTACTTCCACACTGTGGGTTCCATCCATGAGCCAGTTTGCAGACCATGTACTGGCATAGGGATTAGCGAATAGATGAGTGTGTTTGCCTATGCTTCCTGGGTGTGGAATTGTATCACTGAACTACAAGGGTCATGTATCATGTTTTGGACTCCATACTGTTACATAGTCAATTCACATGACAGTTTATAGGACTGCAGAGTGTCCACAGCTACCACAACAGTGGGCCCTGTACATTGGACACGTAGTGTAATGGCTGGATCACACAAAAGTGTAAAAATCCCCCCAATGGATATGGATTACAGTGTTAACGACACAACCACAGATAGACACCCTAGGACACACACATACACACACTTGCTAGGAGTGAGATTCAAACCCCTACCTATCTTGTTATTGCTGCTATATGCAGTTATCAGACTTACCACAGATTTTATAAGTTTGACATCTGTCCAAAAGTATCTTTAAAGGTGAGTGACATCAGCAACAGTGTTAAAGGAGGGGAAAGATTCATAGGTTCATAGGTTCATACTAGGCTATCTGCCCTAGGGCATTTATAAGCGTAGCCAGAGTGTGTTTGGCTTTCACCACCCATTTTAAATTAATTTTGCTATGCCCTTTTTTGAGGTTAGTATACTGTGCCTCTGTCTAACAGTGACACAGAAAGTGATACCCGGGGTAAACCTATGATCTTCCATCCACTCATCAAGATTCCTCTTGAAGAGAGTCAATGAGGGACTCTGCCTAACTTGGACTGGGATTTTATTCCAGAGTGAAGGGAGCCTCTGGGTTATGAAGCTGTCCCTCCAGCATGTCCTATTTATTTCAGTGCTGAGTTTCAAGTCAATCGAGCGCGTAGCTCGATGGGATTTGGATTTTCTGAGGTGCAGCATGTCCATTAATTCCGGGTTGGACATGGCTTTATATGTCAGGCACAGATCGCCTTTGAGCAGGCGGTATGCCACTGAGTAGAGTTGGAGTTTCTTTAACCGGGCAGCATATGGCATCTGTTTGAGCCCTTTGATCCTCTTGGTGAGGTACTTTTGGGGTCTTTCCAGTTGCTGCAGGTGTCTGGTAAGGTACATCCCAAAAGGGGCATTGTACTCAATTATGGGCCTGATGAGGGATGAGTAAAGAGGCACGATGACCTCCCCTGATCTAGATGTGAATCCCTTCATGATTAGGTGGGCTATATAAAATGTTTTTCTAACCACTTTGGCCACATGGTTGTCAAATGAATGATTGCTATCAACTTGGGTCCCCAGGTCCCTAATTACTTCTTCCGTACTTAATGGATTACCACCTGTGTGGTAATTTGTGGGCATTTTGTTTTTGCCAAAGGGGGTGATTATACACTTTTTGGCATTTAGCTTGAGGCCATGGCTCTGGCACCAGTTGTTTGTTTCTATGAGGCCCTTTTGGAGGATGCTTGTGTTGGCTGGAGAGTCGATTATGGCGCCCAGTTTGCAGTCATCTGCGAACTTGGTCAGCCACAATCCTTCCATGTTGGCTTGTACCTCCGATAAATATATACCAAACAAGAGAGGTCCCAGGACTGAGCCTTGTGGGATGCCACTTGTAACTGGCTTGGAGTCCGACATGGCTCCAGCAATTCTAACCATGTGGGTTCTGTCCTTGAGCCACTTTGCAACCCATCTAGTGACATAGGGGTTTATATTTAAGCTGGTGAGCTTATCTATAATGGCCGAGTGGGGTATTGTATCGAAGGCTTTTGCGAAGTCCAGGTAGGCTGTGTGGACCACCTTCCCCTCGTCAATGGCCTTGGTGACTTTTAAAGAAATTGACCAGGTTTAAGAGGCAGGATCTGCCCTTAACAAAGCCGAACTGGGTAGGATCCAGTGTCTGTAGGTCCCCAATATCTTTATTTATGAGGTCCATGATGATCATTTCCATAGCTTTGCAGACCAAGCTAGTCAGGCTTATGGGGCGATAGTTTCCAGGATCCATTGAGGCACCACATTTGTGGAGAGGGACCACTGTTGCTGTACGCCACTCTTTGGGTACATATCTTGTAGTAAGGCTAAGATTGAACAGTAATTTTATGTTTGGGTTTAGCTCTTCTTGGAGTTCATGTAGGACACAGCCTGGGACACCGTCTGGTCCCATTGATGCTGCGTTTTTTGCTTTGGAGAGGGTGGCTCTTACCTGAGCATCTGAGATGTCAGGGGGCAGCACTCTGCTGGGATAGATATTTGCCCTTTTGATGGGGAGGGGGGGAGAAGTTTGCACTGAACCTGTCAGCTAGGATGTTGGCAATGTCTGTGGGTTCGGTGTATTTTTTGTCATTTTGGACTAATTCTGAGCATATCTGGGAATTCCCACCCAGGTTCCTAACATAACTAAAGAAAGCCTTGTGATTATCCTTAGTGTCCTGTGCAATTCTTCTCTCTAGGCTGGCCTTAGATGATTTTATGAGTGCCCATAGTTTTTTGCTAATACTGATCAGAGATGCCTTCCCTTTTTGGGATTTTGCTGTGTCATGTAGTAGCTTCCTCCTTCTATTGTATAGTTTGTTTATGGCTGGGGTCCACCAGACAGGATGTCTGCCTTTGGAGGATTGGGTCTTGGTTTTATTTGGGATTGCATGATCCATGCATTCCTGAAGGTGTTCATAGAATGCAATTATAAAGGATTCTGCGGTCTGGGCCGTATTTTCCACAGGCCCGGGGGCTTTGAAGGATTCCACCTCGGTTTTGAGGAGTGTGAAATTTACTTTAGATAAGTTTTTCACTATGGTTTTCTGGGCAGCGGGTGGGGTCGGGATGTGAATATCCAGTGAGATTAGTTTATGGTCTGATCTTACCAGTGAGGGATACACTTCTGGTCTGGAGCATAGAGTCCCCATGTTGGTGATGATCAGGTCCAGCATGTTTTCCCCTCTTGTGGGAGTGGTAACAAGTTGTTTCATAGGATTTGAGTTTATAAATTCTAGGAACCTTTGGGCTAGGGTGTTGGAGCTAGAGTAATACTCCCAGTCTATGTTTGGGTAGTTGAAGTCACCCAATATAATGGTGTTTGGAGAGAACTTCATATTTTCCAATGTTGTCAGGAAGGCCGAGTGGTGTTCTTGGGTTTGAGAGGGTGGTCTGTAGCAGGCTATAAACTGGAAGGCAGTTTTACCCACTGTTAGTTGCACATGGATAGTCTCTGATGCTTCGTGCTGTGCCACCAACCTGGAGGTGTGGGTATCTTTGAAGAATATTGATACTCCCCCTCCTTTTGTGGTTCAGTCCAAGTTTTGGGGCCAAAAAGCATGGTATGAGGTATAACCTGGTAGTGCTGGGGTGCTCTTGGGAGTCTTGAACCAGGTTTCTTTTACTGCACAGATATCGATGTTCTCCATGCTAAGGAGAGTTTCAAGTGTGTGCATCTTGAGGTTTAGATTTCTGGTGTTGAGTAGCATTACTCTTAGTTTCTTATCCCTTGTGATACCTATGGAGGTGGGTTTGTCTTTTGAGCCTTGCCTAAAAAAGGCACTATGGAGGTAGCAAGAACCTTTGCCAATATCCGAAAGCTCAGGGGTACAGATGCAAGTCGTCCCTAACAAAGCATTGCGGCTTGTCGAGCATGTCATCCCAGGCTGACAGGCATTGGATCCCCTTTGAATGACACCAATACTTAAGCCAATTGTTGAAATTGATCATCTTGTCTTCATATTGTGGCATCATTCTTGGTGAGGGTTAGATGCTACTTAAGGTCAGGGTCATACCGGCCTGGGCTACATGCTCAGAGAGCTCCTCTATGTCTCTTTTCATGTAGTCCAGGAGGTACGTCTCAGGTCATTCACACCAGCATGGACAATGACCGAGTCATATCTGTACTTGCCTTGGCGTGACCTGAGTGCTTGTGTTATGTGGTGGATCCTAGCGCCCGACAGGCAGCTCACCGTGACCTTCTGCTTGCTCAGCCTAGTGAGCGGGACGTCAGTGTGCCTGACGATAGAGTCACCTATTACAAGTGTATCAGGTGTGTTATTTAGCCTTAAGGGCTGTGACTGTTCAACACACTGGCTTTGTGAGCTATGTGTTGCACATGTTTTGTTTTGGGGTAGCGGTTGCTTGGGTGTCTGCTTTGGAGGTCTCTGCTGCTTAGGCAGATTTTTACTTAGACCCTCCGAGTATGTTTTTATGTGTTTATGTGTTTGGTTTGCTGTCGTGGTAGGTCTATGTGAGACTGGAATTGTAGTGAGTGTGGTTTCCTTCTCCTCCTGACTGGTTACACCAGTACTGAGTTGAGAGAGTTTAGCCTCCAGTTTGGCTATATGGTTGCATCTCTCACATGTGTTGGAATTTGTTGGGAGGAGGAGGGGGTTGTCTGTGTACATGAGGCAGTTGTAACATTGCCTCAAGATTCCCAGATTCTCCAGCTGGACCGGAGAGAAGATTGACAACTGACCTTTGGACATGCTAGAATAGTATTGGGAATTCTTTTTATAATTGAAAAAAAGGGCCAATGGGGAACAAAGTACTCAAAGGGAGTTTGTGAGGGTGTAGTGCTTTTAATTTTTTTAGTGCTGACTTATATAATTGCTTTAGTGAGTAAGTGCCATGTAACTTAAATGCAATGGGTTACAAGTAACTTAAATGCAAAAATGACAAACAGTAACTTTCTGTCAAGTGAAACAAGGAAATAAGTACAGTAAGCAATGCAGATATCACTAGGGATCCACAGAAGTGCTGAAAAGTCATGTTTTAGGTGGAATTAGCATTTCAGGGAAATAACAAGCAAACAACAAGCATACAAACAAAGGTAGATTCAGCAGGCCTGGATCTAGTCTATGCTACAGCAAACAAGGTGTACCAATTTCAGTAAGAAACAGTTCAAATATGCAGGCACTATAAGTCTTTAACCAGAAATTCCCAGCTCAGAAGGGCAGAGTCCAGCCTCTCCTCCCACAAGAGTGCAGACTACGAACCTTCTTAATGTAAATAAACTGGCCTGAAGCCCAAGTGCTTAAACCAGAACTACTACACTTTTAGAATAACAGACACTGAGCCCTCAATCAACAGTTCCCATCTTAGAAGGATGTAAGCTACCTGTCCTGCCACCACAGTGCAGGCCACAAACCTTCTTAATGTAAAACAACTGGTCTGAAGCCCAAGTGCTTAAACTAAAGGCTGAGTTACACCAAGCAGTAATAAATACAATTGAGTACTTTTAAGATGACGCAAAAGCAAAAATGTAAAACAACTGGTCTGAAGCCCAAGTGCTTAATCCAAAAGACTTATAATGATAGCTACACTTTAATCAAGTTACTACCAAGCAGTAATAAATACAATTGAATACTTTAAAGAATGCCTGGATTAGTGTTCATGTTATACAAACAAAGCTAGATACAGCAGGCCTGGATCTAGTCTATGCTACAGCAAACAAGGTGTACCAATTTCAGTAAGAAGCAGTTCAAATATGCAGACACTATAAGCCTTTAACCAGAAATTCCCAGCTCAGAAGGGCAGAGTCCAGCCTCTCCTCTCACAAGAGTGCAGACCACGGACCCTCATAATGTAAAATAACTGGCCTGAAGCCCAAGTGCTTAAACCAGAATCAATACACTTTTAGAATAACAGACACTGAGCCCTCAATCAGCAGTTCCCAACTTAGAAGGATGTAAGCTACCTGTTCTGCCACTACAGTGCAGACCACAAACCTTCTTAATGTAAAACAACTGGTCTGAAGCCCAAGTGCTTAAACTAAAAGGCTGAGTTACACCAAGCAGTAATAAATACAATTGAGTACTTTTAAGATGACGCAAAAGCAAAATAAAGCAGAAAGAAACACAAATACAGTAAAAGCAGATATATATATTTTTTTGAGTGAGCAAATAAGATGGGCCCAGGAGGAGTATCCAAGTGCAAATTTACAAGAGGGGTGGGCAGTTTCAAAGCCACCAAGATTAACACCAAAACAAAAACAGGGAGAATGGGTGGGGACCTACTGAAAAAACTGAGTCACAACTTCCAGCTAGATATTGCTCAATGCAACACAAACAAATTAATTTAAATTGTGTATTATTTGAAGTGTAGTAAGTGGGAATGGCTTCAAAATCATGTTTCTACAAACACACACACACTCTTACACAGACACACTTTTACATTTGCCATTACTGAGATTAGAACCTTTACTGGACTAGTTTACTGCACTATGGTATTATGCATTATTGCAAGTGCCACAGAGCTTATACAGCTGCAGAATGCTCAAAGGGATCTTTCAAGGTGATGCACATCAGCAGGAGTGATAAAGTACGCCAATGGAAAGTGGAATGCAATGTTTCATAGGTGTGTACTAGGCAAATAGCCATGGAGGCTTTACAGGGTAGCCCATGGGACTACCCTGGCAGCATGGCACCTGACAATACTCCACAGTGTGTCTACACAGCATAGCCACTGGGGTGGTCAGCAGGGTGGGTATTCTATTCCTTCTGCACTCCTCCAGATGTCTCTTGGAGAGGGCCAGTGATATGGTCTGCTTGACATGTATGTGGCATCTATTCCGTAGCATGGCCAGTCTCTGTGTTGTGAACCTACTCCGCAGCATGTACTGTTGATTATGCAGATGGGTTTGACATCTCTGGGGCATGTGGCGTGGATAGCCTGGTTTCTCAGAAGTAGCATTCATGTCAGAGTTAGGTCAGGCATAGCTGTGTAAGCCAGGCAGAGATTGCACCTACATAGCCAATATGGGATGGAGATTAGTTTGAGCTAGTGGAGTCTGTCCCTATAGAGCAGGTGTGTAATCCATACTGTCATCCTTGTGTGGCACATTTGCAGCCTCCCCTGTTGTAGCCGGCATCCAGTGGTGTACATGGGTGATGGACCATGGTTCACAGTGATTTGCCAAATGAGCTGTGAGTACTGGGAAACACTATCCTTTTACATCTGAGATCCAACACCCTGGGTCAGGGGAGGTGACACATGGAAGTGCTTTTTGAAGACAGTGGCACTGTGGTGGTCAACACTGTCGACCTGTGTTCCCAGTTCTGTTACACCAACATCAGTGCTCAGTGGTCTACCATCAGTGTATTTCTTCATGGGAACCATGTTTTACCCAAGGGAGCTGGCACTACATCATCAGGCATTCAGCTTATGTCCAGGGATCTGAAACAGTCTAAGGTCTCAGAGAGACCTTTGAGTAGGGTGGCAACGTCACATGAGAGTGTAATATTGGCACCCACCTTGTAGTAATTTGCAAACATTGTCAGCCTGGGCACCTTTGTAGTGGGCTGGTCCTCAGAGGTATTGATCCCAAACATGAGGGGACCCAGGTTCACAACTTGTGGGACTCCACACTCATGACTGTGCAGCATTCTGACATGGTGTCTGCAGCTTTCACACTGTGGGTTCTATGTGTAAGTCAGTTTGCAGGCCACATACAACTATAGGGGTAGATGCCTACCTGAGTGTGTTTTTGTATGATTGCTGGTTGGGAGGGTATCCCAGGAGTAGATGGGCTGCCTACCTTGTCATCTGCACCATACAATCACATGGTTATTGCAGATGGCACAACGCTTTTGGGGCTGCAAATTGTCCACACCAACCTCTACAGTGGTTGTCAACTGTTGGCCTTGTAATGTGGTTGTTGGGACATATGCTAGGTCATCAATAGAATAACTTAGCAAAACCCACTACCCCAATGGAAATATAATACTGTAGCAAAACCCGCCCCCAATGGATCCTGTTATTACGCAATCACAACAACACACACACACTTGCCAGTACTGAGATTAGAACTCCTATCTATCTATGTATTGCTACTAAAGTATTACACATTTATCGCAGATGCCAAGGAGCTTACAGGGTGAATGTCTCAAGGTACTTCTAAGGTGAGGAACATCACCAGCCCTTGGAAACCATGACATTGGGTGATGTAGATGGCGAGTGATTTCATAAAATAATTTACCCTACACACACACACACACACACACACACACACACACACACACACACACACACACACACACACACACACACACACACATTTACATTTGCTAGGAGTTAAGTTAGATGCTTCTAAGGTGAATGAGATCTGCAGGACTGCTAAAGTAGGGCACTGAGAAGTGTAGTAGGTGTAATTGGGGCCAAAATCTTTAAGCAACAAACACATATCTATAGATATATATACACACAGAAATATGCCAGGAATGAGATTTAAACCCCAACCTATGCAGTTATTAATACTACAGTGTTACGCATTTATCACACATGCCACAGAGCTTATAGGTAGGACAGTGTCCACACATACTTCTAAGGTGAATGACATCATCAGCTCTTGTAAAGTATTACACTCTGAAATGTACTGGGTGTGTATGGACACAAAATACTTTAACCTACAGATATACACACACACAAACACACACACACACACACACACACACACACACACACACACACACACACACACACACACACACACACACACACACACACACACACACACACACACACACACACACACACACACACACACACATGCACACACACACACACACACACACACACACACACACACACACACACACACACACTCAAACAGCCACACTTTTGAACTTGCCAGGACTGGGATTAGAGCTCCTACCTTGCTAATTTGCTACAGTACAGTATTACGCAGGTATTGCACACACCACAGAGGTTATAGGGCTGAGAGCTGCCCAAAGGGATATTTCTAGGTGGCTAACATCAGCAGGAGTGCTAAAGTAGGGCAATGGGAGGCATAGTGAATGTGAACGGCTTCAAAATCATTCACCTGCAAACACACACACACACACACTGACATGCAACTTTACATTCAACAGGACTGAGATTAGAAATGCTACATGAATACTTATTGGTACTATAGTGTTCCACAGTTATCACAAGCAGTACAGAGCCTATAGGGCTGAGGCCTAATAGAAGATATTTCTACTGTGAATGACATCTGCACATCATGTGATATAGGCTAATGGGAAGTATAATGGGTGGATATGGACTAAAACAGAAATTCCTACACAAACACACATTTGTCAGGACTGGGATTAGAATACCTACCTAGCTACTTATTTTCTCTAGTGTGTTACACACTTATTGCATGCGCTATTGAGCTTACAGGTCTGATGCTTTTCCAAAGGTACATCTAAGGTGACATACATCTGCAGATCTTATAGAGTGGGCCTGTGTGATGTATACTGGGTAGGAAAGGCCTCATAACGGAATTTTCTTTGTCACTGCCTGTCTCTCTTTTCCCCATGTCTCAGTGTGTGTATGTTTGACATATTATAGTATGCTGGCCTTAGATATTATTATTTTTATTTAACATTTGTTAACTGGGAAAGTCCAGCTTGGAACAAAGCCAGTTTTCAGCAAAGACCTGGGGAGAAACAATCCAGATGCATGTCTTTGTAATGTGGAAAGAAAGAGTACCCAGAGAAAACCCACATGAATGCAGGAAGGACATACAGACTCCACACAGAAGTCACCCCCAGCTGAGAATTGAACAGGAGAACCTTTTGCTGTGAAGCAACAATGCTACTGCTGCACCACTGTGCCATCCAATGTATGCATATTCCTGCTGTGTGTGTGTGTGTGTGTGTGTGTGTGTGTGTGTGTGTGTGAAGAATAAATAGTATACAATTTGGTGTGTGTGTGTGTGTGTGTGTGTGTGCACAGACATCTGCGAATAACAGTTATCTATAGTCCACTGTGTTGTCGGACATGGGCTTCATTTATCTAAGTGTAGGAGCATGCACAGTGTGACCTTCTATACTGAGTGTGTGAATCCATTCCAGGGAGAGTTGTACTCCAATCCAGGGTTTTTTATGCTACAGCTACACCTAGCAACCTGTTTCTGCAAGATATATGTAGATGCGTTGCCAATATGGAGACACAATGGGCCAAATATAGGGGGATACTGTTACTATTGCTGTCTGTGCTGCTTGTGCTTCTTGGTTGGTGTTAGCATAGATTTTCAGACATATGTACTGTTTTACACTGTCATGTATCATGTCATCAACTACTGACAGGTATCATTCTTTGCTCACAGTTATTTACCAGGGAAATACAAGATGAATGAAGCTAAGACCAGTATTCTTGGCCACAGTCTAGACATTCTGGCACACTCCTGCCATTGTGGAGGGCTAGCTACAGACACTTGACTGATATGTCTGTGCAAATGGACATGCATCTTGGTAGTATGCTGGCTGGGGATCCCCTTCTTGTACATATCTCAACTTAATAGAATGGCCATATCCTGCTGTGGCCATACCTCTTAGCTGTACAGATTCTTCACCCAGGTTATCCAGAGGCAGGACTCATATCTGGTCAGTTTCCCTTCACATATTGGCTTACAAGCAGATTTATGGCTGTTCATTAATGGGTCTGCAGTCAGGGGTAGTACGGCCAGACATTGGAGTTTCAGACTTCACACACTCCATGACATCTATGCTTCTACACCCCCTCTGTTATTCTATCCGCTTCCTAACTTTATGTGAGCAATATCTGAGAAGTATCCCTATAGTTGGGCCTTTCTTCCAGCAGTATTTATGGTGTGGTCCACAGTTCTTGCAGTAGGACATGGGGAGGCATGCTACTGGCATCTGTCAGCATGGGTTTGCATTTGTTTTCTGTTTATTGTGTTAGGTTATTAGTTAGGACACCATGACATTCCATACATTGGCACTATGGGTGAGGCATGGGCCTTTGCCAGAGGACTGTAGGCCATTTGAGAATAATGCAGGCCATCTGTAATAGGCAAGTGCATTCTGTCTCTCATACGTTCCCAGGCTGCAAGTCAGCGGATTCCCCTGGGGTGACAGTGGTAAGTGGGTGAGGTGTTACTGGAAATCCTTCCTGTTCATATTGATCCATCATTCTGGATATGGGCTGTTTGCTGCTTACAGCTAGAGACACACCTGCATAGGATACCTATTCAGCATGCTGCATCATGTGGGTATTCCCATACAGAAATGGGGTCATACTGTAATCATTCCCAACAGCAAGGATATGACCTGTGAGATACCTGTGGCTGATGGTGGTGTGAGCTGAGTGCATGTGTGACATGGAAGCTAATGGCACCTGACTCACATTTACCTGGGACATTCCCCTTATTCTGCCTTGTGTGTGGACATTGGCAGTCTGTCATTACTTTATAACTGTGTCCACTGACTGGCCAGACTACCAATATTCCATACTAGAGGGATACATAATGTGATGTTAACCTCTAAATATAATTCTAAAGTTTGTGCTGTTGACAGTTATTTTATAGGCACTCTGTGTAGGGTACTTCCACCTGTGTGTACTGTTTCTATGTATGGCCACCCATTCATGGACTGTCCAGCTTTCCAACAGTGACAGATATTGACATCTGGACAGTGAGCATATACAACTGTTGACATGGGTGCAGCTGAGAAGCAGAGTGGTTGGCACTGCAGTTGTTGGAACATGGCCCTGTTGACCACAGTACTGTACGTAGGTCACTGAGACATAACCATCCAGGCCAACATGCTGACCAATTCCAGACAATATTAACACACAACAAACGTACCACACTGACCCCTGCATACACATACACCAATTTATAATGTTGATTGGGGCAGCTCTGGCACTCTGTGCTCCACTGATATTACTCCACAAACTTACATGTTAATGCATTTCTACATGGCAGTGGGGGGTGCACACCTGCAGACTCTACACATTTGCAATAACTGTACTGGTATTTTACTTACTCTGTTTGCTTCCATTTCGTATTGTATTGTGACCTGTCTTGTTGGAAGGTGGCATATCAGTAGAGTATACATGTTAGATTGAAATGGCATACATTTCAGTTTCAGACTTCTTACTCTTCAGAACTATAATGCAACTTGCCAGACCTGTTGTATGTTTGTGTAGGTCTGGAAAGGGGCTGTTCACCACTGTGGGCATTTGAGGGCCTTAGCCCACCTTTCTTTATGGTCATCTACACCTGTCCTGTTGTGTGTGGCTGGTGGTGTGTATGTGAACCCTCATTGACATCCATGTGTGTGACTTATGGACACCCAGTTATTTGGGCCACCACATGTACTGCGGTGGGAGTTTTCACCTTGTGTACTACTGCCTAGTATGTTGACACCAGTATTTATGGATTTCCTGTAGATCCATACAACTACCTGCTGCTATCTCATTCGGCCACCCAATTCCCTTTCATGCTTACATCCATACCATAGATATCAGTATCAGAACATACTACTACATTCACTGATTGATAGGAAGAGTGACTTGCCTTGTGCCTGGGGTGGTTCTGTGGATGGTGCTGGCAGGCTGACTATGTTGGATGCACACAGTACACTGCCTATACATGGTAAGGCACAGGTAGTGGCATGTTTGGCATCCCTTTTACTGTATGTGCAAATCAGAGAGTGGTATCAGTTCCTTGGCCCCTACCATGTCAGTGTATGTGCTATGCATTGCCTCTTTGCCAGGGCCTGAGCATACTGGAAATGCCTCCTTCTGCCTACAGGACAGGCTCAGGTAATTCCTCCTCAGAGTCCCTCTGTGCCTGTGCTGGCCTTGGCAATGGTGTGGGGCTGTGTGGCCCTGCCCCGTGCTGTTCCTGCTGCAGCTGTTTCTACAAGATCATATTGTGCAGCATGGCACAAACTATGAACATTTATGTATATGTAGCTGGAGAGTACTGCAAGGCTCCACCAGATATGTCAAGGCAGTGGAACCATGACTTGAGCATCCCAAACATATGCTCTATAATGATCCTGGTTTGTGCGTGTGTCTCATTATGGAGTTCTTGTTCAGGTGTGTGTGCATTTCTGATGGGTGTCATCAGTCATGGCTCCAGTGTGTAGCCAACATCCCCCACTAGGTGGCCATATGGGATGTCCCCCCTGACAAACCCATGATACAGCTGTGAGCAATGCCAGATGTGGGAGTTGTAATAGCGTCCAGGGCTGCCAGCACACACATTCATGATAATGCCCTGGGCATTGCACACGACCTGGCAGTTGATGGAGGGGAAGCCCTTACAGTTTATGTAAACCCTAACCTGCTCACCAGATGGTGCTTTGATGTGTATGTGCTTGCAGTCTATAGCACCCACTACCTCAGGGTATTCTACCATCAATGTACCTAATACAATATTAGATTTAAAACTATATACAAGGCGACTTAACTTAGCAGTGAATTTGAAAGGGAAAGTACCAAATAGTAATGAGTTGTGTAGAAAAAGTACATGGAACCCCCCACTTCACCCGGTCATTAAAACATTCGAAGACCTAGTAGAAATTGAAATTAGGAATATGACTATGGGGAAGGATTTAACAAATAACAACTTCTCTGAGGAATCCTACCAGCTGATTAAGAAATTAAACAGTGAAGGTATTAGGGTGATGAAAACTGATAAGGGGGGGGGGTAGTATTAATGTATCAACATGACTACATAGCAGCCCTACATTCCCATTTACATGACAATGAGCAATACAACCAGGTATCTATTAACGAAAGGAATGTTGCATACGCTAAAATTAAATATAGGCTAGAAGACAATTTGTATCAAGGAGCAATAAACGAACAACTGTTTAACTATTTAGTGGTCCCCAAACCAGTTACTCCTATTATTTTCGGGATTCCCAAGGTGCATAAAGGGTTACAACCACTGGCATTTAGACCTATTGTGGCGCCAAGGGAATCACCGAACCACTAGGAAAATTTGTGGATGCAATATTAAAAAAGTATACAACCACTTTGAAATTTCTATGTAAGGATTCTTGGGAATTTCTGCGTAGCGTTAAGAAAGAATTTTTTGATGAAACCAATTTCATGGTTACAGTGGATGTAGTTGAACTATTTCCAAGCATCCCTCATGAGATAGGCTTGGAATGGTTTAACGATATGCTAGCCGAAAATTCCAAGTTAGGTGGTAAAATGATAGCACTACTCGTGGAATTTATGGAAATTATTTTGAAAAATAATTTTGTATACTTCTGTGGAGAAATATTTAGGCAAAAAAGAGGGGTGGCCATGGGGACCCCTTGTGCCTCTGCGTATGCGAACATCGTGTTAGCTTATTGGGAATCCAAATATATATTTAATACAGAATGGGTAGAGCACCTAACACATTATCGACGCTACTTGGATGATATATGTATTTTTTGGAAGGGCAGCAAGTTAGAATGCGAGCAATTCATGGAATACATTAACAACAGTACTAATTTCCTCAAATTCACATGTAACATCAAAACAGACAATTTACAGTACTTGGATGTTGATTTATGGAAGAACAATGAGAATAATTGCTTCATGTCCAAGATCCACCGTAAGGATAGCTATTCAAACATGTTTTTACATTACAATAGTAACCACCCTATATATCAAAGGAAAGGAATTATTAAAGGACAGCTCATCAGAGCAGCAAGAATATGCAGTGATGAAATTGGGTTCAACAATGAATGCTTGTTTTTAATGAAATTATTCCAAGAAAGGGGTTACCCAAAGAGATTAATAGAGGGGGTAATGGAAGAAGTAAGAGGTCAAAGAAAAGAGAATTACTTTCCTTTATTGGGTGAAGAGCGTGGATATAAAAGCAAAAATATGGACAAAAAAACAGACAATGAAGCAAAAGAGAGTGAATGCTTTTTTGTTCACACAAATTGCAATGAAAGTGTAGCGATAGAAAGGGCGATTAGCAAATACTGGCCTATAGTTATTATGAATGAAGAACACAAAAAACTGCTTGGGGGTAAACCACACTTTATTAGAAGGCGTAACAAAAACTTGAAAGAATTGCTGGAGACAAACACAGAAGTAGGGCAAGGTTCAACGACACAAAGGATTGGGACATTTAAATGCAAAAGTTGTAAACAGTGCCCTTATATTATGAACAAAAAAGGGTTCTATCTGAGGTCAAGGAAAACATACATAAAATCTCCTGGGTACTTTAATTGTAAAGCCAAAGGGGTAGTTTATCTTGGCTTGTGTAAGTGTTGTCAAAGTTTTTATATTGGAAAGACAGAGAGAACACTTGCCAAACGGATATATGAACACCTTTACGATATCAGCAGAAGTAAAGAAGCAAATGCCTTCTATAAGCACTCCTTAGTATGCGAAAGAATGAAGATAGAATTTATCATTCTGGAACAGGTGAACATCAACCCCAGAGGAGGCGATTGGGAAACATCACTAGAATTTAAGGAGCTGCTTTGGCAGATTAGATTAGATGCGGCCAAAACCCCAGGACTAAATGGAGCTATTAGTATCGGCAGCCTGTTAAAAATCAGAAGGGCCAAGTTATAAAAGTATAAAAGAATAAATTATGCAATACACTATAGAATCATCACTAGGTAAAAAATGAACAATATTTAACGAGGAGATGTAAAGGTTGAGTTTAGGGCTGCACTATGGGCAGTGAAACATTTAGTTTTACCAAGACAACTGCAAATTTGGTCTTAATACAATACAGTTGCAAAGGGTGAGAAAAAAGAATAGGCCTGTCTTTAATGGGATAGGAGAAGAACCAAAGAAGGTGCACACGGATGTACACCCTCACCAGTTTTTTGGGGTATGTACTTTTGTACGTTTGTAAAAAATTTTTTACATTGATGTTTTAAAATAAGGGGCTTGTAGTATGATTGTTTTTGTAGATGTAGAAAATAGCATACTACAAACAGAATGTATCAACAATTTAGTATAAGAAGTACTTTTATATGTGTAACTTTTCATGGCATATGTATGGTAATTTTGCCTTTTTTAGGAGGTTAGAAATAATTATATTTATTGCCTATTTATTGCCTATATAAGGCAAGACATAAACACAACACAATATGTTTTTTATATCCATTTATTTTCAACGGATGAGTTTTAAAATGTATGATTTTTAACAGATTTTTTAATGACAACTGCATAGATGTTTAAGGTTCACTTTATGGATATGTATTTAATACCAATATGAACAAAGGATATGATTAAGACATAACAAACAAACAACAAAAAATCAACTAATATTATTAGGTTGTATCAGGTATAAAGAACAACCTTGTGGCTTTAAATGTAAATGTAATGCAGTTTTGCAACTAATTGATCATTAACTAAGTAATTAAGGAGGGTAAATAGTATAAAAGAAGTTGCTGGAAATGAATTAAAATGTCTTGAGAAAGCCTGGGAGGGCCCGGGTGAAAGCGCTTGACGAGATTTGGATACTTTGGTTTTTAACGCTTTTTACTGGTGGAGCTGCATAATAAAAATCTTTTTTCTGCACTTTGGTCTGACACCTGGACATCTTACTTCGTTGAATTTACCAGTTGGTGTTGTTTTCCACAAGGAGTTGTGTTTTGTTTTTTGCTTTCGGGCTACGTAAGATCCATGGCTGAAAGATCTTCAAGTGCCGAATATGGTAACACACCAGTGCTGCTGCAAAGCGAGGAGGAAGGTACTGATGACGCCCCTGTAACGCGACGCGAATTTAGGCAGGTAATGTGCCTGCTTTCTCAACTTACGGGTCTTTTTACCAGCAATGGTTCCCCAGACACCAGAGGAATACCAGCTAACCAGGAGCAATTGTTGGTAGCAAGTGGCGTAATTTCCCCAAGAACAGTAAACGGAACTGAGCACAATGTCGGAACTGAACGGAATGCTGAAACGGACATTAACATTAACACTAACACTAATGCTGAGCGTGGAACCGCGCAGCAAGTAAGAAGCAAACGAGGAAACACCCAATTCAGTTCCGCAGTATCGGACGGAGGTTTCAACTTCAATAAATGGACAAACAAAGGTTTTTCCTTTGGTCAAGGTACTGTTTGCAATAGTGAAACTTTGAATAACAACTTGGAAACAAGACTTAAAGAGCTTAGTAATAAACTGTATTCGTACAAATCTACTAAACTAGAAATTGATTACCTCACTGAGTGCTTGAATGTGGAAAGGGTCCCGAAGGGACTACGAATTATAAAATTTCCCAATAATGCTGTTCCTGGCAGCAGATTGTATGAAGAATTAATAGCCCTGTTCAATAGAACAGGACTAGAAATGTTAGGGTTAATGATAAAAGATTATGAGGCTAAAGCCTCACTGTTGCTTGACGAAGTGAATGTATTGAATAACAACATGGTTAAGGATCCAATGTTTAGTAGTGTAAGAAAAGATTATGACACTACATTTAATGAAATTGACAATCACTGTGTTAGGATTGTCAATAGAAAAATAAAAAAGTTGGAGCGTGACTTACATGAATACAGTACAGGACAGGCATACAAGTTTTATGGAAAAAGTAGATGGGGAAAAGACCAGAATGTTTATAGCAATGGTGACAATGAACATGACAATGTGTTTAATGTAGGGGGGGGAGACCAAGGACCCAGGAGGAGTGAGAGGTTGGCACAAAAACAAAATTTGCCACCAAATCAGGTTAGGGCGGCACAGCAGGATTTTCAATATGGCCAGGGGAGGCAGACGAGCAGGAAGGGGAGTGCACCCACCAGGAGATGGAATCCCCCAGGGAGGTAGAGTTTGATGAAGTAGAGTATCCAATAACCGACAAAGGAGTTACACATAATAGAGGCTGTAATGTAGTGAAAGAAGGAAATTTTTCTATTTTTAATTACACAGAAAGTGAAATTAGTAGTGTATTCTTTGAAGTTTTCACCAAGGGACTTCATTTTGTGCCACATACTACCATCAATGTACCTAATACAATATTAGATTTAAAACTATATACAAGGCGACTTAACTTAGCAGTGAATTTGAAAGGGAAAGTACCAAATAGTAATGAGTTGTGTAGAAAAAGTACATGGAACCCCCCACTTCACCCGGTCATTAAAACATTCGAAGACCTAGTAGAAATTAAAATTAGGAATATGACTATGGGGAAGGATTTAACAAATAACAACTTCTCTGAGGAATCCTACCAGCTGATTAAGAAATTAAACAGTGAAGGTATTAGGGTGATGAAAACTGATAAAGGTGGGGGTAGTATTAATGTATCAACATGACTACATAGCAGCCCTACATTCCCATTTACATGACAATGAGCAATACAACCAGGTATCTATTAACGAAAGGAATGTTGCATACGCTAAAATTAAATATAGGCTAGAAGACAATTTGTATCAAGGAGCAATAAACGAACAACTGTTTAACTATTTAGTGGTCCCCAAACCAGTTACTCCTATTATTTTCGGGATTCCCAAGGTGCATAAAGGGTTACAACCACTGGCATTTAGACCTATTGTGGCGGGCGCCAAGGGAATCACCGAACCACTAGGAAAATTTGTGGATGCAATATTAAAAAAGTATACAACCACTTTGAAATTTCTATGTAAGGATTCTTGGGAATTTCTGCGTAGCGTTAAGAAAGAATTTTTTGATGAAACCAATTTCATGGTTACAGTGGATGTAGTTGAACTATTTCCAAGCATCCCTCATGAGATAGGCTTGGAATGGTTTAACGATATGCTAGCCGAAAATTCCAAGTTAGGTGGTAAAATGATAGCACTACTCGTGGAATTTATGGAAATTATTTTGAAAAATAATTTTGTATACTTCTGTGGAGAAATATTTAGGCAAAAAAGAGGGGTGGCCATGGGGACCCCTTGTGCCTCTTGATCTCGAACATCGTGTTAGCTTATTGGGAATCCAAATATATATTTAATACAGAATGGGTAGAGCACCTAACACATTATCGACGCTACTTGGATGATATATGTATTTTTTGGAAGGGCAGCAAGTTAGAATGCGAGCAATTCATGGAATACATTAACAACAGTACTAATTTCCTCAAATTCACATGTAACATCAAAACAGACAATTTACAGTACTTGGATGTTGATTTATGGAAGAACAATGAGAATAATTGCTTCATGTCCAAGATCCACCGTAAGGATAGCTATTCAAACATGTTTTTACATTACAATAGTAACCACCCTATATATCAAAGGAAAGGAATTATTAAAGGACAGCTCATCAGAGCAGCAAGAATATGCAGTGATGAAATTGGGTTCAACAATGAATGCTTGTTTTTAATGAAATTATTCCAAGAAAGGGGTTACCCAAAGAGATTAATAGAGGGGGTAATGGAAGAAGTAAGAGGTCAAAGAAAAGAGAATTGCTTTCCTTTATTGGGTGAAGAGCGTGGATATAAAAGCAAAAATATGGACAAAAAAACAGACAATGAAGCAAAAGAGAGTGAATGCTTTTTTGTTCACACAAATTGCAATGAAAGTGTAGCGATAGAAAGGGCGATTAGCAAATACTGGCCTATAGTTATTATGAATGAAGAACATAAAAACTGCTTGGGGTAAACCACACTTTATTAGAAGGCGTAACAAAAACTTGAAAGAATTGCTGGAGACAAACACAGAAGTAGGGCAAGGTTCAACGACACAAAGGATTGGGACATTTAAATGCAATAGTTGTAAACAGTGCCCTTATATTATGAACAAAAAAGGGTTCTATCTGAGGTCAAGGAAAACATACATAAAATCTCCTGGGTACTTTAATTGTAAAGCCAAAGGGGTAGTTTATCTTGGCTTGTGTAAGTGTTGTCAAAGTTTTTATATTGGAAAGACAGAGAGAACACTTGCCAAACGGATATATGAACACCTTTACGATATCAGCAGAAGTAAAGAAGCAAATGCCTTCTATAAGCACTCCTTAGTATGCGAAAGAATGAAGATAGAATTTATCATTCTGGAACAGGTGAACATCAACCCCAGAGGAGGCGATTGGGAAACATCACTAGAATTTAAGGAGCTGCTTTGGCAGATTAGATTAGATGCGGCCAAAACCCCAGGACTAAATGGAGCTATTAGTATCGGCAGCCTGTTAAAAATCAGAAGGGCCAAGTTATAAAAGTATAAAAGAATAAATTATGCAATACACTATAGAATCATCACTAGGTAAAAAATGAACAATATTTAACGAGGAGATGTAAAGGTTGAGTTTAGGGCTGCACTATGGGCAGTGAAACATTTAGTTTTACCAAGACAACTGCAAATTTGGTCTTAATACAATACAGTTGCAAAGGGTGAGAAAAAAGAATAGGCCTGTCTTTAATGGGATAGGAGAAGAACCAAAGAAGGTGCACACGGATGTACACCCTCACCAGTTTTTTGGGGTATGTACTTTTGTACGTTTGTAAAAAATTTTTTACATTGATGTTTTAAAATAAGGGGCTTGTAGTATGATTGTTTTTGTAGATGTAGAAAATAGCATACTACAAACAGAATGTATCAACAATTTAGTATAAGAAGTACTTTTATATGTGTAACTTTTCATGGCATATGTATGGTAATTTTGCCTTTTTTAGGAGGTTAGAAATAATTATATTTATTGCCTATTTATTGCCTATATAAGGCAAGACATAAACACAACACAATATGTTTTTTATATCCATTTATTTTCAACGGATGAGTTTTAAAATGTATGATTTTTAACAGATTTTTTAATGACAACTGCATAGATGTTTAAGGTTCACTTTATGGATATGTATTTAATACCAATATGAACAAAGGATATGATTAAGACATAACAAACAAACAACAAAAAATCAACTAATATTATTAGGTTGTATCAGGTATAAAGAACAACCTTGTGGCTTTAAATGTAAATGTAATGCAGTTTTGCAACTAATTGATCATTAACTAAGTAATTAAGGAGGGTAAATAGTATAAAAGAAGTTGCTGGAAATGAATTAAAATGTCTTGAGAAAGCCTGGGAGGGCCCGGGTGAAAGCGCTTGACGAGATTTGGATACTTTGGTTTTTAACGCTTTTTACTGGTGGAGCTGCATAATAAAAATCTTTTTTCTGCACTTTGGTCTGACACCTGGACATCTTACTTCGTTGAATTTACCAGTTGGTGTTGTTTTCCACAAGGAGTTGTGTTTTGATCATGTCATCAACTACTGACAGGTATCATTCTTTGCTCACAGTTATTTACCAGGGAAATACAAGATGAATGAAGCTAAGACCAGTATTCTTGGCCACAGTCTAGACATTCTGGCACACTCCTGCCATTGTGGAGGGCTAGCTACAGACACTTGACTGATGGGTCTGTGCAAATGGACATGCATCTTGGTAGTATGCTGACTGGGGATCCCCTTCTTGTACATATCTCAACTTAATAGAATGGCCATATCCTGCTGTGGCCATACCTCTTAGCTGTACAGATTCTTCACCCAGGTTATCCAGAGGCAGGACTCATATCTGGTCAGTTTCCCTTCACATATTGGCTTACAAGCAGATTTATGGCTGTTCATTAATGGGTCTGCAGTCAGGGGTAGTACGGCCAGACATTGGAGTTTCAGACTTCACACACTCCATGACATCTATGCTTCTACACCCCCTCTGTTATTCTATCCGCTTCCTAACTTTATGTGAGCAATATCTGAGAAGTATCCCTATAGTTGGGCCTTTCTTCCAGCAGTATTTATGGTGTGGTCCACAGTTCTTGCAGTAGGACATGGGGAGGCATGCTACTGGCATCTGTCAGCATGGGTTTGCATTTGTTTTCTGTTTATTGTGTTAGGTTATTAGTTAGGACACCATGACATTCCATACATTGGCACTATGGGTGAGGCATGGGCCTTTGCCAGAGGACTGTAGGCCATTTGAGAATAATGCAGGCCATCTGTAATAGGCAAGTGCATTCTGTCTCTCATACGTTCCCAGGCTGCAAGTCAGCGGATTCCCCTGGGGTGACAGTGGTAAGTGGGTGAGGTGTTACTGGAAATCCTTCCTGTTCATATTGATCCATCATTCTGGATATGGGCTGTTTGCTGCTTACAGCTAGAGACACACCTGCATAGGATACCTATTCAGCATGCTGCATCATGTGGGTATTCCCATACAGAAATGGGGTCATACTGTAATCATTCCCAACAGCAAGGATATGACCTGTGAGATACCTGTGGCTGATGGTGGTGTGAGCTGAGTGCATGTGTGACATGGAAGCTAATGGCACCTGACTCACATTTACCTGGGACATTCCCCTTATTCTGCCTTGTGTGTGGACATTGGCAGTCTGTCATTACTTTATAACTGTGTCCACTGACTGGCCAGACTACCAATATTCCATACTAGAGGGATACATAATGTGATGTTAACCTCTAAATATAATTCTAAAGTTTGTGCTGTTGACAGTTATTTTATAGGCACTCTGTGTAGGGTACTTCCACCTGTGTGTACTGTTTCTATGTATGGCCACCCATTCATGGCCTGTCCAGCTTTCCAACAGTGACAGATATTGACATCTGGACAGTGAGTATGTACAACTGTTGACATGGGTGCAGCTGAGAAGCAGAGTGGTTGGCACTGCAGTTGTTGGAACATGGCCCTGTTGACCACAGTACTGTATGTAGGTCACTGAGACATAACCATCCAGGCCAACATGCTGACCAATTCCAGACAATATTGACACACAACAAACGTACCACACTGAACCCTGCATACACATAAACCAATTTATAATGTTGATTGGTGCAGCTCTGGCACTCTGTGCTCCACTGATATTACTCCACAAACTTACATGTTAATGCATTTCTACATGGCAGTGGGGGGTGCACACCTGCAGACTCTACACATTTGCAATAACTGTACTGGTATTTTACTTACTCTGTTTGCTTCCATTTCGTATTGTATTGTGACCTGTCTTGTTGGAAGGTGGCATATCAGTAGAGTATACATGTTAGATTTAAATGGCATACATTTCAGTTTCAGACTTCTTACTCTTCAGAACTATAATGCAACTTGCCAGACCTGTTGTATGTTTGTGTAGGTCTGGAAAGGGGCTGTTCACCACTGTGGGCATTTGAGGGCCTTAGCCCACCTTTCTTTATGGTCATCTACACCTGTCCTGTTGTGTGAGGCTGGTGGTGTGTATGTGAACCCTCATTGACATCCATGTGTGTGACTTATGGACACCCAGTTATTTGGGCCACCACATGTACTGCGGTGGGAGTTTTCACCTTGTGTACTACTGCCTAGTATGTTGACACCAGTATTTATGGATTTCCTGCAGATCCATACAACTACCTGCTGCTATCCCATTTGACCACCCAATTCCCTTTCATGCTTACATCCATACCATAGATATCAGTATCAGAACATACTACTACATTCACTGATTGATAGGAAGAGTGACTTGCCTTGTGCCTGGGGTGGTTCTGTGGATGGTGCTGGCAGGCTGACTATGTTGGATGCACACAGTACACTGCCTATACATGGTAAGGCGCAGGTAGTGGCATGTTTGGCATCCCTTTTACTGTATGTGCAAATCAGAGAGTGGTATCAGTTCCTTGGTCCCTACCATGTCAGTGTATGTGCTATGCATTGCCTCTTTGCCAGGGCCTGAGCATACTGGAAATGCCTCCTTCTGCCTACAGGACAGCCTCAGGTAATTCCTCCTCAGAGTCCCTCTGTGCCTGTGCTGGCCTTGGCAATGGTGTGGGGCTGTGTGGCCCTGCCCCGTGCTGTTCCTGCTGCAGCTGTTTCTACAAGATCATATTGTGCAGCATGGCACAAACTATGAACATTTATGTATATGTAGCTGGAGAGTACTGCAAGGCTCCACCAGATATGTCAAGGCAGTGGAACCATGACTTGAGCATCCCAAACATATGCTCTATAATGATCCTGGTTTGTGCGTGTGTCTCATTATGGAGTTCTTGTTCAGGTGTGTGTGTGCATTTCTGATGGGTGTCATCAGTCACGGCTCCAGTGTGTAGCCAACATCCCCCACTAGGTGGCCATATGGGATGTCCCCCCTGACAAACCCATGATACAGCTGTGAGCAATGCCAGATGTGGGAGTTGTAATAGCGTCCAGGGCTGCCAGCACACACATTCATGATAATGCCCTGGGCATTGCACACGATCTGGCAGTTGATGGAGGGGAAGCCCTTACAGTTTATGTAAACCCTAACCTGCTCACCGGATGGTGCTTTGATGTGTATGTGCTTGCAGTCTATAGCACCCACTACCTCAGGGTATTCTGCTATATGGTGGAAGAGATGCATATTGCTGGTCAACTCCTCATGGGTGCTGAGGAAATATATGTGCTCACTGGCATGTGCTGACATGGCATCCAGGAAATGATGTGGTATCCTGGATGCTGATGCCTGCGAGACCCCCATGATATCCTCAGTTGGTCTTTGGAAGGTACCTTTGGCTAGTATTCTTAAGGCTACACATACCTTGGTATCCAATGGGATGGGTTCCCCTCTGTTCTTTCTGTGTGGGAGGCAGGGCCAGCACAGCTCAACGATTTGCTGTAGAATGTCCCTGTCCACCCTATATGGCTCCACTATCTCCAGATCATGTAGCCCCTGGTAGGTTACCCTGCGTCTGTACACTCTTCTCTTTCTCCACACTATGGGCTGGTTGTCAGCATTCTCCTCCTCACCACCCTCAGTCTCTAGCACATATTGATGGGGTAATGCAGCAGCAGCCTCTAACATTTTTAGTTAGTTTGGCCAGTTAAAAATCCCCTGTCTGTGTACACCAGTGGTGTAGAGTTTGTGGGAAAAAACAGTCTGAAAGGTGTTTGCATAGTTTATAGTAGTGTTCTGGGCTGCTGCCTGTGTAACTGGCTGATTCTGATACATTCCACCTGCCAGCTATGCTAGTTCTCCTTGATTGCCTTCCTACTGCTGATCCCCTTCCCACTTCCTCCCTATTTAAGCCAGAGGCTCACCACGCATACCCAGTGCTGAAATGTAAACAGTGCTGCCATTTCCTCTCTCTTTTTCTTCTTTTTGTTTTTCTTTAAAACCCAGTGTGCGCCATGCACACTCATGTAGGCTATGTAAACAGTGTTCAGGGACATCTGACACACTCCCTTCCTTAGCTGTGCTTAGCTAAGGGCAAACATGGGCCACAGAGCTCCAATGAGCTTACAGCAAGCATGAAACACCCCTTATGAAGTCATCCAGCTCTTAGACTTGCACGGTTGTATTGCTTCACCTACACAATTAGGTGCAAGCTGACACTTTGGAGAAATATGTGATTCAGTATAACTCCCCTCATTTGCATAACCCAGTGTGTAGGTCGTTAGTTAATGCATTAAAACGGACCCTTTCCCCTTGACAACCAGTGCTCCCTGGTATTGTTTACATTCTGCATGCCATAGACTATAATGACAAAATGCAGATTTACCTTAGAATTGAGTTTTCCCATTTTTTTTTTATTTTCAGCACAATCGTGTTTGCTTAAACGGCTGAGATCAACCAAAAAAATAAAATGTTTAATTTTCATAAAGATTTAATACTAATGGCCTTATATTTGGCCACTGGCATGTCTAATGTAAATAATACATGCTTTTTCAGGAGCTGCCATGTCTTCATTTTGTCAGTTCCATAAATGTATTTGGTTATTAACCGAATACATTTCTGCACTGACACTGTTCTAACATGGTGTCCTGGCACTTTGGTGAAATACTAAATCACCTCATTTGCATGGTTTTCACCATCAAAGGAGGTGATTAGCATGCCACATGGTTTTCTGTGCTAGAACAGTGTAGGGCCACTCGTGCACATGAAAACAGCACTATCCTGAATCTTTCAGAGGCCATTTTACGTGCAGAAGCTCCTACACTGTTCCTGCAGGGTAAATAATGCTTTGTGAATCCTGGGGGTGTTTGTGAGTTCCTAAGTTAAAGAATTTTCATCCAGTCACACCCAGTACACTTCTCATTGCCTGACTTCAGCAGTCCTGCAGATATCAGTCACCTTAGAAGTATCTTTCGTCAGGCCTCACCCCTATAAGCTCTGTGGCATATGCGATAACTGCATAACAATATAGTACAAATAACTAGTTAGGCAGGAGTTCTAATCTCAGTCCAGCCAAATATAAACGTGTGTGTGTGTTCATAAATTAATGAAATTTGGTCCATTCACACCCAGTATACTTCCCATTGTCCTATTTCAGCAATCTTGCAGATATCAGCCACCTTAGAAGCATCTTTCATCAGACCTCTGCCCTATAAGCTTTGTGGTGCATGTGATAACTGTGTAATTCTATACTACAAATAACTAGTTAGGTAGGATTTCTAATCCCAGTTCTGGTAAATGTGTGTGTGTGTGTGTGTGTGTGTGTGTGTGTGTGTGTGTGTGTGTGTGTGTGTGTGTGTGTGTGTGTGTGTATGTGTAGGTTAAAGAATTTTGTGACCTCTCTCACCAAGTACATCACCCATTGCCATACTTTACAAGGGCTGGTGATGTTCCTCACCTTAGCAATACCTTTGGACAACCTTCACCCTATAAGATATGTGGCGCATCCGATAAAGTTGTAACACTGTAGTAGCAATACACAGAAAGGTAGGGGTTCTAATCTCCATTCTGGCAAATGTGTGTCTGTGTGCAAGAACAGTATCCTCCTGTCTGTGGGTGGGTTGTTGCTTTGTGTGAGAACCATATACATTGGGGGGGTGGGTTTTGCCAATTTTTGCTGTTGCCCACCCAGTACATGTCCCAGTGTCTACATTACAAGGCCCACAGTTGTCATCCACTGTAGAGGGAGCTGTAGACATTGTGCCATGTACAATAACTATGTGACAATATGGAATAGATAAGATAGGCAGCACATCTAATTCTGGGATACCACTTCACACTACAGAATCATACCATACCTCCCAACTGTACAGAATTTTGCAGAATGTCCACAGTTTTGCCACATATTTTTGGTATGTTTCAACTGAAATCTGTACTTTTCTGGCAAATAGCTGACGATTGATGTCATGAAATATTGACAAAACATTTGAGTTCAAGACTCTACATCCTTTCGAATATTCATACTAATGCAAAACTCATTATTCTATCAACTTCCTAAGTTTGTAAGAGCAATATTTAAAATCTCTCCCTATTTCTTCCCCCATCATGTAAGGCTTTATCCAGATTTTTGGCTCTAAGAGGTTGAGAGGTATAAATCAGACTCAAACACACTCCTATAACAGTAGATGGCCTGCAAACTGGCTCACAGATAGAACCCACAGTGTGAAAGCAGTGGACTCCATGTCAAACTGCTGAACAGTTACGAGTGGAGTCCCACAGGTTATGGACCTGGGTCCACTCATGTTTGGGGATCCACACCTCTGAGGATCAGCCCAATACGAAGGCGCCCTGGCTGATAATGTTTGCAGATGACTACAAGGTGGGTGCTATTATTACCCCTCACGTGAGGTTGACATCCTTCACAAAGTCCTCTCTGAGACCTATGGCAGTTGTTGGGGTCTATATTATAACATTGAAGTTATAGAACATTGAATACAATATGGTCGACACCATATTATCGAAGTTCCGTAACTTTGAAAAAAAAAATTTAAACTTTAAATGTTTACCCTAACGGGTTTAAACAGGGGGACAAGTCCCCTGCACCCCCCCACACCCCCTGCTACTTAAATATATCAACTCCGAGATCGCACTTTAATGTAGTATGGTGCGGAAAAGGAAGATTTCCCTTTCCTGCACTGTAGCGCGATCTCGGAGTTGGTATATTTAAGTAGAGGGGTGTGGGGGGTGCAGGGGGCTTGTCCCCCTGCCTACACTCGTAATTTTTTTTTTCTAAATTTTTTAAATTTAATTTTAACTGTTTCTTGGTTCAGTGCCCAAAGTTTAATCTTTATGCATTCGATCGATTAAACAGTCGAGAATATAATATAGACCCATTGTCGGAATCCTGGACATTAGCTCAGTGCCAGATGATGTGCCGCCATACACTCTGGGTACAACATGGTTCCCATAGAGTAATACATTGATGGTAGTTCAATGAACACTGATGTTGGTATAAGAGAACTGGGAACAAAGGTTGACTGTGAGTTCTCTGTTGACCATCACAGTGCCATTGTCTTCCGAAAGTCCTTCCATGTGTCACTTCTCCTAAGGGTATTGAATCCTGGAAGTAAAAAGACAGTGTTTCCCTGTATTCTCCTCTCAGTAGGCTAATCAATGTGTACTATGGCCCATTATCCATGTATCCCACTGGACACCTGCAACAGGAGAGGCTGCAAATGTACCTCACAAAGAGGATCTTAGGTATTACACACTTGCCTCAAATGAACAGACTCCAATAACTCCAATGAATATCCATCTCATACTGGCTACTTAGGTGTGATCTCTGCCTGACCTACACAGCCATGTCTGACCCAAACCTGTCAGGAATGCTACATCCATAGAAAATAATCTGTCCACACAACATGCCCCAGATACTTCAACCCCATCATCACAATCAAAAGGACATGCCGGGGGAACAGGTTCACAACCCAGAGACTGGCCACGCTATGGAATAGACATCACATACATGTCAAGCAGAGCACATCACTAGCCCTCTTCAAGAGGAATCTGGAGGAGTGGATGGGGAATAGAATACCCACCCTGGGGTCACTCCAGTGACTATACTCAGTGGACACACTGGGGAGTATCATCAGGTGGCATGATGCCAGGGCATTCCCATGGGTTAGCCTTGTAAAGCCTCCATGGCCATTTGCCTAGTAGACACCTATGAAGCTGTGAACCTATGGATCTCAGTACTGGCAAATGTGTGTGCATTGGTATGTATAGCAATGGTTGTGAGTGTGTAGACTTGTACGTGACACTATTATGTGTACTCTCACACCCAGTACACCCACCATTGCCATACCTCACAAGGCCATGTGATGCTACTCACCTTACAGGTATCTGGTAACACTCATCACACTAGTAGTCCTGTGCTGCCTGCAATAACTGAAAATAGTAGTGTGGAATCACAACCTGATGGGTAGGAATTCCAAACATAACACTGGCAACTGTGATCCTGTGCGTGCGTGCATGTGTGTGATGAACAGTATTCTCTATGTTTTTGGCCGACACAATATCCTCTGGGATTGTGGGCTTTAGCAATCTGATGTGTGTTCCACCCACTAGAACACTACACTTACCATTGTCCACCCTACAAGAGCTGACGTCAACCAACACAGTCTTATATACAACCTCTCAGCTCTATAAGCTGTGGGGCACATGCAATGACTGTTACACAGACCTGGGAAATATGTGCAGATACAGCTTATGACATGCTTGATGTGTTACCACACTGCCATACCCCTCATTGGTGATGTCTGCAGGGCCACATCCTGCTGACACCAACACCTGGAACACAAATAGAATACAACATGTGAGAACACAGTCACTTTGTGTTACCAACAGCAATAATGCATCATGGCTGAAAAGGTACATGCACACTCGGATGTGTACCCATTACAAAGGCCAAATGACAGCACCTTCCACAGCATTAAATAGCTACACTCTACTAAAGTCAACCTGTGCAACAGACCCATACTAGCATACCCCTGCATCAATGGTATGTATGGCAGAGATGTGGAACTAGTATCATCATATGCACAGGGTGTTGTGTGAGTTTGCCAGAAGCCTAGGCTGGACCATATGGTTGACATCATGTGTGTGTATTTGGGGGGGTGTTCACTAAATGGGCTGTGCAGGGGTGGAGTGTGTGTGTGTGGAGGTGACTTGACTGATGGTGATGTGTTTGCATGCACACAGTCATGCCATGTAGGCACCCTATACAGGGGTATTTTGGACAGCTGTGGGCTGTACATGGCAGGGTGTACAGTTCACTATTTCCGGACATGGACATTGGAACTGGGCCTACCAGTGTCTCACCAGCACCACCAGGGCTGAGTCCAGATGCAGTGCTACTCACCGATGGTGACTGCTGTCTGCTGGATCCGTGTCCCGGCTGGGACCAGCCATGACCATGTACCCATTGCCTGCTGCATCATGATGTGGACAGCACACAGTGGAATGAAGAAGCACAGGGGAGTATGCAGAGAAAGAGGATGGCAAAAGTAAAGTGGGATTGCCAGAGAGATGGCAGAAGTAGACATGAGTATAATGAGATGGGGTGCATGGCAAAGACAGTAGTGGCAAAGTCTAAGGATGGGGCATCAGAAGCGTTGTATGTAAGGTTGGACACCACGGATAGAGAATAGGACCTGTACCTATTGGCTAGACAGAGGCACATAGCTAGGAAGGATGTGCAGCAAATAAAGGAGATAAAGGATAATGGGGAAACATACTGATAAGCGAGGAGAGTGTGTAGAGCAGATGGAAACAGTTCTTTGATGGGCTGTTGCATGAGAAGAATGAGAGAGAGAGAGAAGGTTGGATGATGTGGTTATGGTGAATCAGAACTGCAACAGATAGGAGGATGTAAGGATAGCTATGAAGAGGTTTGAGAATGGAAAGGCTGTTGATCCAGATGACATACCTGTGGATGCATGGATGTGTTTAGCATACACGTCTGTGGTGTTGTTAACCGGATTGTTTACTGTAATCTTGGAAAGTGAGAGGATGCATGAGGAGTTGGGAAATTGTGTTTGGGTACTGCTTATGAGAATAAGGGTGGTGTGCAGAGCTGTAGTAACTACAGAGGGATAACACTGATCAGTCACAGGATGTGGTGCTGCCACTACGGGAACATGATGGTGCATGGCCACATAGACCCTCAGCTGATCATGGTGCTGCCCTATATCCATGTGGTTGCTGGCCATCATCCACCAAATGCTCAAGCACAGATATTCCACGGTGTATGAATGTCACGGTCTCTCCACATACTGGCCACAGTTTGGGCTCTTATATTTGGTGTCTTACACAGCTTATGTCTTTGTCAATTCATTAGCATACTCTGAGAATTGCAGTCAGTAAATGGTTAACATCCATTTGTGTTTCTGACTTCATATCCCTCAGAATGGATATGTTACAACACACCCTGTTACACCAGCAACTTTCTCAGTTTATAAGAGCAATATGTCAATAATGCCCCTGCGTATGGGCCTCTGTCCCCCAAGTATGTCCAGCTTTGTCCAGATGTCATGCAGTAACAGGTGAATAGGTATGGTATATCATTATTTAGTGACTTCATTCCTGATATCATCCAAGTAATGTATCCGAATGACAACCATGTTATGTCTAAGAGGCCTTATGTATGAGGACAAAGACTGGACATTCTGTGGTATTCTGTACAGTTGGGAGGTCTGTGTATCTCTGGCAACTGTTGACAGACTGTCAGGATTATGTAGCAGTGTACTGTGAATATGTTAGTTGGCTTGTGTAGGGGGGTAGATGTAGGTGTTATGGTTCCTTTTCTGTCTTTGTATGCTGCCCCTGTTTCTGGTGCTCTATCAACTGTACATGTTTCTAGGGGAGGACTAAGACATGTCCCGTACCACGGTCGGGCATCATACTACACTGTGAATTGGGATAGTACATGTAGGGGTAGTGTGTGAGTAGTAAACATGCTGATGGTTTTAGGCAAGGCTTCCAGCTTAGAATGTTTAATATAAGATACACACAAGCATTAGGTAACAAGACAGGCAGCCTTTCTAATCCACGGAGACCACTCTACACTCAGGAATCATACACAAACACACTCAGCTAGGCATCAACCCCTATATCAGTAGGTGCCTCGCAAATTGACTCACAGATAGAACCCACAGTGTGAATGCAGTGGACTCCATGTCAAACCATTGACAAGACATGAGTGAAGTCCCACAGAGTGTGGACCTGGGTCCCCTCATGTTCAGGATCTACACCTCTGAGGTCCAGGCCAACACAAAGGCACCATGGCTGACAATGTTTGCAGACAACTGTAAGATGGGTGCTATCATTATCCCCTCATGTGATGTTGACAGCCTGCACAAAGGCCTCTCTGAGACCCATGACTGCTGTCAGAACCCTGGGCATTAGCTCAATGCCAGGAGATGTGCCACCATCATCTTTGGAAACACCATGATTCACATGAAGTAATACATTGGTGGTAGTATAGTGAACACTGGTATTGTTATAACAGAATGGGGAACACAGGTTGACAGTGAGCTCTCTGTTGACCACAGCAGTGCCACTGACATCAGAAAGTCCTTCTATGTGTTACATCTCATAAGGGTGTGTAATCCAGCAAGTAAATGGTCATGGTCACCCTGTACCCTCCCCTCAGTAGGCTAATCAATGTGTATAGTGGCCCATTTGCCATGTACCCCACTGGACACCTGCAACAACAGGAAAGGCTGCAAATGTACCCCACAAAGAGAACCCCAGGCCTTACACACATGCCCTATATGGACAGCCTCCAATAACTCCAAATAATCTCCATGTCATACTGGCTACTTAGGTGCGAGCATTGCCTGACTTACACAGCCATGTCTTGGTAAACTCTGTCAGGAATGCTACATCTGAAGATACCAATCTGTCCACAGAGCATGCCCCAGAGACTTCAACCACATGTCTACACTCCAAAGAACATGCTTGAAGAACTGGTAAACAACCCAGACACTGTCCACAGTATGGAATATACATCACATACATGTCAAGCAGGGCACATCACTGGCCATCCTCAATATAAATCCGGTAGAGTGGATGGGGAATAGAATAAAACCCCCTGGGGATCACTCCAGTGACTATACTTATGAGACACACTGGGAACTATCATCAGATAGCATGATGCCAGGGTATTCCTATAGGCTAGCCTTGTAAAGCCTCCATAACCATTCACCTAGTACACACCTATGAATCTATGAACCTATGACTCTCAGTACTGGCAAATATGTGTGTGTGTGTGTGTGTGTGTGTGTGTGTGTGTGTGTGTGTGTGTGTGTGTGTGTGTGTGTGTGCGCGCATTGGTAGTATATCAGTGGTTGTCAGTGTGTAAACTTGTATGTGACAGACTATTATGACTACTCTCACACCCAGTGCACCCCCATTACCATACCTCACAAGGACATGTGATGTTACTCACCTTACAGGTACCTTGGTACACTCATCACACTAGTAGTTTTATGCCACCTGCAATAACTGCATAACACTGTGGTGCCACAACTTGATGGGTTGGGGTTCCTTACCCCACACTGGCAACTGTGATCCTGTGCACGCACATGTGTGTGTGTGTGTGTATGTGAATAATAATCTCAGTTTTTGGTTGATGTAATATCCCCTGGGGGTGTGGTTATCAGCAAATGGAGGTGTGTTCCACGCACTACACTTACCATTCTCCACTCTACAACAGATGATGTAAATCACCATATACCTATATACAACCTTCAGCCCTATAAGCTGTGATGCACATGCAATTACTGTTATACAGACCTGAGAAATCTGTGCAGATACAGCTGTACCTCACCTATGACATGTTCAATGTGTTACCACACTGCCATACCCCTTGTTGTTGCTGTGTGCAGGACCACATCCTGCTGACACATAGACATCTAGAACACAAACATAATGCAGCATGTCAGAACACATTCACTCAGCATTACTAACAGCAGTAATGCATCATTGCTGAAAAGGCACACACACTCTCTGATGTGTACCCATTACAAATGTCAGATGACAGCACATTACACAGCATTACATAGCTACAATTTACTAAGTTCACCCTGTACATCAGACCCATTAGCATATCCCTGCATCAATGGTTTGGATGGCAGGGATGTGGCACAGGTATCATTATAGGGACAGGGTGTTGTGCGGGTTTGACAGAGGTCTAGGCTGTGCCATACAGTTGACATGTGTGTGTGTTTTTGGGGGGTGTTAATGACATGGCTTGCGCAGGGGTGGTGTGTGTGCGTGTGTGTATGTGTGTGTGTGTGTGTGTGTGTGTGTGTGTGTGTGTGTGTGTGTGTGTGTGTGTGATGCTAAAGATATGCAGGTAGGTGCAAGCATGAATGGGCATGCCTTCTTTGAAGGTTGGGCATCACGCTGGCAACTCAACACCGTAAAAATCCACTGCCAATCATGAGCGGACCGGAGTTCCGCCATGGTGACCCCTAACTGGGAAAAGCCAAAAGACATCAATATGACACATAACCTGTGCACTCCAATTGAAGAACATATACATCAGGCAAGGGTAAGATATGGTAAATGCTATAAGTACAATAGCCGGGTTGCATGAGGATGCACACACGTAAACTAATACTTTGTTAAAGCACCTGTTGATCTCATTACAGTATTCAGTCCTCTTGGAAAGGTGTGTATCAGCATGGCACATCTTAACTTGGCAATGTTTGCACACTCTCCCTTGCAAAACACCTCCAACTCTCTGACTGCAAGGGCATCCCCTGTGCACAGCCCTTGTCAGGTCACCCCAGCGATTGTCTATTGTATGTAGGTGTGGCCTCAGGCTGGGCCACTGCAGAATGTTGATTGCATTCTGGTGAAGCCATCCTTTTGTTCAGTTGGATGTATGGTTTGGGACATTGTTGTGTGCAACACTGGAATTCCTCCCCATCCACAGCTATGTGGCAAACACCAGAAGGATTACAGTCACAAGGGGCTGGTGTTTGAAACCTTTCATAATCCACTCCAAATCGGTTCCAGCTCCAGTTCCAGCTTGTGAACAGCAACCCCAAAGCAGGACACTGCCATCACCCTGCTTCACTATGGGGGTGGTGTTCTGCTGATGTGCAGTACTGTTATAGGGCCAAACAAACATGACTGAATTGTGGAAAAGAGAGTTTAACCTTGATCTCATACGACCTTAACACATTTCCACCCATGCTTTTTGAAAAGCTGATGTATTGTTTTCCAGACATTACTCAGGACTGGATGTTGTTTGGTGTGAGGAACTGCTGCCATTTTCCAAACACACCGTGTATAGCCAAGACATGTGGCGACTATGGGAAATTGTCACATGTAGTACACACACAGTACTTGGCAGAGATTCCTGAAACTCCTTCACTGTTACTGTATGGATCCTGACAGCCTCCCTGGCCAGTTTTGGTATAGTATTCTCAACATACTTGTAGGGATGTCCACATCTTCACAATGTCACTGTTGCACTATATCTTGAACACCATTTGATGACTGTCTGTACTGTGTGCAATGGCATATGCAATGCTGTGGGTATGTTTAGGTTGCCTTTTCCAATCTGATACCTTTCTAAAATGTGATCCCTTTGCAGCTTATTAAGCTGTATATGAACCATTGTTTTTGCTGTAGCAGGCAACTGTGGGTCTATGTTAGAATAATCCTGGTATGTGAGCTGACTAATATTTGCAGTTAATCAAAGAGTCTGTAATTGATGGCAGGTGTGTACCCAATATGATGTACTGCTGTGGTTGTACTGAATGCTGCTACACCACAGTATGAGCTTCATCCTGTGCAAACATATGCATCTAGCTTCCTGGACTATTTTTATGTGACATACTTGTCCCCCTAACAGATTTGTTTGTTTTACACTTGCATTGTACAAATTATAGGTCATATGAAAGGTTGGATGGATGTGGTCTTGTGTACTATGCTCACATTTTCGTATATCGCAAATACCTGGCATTCTAACAGGTGTGTATACCATTTATATGCACTGTATAACAATGATGTATACAATATGTCCCTAGTCTTGGCCCTTTGTCCCCACATTTTGGGAATCTTCATCCAGATGTCCTGCAATGACAGGTTGTGAAGTATGCTACAGATATGTGACATGTCATGCAAATAGGCCCCTGTGATATCCACTGTGACACTATGCAGTGAACCCCACCACAAGTGATCATGCAGATATTGCCAAATGGCTAAGTGTAACAGTCGTGAGCATGGTCACATGCATGACCTTAACATGCTTGGGGTATTGGTGAGCTACAACAGGAAATTCCCATACTTACTGGCTTCAGGCTGCTGTACCACATGTAGACCAGAGGAACCTAGGTAGGTGTAGGGAGAGGTACTGTCAGCAGATTCACAATAGGCATTGGTACAAGATGAATGCCATGTTTCTGTACAGGTACAGTATATACTATATTACACAATTTGCTGTTCTTCACCATAGATGTGCACTTGTGTGCATTACTAAACCCCACCCACTAATCCATTTTGCACTGACATATGCATCTAAACACTCTATAGAAGACAGTGGAACTGCTACCTCATTACATTGATGTGGATGTGCACTTTGGCCTTACCTGGACAATCCTCGCCTGTTGCCTGGGTGCCATCCACCTCCACAACTGATGTTTCCTGCATATGAGGTTGTGTGGGGGCTACCCCAAGGGTGGCAAGGAGCTCCTCCGTTGCCATAAGTGGGGCCTGTGTGCCTGGACCCCCACCAGTGGCAGTACAGTCCCTTGCTAAAGCAGCAGCCCTTTGCCAGACAAGTCGGATCAGGTCAGTTGCTCTATGCCTGACCTGATCATAAGTGTGTCCATGGTGGCCCGCGATGTTCACTCTCTGGACAATATCGTCCCACATGGCAGTCCACTCCTTCTGATTTTGGCAGCAGAAAAGAATGCCACAGTGTTGGATTATGACCTCGGTTATGGGCGTTGTCTCTTTAGTGGTATAGCTGGGTCGGCGCTCCATGGCACCTGGAAGACAAACAGGAAAATACATCACAGAACCTCAGACATTGCCCAGAGTTCTTTACAGAGACAGCACATGATTAGCCTCTATATAAAAACATTATACCCCTGTACCTAGTAGCACTGTATGAACATGCATTGTACTTCTGGTCCTGTTGTGTCATGTTCCCCCCAATTAGGGTCAATACATTGCATAAACCACCATTCACATTTGCGTAGAGGGATGACAGTGGCCGTGTTTCTTGTGGATGGGATGTCAATGGAGCTCAGGCTTTGCTTGCATACAGTGTGTAATGGAAGTGGAAGCATATGGCTGGTTTCATGGAGGATGCAGACAGGACTGTTATCAGGCCTCAAGGGGAACTTGCTTTTGTTAACTTTGATTAGGCAGTATGCACCTAATCCATGATGATGAGGGGAGGAGTGCATGTGCATGCATATCCACCTATACTGATGTTGAGCCATGGGGGTGATGTTTGCCCTAACCCTGTCTGCAGCAGGTTGGCTGTAGCTATGGTGTGTGTGTATGTGCTGTGATTAACTTCCATTACAGGGTGGTTTGGGTTGTTGCATCTGAGACTGCAGACATATGTGAAGATGGCCTTCTGATTGCCCTCAGTGGATGTGTCCGATTTGTACTCATAGTCAACTTTGCAGTAATCCACCTGTGACCTGCTATGCTCGTTCAAAGGTTGAGATGCTGCCCAGTTGATGCCTGCACCTACTTTGCCCTGTACAGCCAATACAGCATTCAATTATTTGCTTTGTGCATTACTGCTGTCCAGCAAAGGGGTTTACTCTACTTTGGTGGGGACAGGTTTTACAATTAGGGTATTTCTGAAGCCATACAGCTATCTGGGTGGTCATATATCTGTTTGTAATAGGCATGGACACAAGGTCATAACACAGTTGGACACCTCTAAAATTTCAATGTGATACTCCTACTTATGTTAGTACCCATGTCTGTGTCGGGCAGGGCAATGCAACAACCAGTAGCTGTAGAAGTGTAACTCTGTTGGATGCACAGACAGTAATATTACACATGTGTACAGCTCTTTTACTTGATGTTTTGCATCCCATATCAGTTGTTACGAGGTTACGAGGCAGCCAGGTACACCTACCCATACATACATACATCTGCACAGGTAATAACTGCTATACATTTCTGTTGTCAGTATGGCACATTGTAATAACAATTTTGCTGCTCAGTCATTCCTGTCAACTGGTTAGGGCAAGACATCTGGAAGACACCACACATACATGTTGGGCTATGGGCCAACATTAGTGACACTTTCTTCATATTGCTGTAATATACATATGTCATTTGATAGTAGAATAGTCTTTGCATTCACAGACATATCCTGGAGGATGTCCGATGCTCATATGGCAGGCAGAGAGGAGGAAAGGCTGAGTGTGGTAGTGATGGTAGGAACTTTTAATGTTGCATTTATGACTGGTATGGGGACAGAGCTAGTTGATATGATGAACAGATGAAAGGTGGAGATACTGTGTGTGCCACAGACCAGATGAAAGGGAGTTACAGCTGTGAATATCGGAGTCGGGTACAAATAGTTCTATCATGGTGTGTATAGGAGGGGAAATGGTGTAGGGGTTAACCTGAAAGAATATTATGCCAAGAGTGTTTTTGGGGGTGGTAAGAGTGTCAGGTAGACCGATGTTTATGAGGCTGGGAATTGATGGTGCAATGATGACAGTTGTTAGTGCATATGCTCCACTAATTGTGTGTGTGATGGATGAGACAGACATACTTTGGAGTGGTTGGATGAAGTGGTGATGACTGTACCCAAGAGTGAGAGACTGGTGATTGGAGCAGATTTCAACGTGCAAGTTTGTGAAGAGGACAGAGGGAATGCAGAAGTGATGGGTAGGTATGGTGTTAAGCAAAAGAATGCAGAAGGTGAGATGGTGGTGGAGTTTGCAAAAGAAGTTGGACATGGCTGTGGTGAATATGTATTTTTACAAGACTGAGTGGCATAGAGTGACATACAAGAGTGGAGGAAGATGCACACATGGGGATTATCTCCTATGCAGGTGGGCCTATTTGAAGGGGATTGGAAACTGTAAAGTGGTAACAGGGGAAAGTGTAGTTAGGCAGCATGGAATGTTGCTCTGTGGGAAGACACTGGTGATCAAGAAGAAGGGGAGGAGTGTAAGGGCAGCACCATGGATCAAATGGTGGATACTGAAAATGGGGGATAGTGAGACAGAGTTCAGGGAACAGTTAAGACAGGCAGTGGGTGGCAATGAAGAGTTGCCAAATCTCTGGTTAACTACATCTGAGCTAGTAAGGGAGATGAGTAGAACATGGCTTGGTGTGACATCTGGACAGAGGATGGAGGACAAGGAGACCTGGTGGTGGAATGAAGAAGCACAGGGGAGTATGCAGAGAAAGAGGTTGGCAAATGTGAAGTGGGATTGCCAGAGAGATGGCAGAAGTAGACATGAGTATAATGAGATGGGGTGCATGGCAAAGACAGTAATGGCAAAGGCTAAGGCTGGGGCATCTGAAGCATTGTATGTAAGGCTGGACACCACGGATAGAGAATAGGGCCTGTACCTATTGGCTAGACAGAGGCACATAGCTAGGAAGGATGTGCAGCAAATAAAGGAGATAAAGGATAATGGGGAAACATACTGATAAGCGAGGAGAGTGTGTAGAGCAGATGGAAACAGTTCTTTGATGGGCTGTTGCATGAGAAGAATGAGAGAGAGAAGGTTGGATGATGTGGTTATGGTGAATCAGAACTGCAACAGATAGGAGGATGTAAGGATAGCTATGAAGAGGTTTCAGAATGGAAAGGCTGTTGATCCAGATGACATACCTGTGGACGCATGGATGTGTTTAGGATACACGTCAGTGGTCTTGTTAACTGGATTGTTTACTGTAATCTTGGAAAGTGAGAGGATGCATGCAGAGTGGATAAAATGTGTTTGGGTACTGCTTATGAGAATAAGGGTGGTGTGCAGAGCTGTAGTAACTACAGAGGGATAACACTGATCAGTCACAGGATGAGGTAATGGTAAAGGGTGGTGGAGGCTACGTTAAGAATGGTGGTGAGGATTACTGATCAGCAGTATGGTTTCATGCCAGGAAAGAGCAGTACAAATGCGATTTTTTTATCTGAGAGTGTTGATGGAGATATACAGAGAAGGTCAGAAGTAGCTGCATTGTGTATTTGTGGACTTGGAGATAGCATATGACATGATGCCTAGAGAGTAGTTGTGGTATTGTATGAGGAGATCAGGGGTGGCGGAGGAATCTGTAAGAATGCTACAGGGTATTTACAAGGCTAGTGTGATAGCGGTGAGTTCTGCATTGGAAGTGACAGGTACATTTAATATGGAGGTGGGAGTACATCAGGGATCAGCTGTGAGTCCTTTCATATTTAATTTGCAGTGGTGATGGACAGGTTGACAAACATGATCAGACAGGGGTCCCTGTTGACTGTGCTGTTTGCAGATGACATTGTGGTCTGTAGTGAGAGTAGGGAACAGGTTGGGGAGACCCTGGAGGGGTGGAGGCATGTTGTAGAGAAGGTAGGAATGATGGTCAGCAGGAATAAGACAGAATACATGTGTGTGAATGGGAGGGAGGCTAGAGGAATGGTGAGGATGCAGGGAGTACAGTTTTCAAAGGTGGATAAGTTTAAATACTTGGGAACAATGGTTCAGAGTAATGGAGAGTGTGGGTGAGAGGTGTAGAAGAGAGTACAGGCAGGATGTGGCTGGTAGAGAGGTGTGCCGTCAGTGATTTGTGACTGATGAGTACCATTAAGAGTGATAGGGAAGGTCTACAAGAGGGTAGCGGGACCAGCTATGTTATAAGGGTTGTGGACAGTGGCACTGAAAAGAAGGCAGGAGTCAGAGCTGGACGTAGCAGAGTTAATGATGTTAAGATTTGCACTGGGTTTGATGATGGGAGGTAGGATTTGGAACATGTATGTTAGGGGGTCAGCCCAAGTTGGACGACTTGAAAACAATGCCAGACAGTGGCATGATTATGTTTGGACATGTGATGAGGAGATATGCTGAGTATATCTGGGAAAGGATGAGGCTGCCAGGTAAGAGGAAAAGAGGAAGGCCTAAGATAAGGTGCATTGATGTGGTGATAGCGGAAATGCAGGTGGTTGGTATGACACAGCCAGCTGCAGGGGTCTGGAAGCTATGGAGACAGATGATCTGCTGTGGCGACCCCTAACAAGGAACAGCCAAAAGAAAGAGAAGGAGATGTTGTAAAGTCAGTGTTCACAGGTTGCCAATTATTTGCCAGACATAACACAACTCTTTGTGTAAATGACTACAAATATGAGGCACACATATGGTTAGTGTGCATAACACTGGATAGTTGAATGGTATGAGCTCAGTATATCACATGCAGTTCAACACACACAGCTGCGACAGTATTTCACTATGCAAATATCCTGCATAGGTCCCTCACATTTCTGAGACAAAATGTATATCATAGTTGTATTCACAATTAACATATGGATATCTACAACATCCCAGTAGCTGGCCTAGCAGTGTCACAGTCAGTACTGTTCAACACACACTCCAGTAGTAGTCATATGTGAGCCATCCTTTCCTGGGGTGACTCAAGGGCCTGAGATGTGATCTAAGTCACTGCAGAGAGATGCAGATGCTATGGCCATAGGTTCTGATCAGCAATATATCAGTACAGCAAGTGTTATTGAGACATATTTGTTGAACTTCCTATTTCCCACTGTTACATACCCCCTACTACATTCCATTACATGCTTACTTGTTTGACCTACCTTTTTTTATTCCAGTTGTGGTTGGTTATGTTTCTCTGTGGCTGGCTAGCTAGCTGGCTGGCTGGATGCCTGGCTTTCTATTTCTCTCCATCTCTCCTAAATGTAGGGTACACATCTGTTTTGCATAGGCAGCAGCTAGCCTTTTGTAGGTAATGCTCATGAGCAGCTGATGACATGTGCACCCAATGGAGTCCCCCACGTGCTAATTGAATGCAGAACAGCTGTGGTGTTTTTCCTACAGCATGGAAACACACTCCTATAATTGAGTACTTCATGTGGGCATTGCCCCTTTTCCTTGCCTGTGAGGAGGACTTCATGGAGGTGTATGAACAACAGCATCACAGAGGGTGGTTAGAAATACCTTTTACAACAAAGACTGTGGAGAAAGCCCAACAAACTGGGGAGAACGTTCCAGACATAGGGACAGAATGTAAATGTTGCTCTTATACAGTTGAATTAATATTAGTTTGACAGGGTTTGTGTGGACATGGCTTTTCTGTGTGATTTTAAGTCTGACAGTGTTATGTAGTTGACATAACTCTCAACTGTAGGGCTATCCACAGACTGGCCAGAGATTGGACTCTTATGTTTGGTGTGTTACTCACACACTTTTTGTCTTTGGAAAATCAGTAACATACTCTGAGGATTGCAGTTAGTAAATGGTAACATCCATTTATGTTTCTGACTTCATATCCCTCAGAATAGATATGTTACACCAAACCCTGTTATACCAGCAACTTTCTCAGTTTATAACAGCAATATGTCAATACTGCCCCTGTATTTGGGCCTGTGTCCCCCAAGTATGTCAGGCTTTGTCCAGATGTCATGCAGTAACAGGTGGATAGGTATGGTAAATCATTATTTAGTGACTTCATTCCTGATATCATCCCAGTGACGTATCGGACTGCCAGACATGTTATGTGTAAGGGGCCTTATATATATAAGGACAAAGCCTGGATATTCTGTGCAACTCTGCACAGTTGAGAGGTATGTGTATTTCTGGCGACTGTTGACAGACTGTCAGGATTGTGTAGCAGTGTAGTGTGAATATGTTATTTGGCCTGTGTAGGGGGGGTAGATGTAAGTGCTATGGATCCTTTTCTATCCGACGTTGTGTGATGCTCCAGTTTCTGCTCTATCAGCTGTATATGTTTGTAGGGCCAGAATAAAACATGCTCCGTGCCACAATCAGGTGTCAGACTACACTGTGAATTGGGCCAGTATATGTAGGGGTATTGTGTGAGTGGCAAACATGATGATGGTTTTGTTCACACTGTCCATATACTCTACTGTTCATTTGGCTTACAAGTATGTCACTGTGACTGTGGTGAAATTGGTTGTGGGTATGCACTTTCATACTGGTGTCTGTTTCTTAGTGGTGTTGTTACATCCCTGTAGTACCTGATATATTTGCAATTACATGTGTATTTCCCCATAGCAAAATTGGTTTAGTGTTGTGTCAGTCTGCCTGTAGTTTAGACAGTGCTTGGTGACGTGCCTAGCAGCTCAGTGTAGTTTCCCTACTGTGATGTTATGTCCAGATATTTGTAAGATGTACTGTTGCCTGGCCCCCATAGGTATTGTGTATTTCTTTTTTTTTCAAAACAATTTTATTGATTTTAATACATTCAAAATTGTAAACAATTGCATAAAATCATAGTAAAAACTATAACCTGAAAACTTTAACATATATAAATTACATTATATAAATTACATATTTGATATAAACCAAACTAACAGAAATTAACCAACTAAAGTATTTACATAGACATCCATTAATATATTTACAATGTGTTATTGATATCTGATTATAATGCATATTGTCATTATGAAAGAAACAAACTAGTGTAATTTGTTTCAGTGATTCATTCTTCTTCAACAAGTTTTGCAGATTAACCCACAATTGAAGATTGTATGTTCTTTTAGTTGTCCTTAAGTATATAGTTTTTAATTGCAGTTGGCATACAATATTTAACAGATTCTTGAACTCAGAAAAGGAAGGAGGAGATTCTGAAATCCAATTTTTTGTTATGGTCTTTCTGGCTACTGGCAGTATTGCCCATAATAGTGGATACTTTATATTTCTAACACATTGTGGAACAGGAGTATTAAATATCACCAGAGATTTATTTAATGTGAAATTGTCTGAATAAAGTTCCTGTAGTAAATTATTTATTTCCCCCAGAAAGTATTTAAAGTATGGCATTCGTAAAACATATGTGCCCAGTTTATGTCTATATTTGATGTACATGTATTACAAATATTTTGTTTTTTGTTTATTTTATCCATTAAATGACGAGTGTAGAATGATCTGTTTATATATCTCCAGGTGTATAATTTCTAATTCTAAGATAAAGTAGTTTTCCCCGCTGATTGTAATATGTTTGCTTTGTCTAAATCAGTAGGAAGATTATTACTGATAGAGTAAAAATAGTTCCAAAAGTTCTGTGGACATCTGAACGTTTATTCCCTTATAGTTCTATAAATAAAAGAAAGTTTGCCAGAATATGCATGCTTATGAAGTAAAATTGATTGAAAATTGTATAGTAGAATACTAGATTCATGTTTAGTGATTAGATAGATCAATTTTTATTAGCTAGAGAGTTAGTGTAAGTCTATCTATATATATACATATTGTATTTTATTTTGATATTCTGTATTATATATATTCACTGATTTGGTTTATTATATGATATTAGTTGGAACCAGAACTTAAGATCATTATGCTTAAATATGGTAATTTTATTTATGTCTGAAGTTATAAAGGATTCTTGGGTGAAAGCTATGGGGAATAACAAAAAGAAGCATTCTTTGTATCTGGGGTGTTTATATATAACATTTTTAAAATTTGTTATAATATTATGAATGTAGCTAGTAGTATGATTGAGATTTATGTGTATAGTGAAATAATCTTTTAGGATCCATAAAAAGGGGTTACTTATTATTTCTAATTTATGTTTAGATGGTCTGGAAATTAGCTGTAGAGCTGATGAAACCCATAACAGTTTCCACTTAGCTGAGTATGTAGTATCTAAAACTTGAGTAATTGTTTTGATTATTGAGGAAATAGAGTAAAGGTTTAGATCTGGGAATGCTACCCACCATTGTTCAAACTGTTTTGATGTTGATTAATTGGCATTCTTGTTTTTTTCCTGGACCAAAATAATTTTAATATTAAAGAATGTAACTTATTAGTACATTTTTTGAAGGGAGTATTTGAATGGATTGTATAATATATAATATTTTGGGTAGAATAACCATTTTAATAATAATTAATCATTCTTCTGTAGTGAAAGTTATTGTATTCCATTTTAAAAATAGATTTTGAATATTTTCAAAACACTTATTATAATTTAATTGTATTACTGTTTTGATGATTTAGCTAGAATTATTCCTAAATAAGTAATTTGATCTGTACTATTTATAGTTAGATTTGTTATTTGTATTTGAGTGTATGGGTAAAATTTTAGTTTTGTTGTCATTAAAAGACAGCCCAGACATCTTTTGAAAAATCTTAATTGAATCGAGCAGGGCTAATACTGAAGAATTATTTCCTTTTGTAGAGATGAGAACATCATCTGCGAATAATTGAATTGTGTCTGTTATATCTTTTTCAAGCTCTAAACCCTCTATTTTATTATTGTTCCTAATATCATTAGCCCACAGTTCCATTATCATTGTAAACAACAATGGAGATAGTGGGCAACCTTGCTTGGCACCTTTTATGATAGGAATTTTATTTGAAGTATATGTACCTAATTTGATATAAGCAAATGTACCATCATACAAGTGTTTTAGTAGATTAATAAAATTGTATGAAAAGTTTAAACACTCCAATAATGTGAACAAGTAATCCCAATTAATTGAGTCAAAAGCAGCATTTATGTCCAAACTAATTAAAGTTAGGTTCTTTTTTTCTTTTGTGTGAAGTCAATAAGGGCTAATGTTCGCTTTATATTATCATGAGTGTTTCTATTGATTACAAAACCTGTCTGATCCTCATCAATTAATTGGGGTAAAAACTTTTTTAGTCTTTCAGTGAATATGTTCATAAACATCTTCTAGTCAGTATTTAATAAGGAAATAGGTCTGTAAGAGGAACCATATTTAGGGTCTTTGTTATGTTTTAAGATAGGTGAAATGAATGTATATTTCCATGAGGGAGGTATTATAAAGTTGTTTTGAGCTGTACTATATACTTTATGGAGTAATGAAATAGCTGATTTGGGTATAACTTTGTATATTTCTGGTATGATACCATCATTTCCAGGTGCCTTATTTTGCTTGAGCTTATTGATTTGAGTTTGTATGTCAGCTAGGGTAATTTGTTTATCAATAAGTTCTATTTGTTGTTTAAGTTTATTATGAAGATTTTTATTAATAAAATGCTTAATGTTGTCTTTACTTTCTATATTATGTGTATCTTGGTTAATTGTATGAAAGTGACTTCTAAATTCTTCTATTATATCTTGTATATTGTATACCTCTTTCTTTTTCCTCAGGCAATATATTTCTTTAATATGGTTATGTTTATTCATTCTTTTAGTTTTATTCTTGAGATTAGTTAAGTGTTTAGGGTTTAGTGAATAAGCAAGGAATTTATATTTTTCTAATGTAATCATTGTCTTACGATGTAGTATGTTTCTATATTCTTCGTTTAATTTGCTTGTTTCCTCTCTAATGTTTTTAGAAGAAAGATTGTCTCTATTTTTGAGATGCAATAAATCAAGCTTGTTCTGTTATGTTTCCATATCTTTATCCCATGTTTTCCTTTTATTGTAATACCATCTGTTAATTTGTCCATATAGGTACGCTTTTAGTGCATCCCAAACATATATGTCATGAGTATTAGATGCTGAATTTCTATCTATAAAATTTTGTATTTCTTCTTTTAAAAATGACTGAAAATATTTAAGTTGGATAAGATATGCAGGTATTCTTTTTATTTGTGCATTAGGGATGTTGTTAATATTTAATTCAAATATAACGGAATTATGATCGGAGATTGGACAAGAAATTATTTTGCTGTTAAGTCATTTATAATTTGTGTGGAGAATAGTATTCTATCGATTCGGGAATATGATTTGTGTCTATTGGAATAGAATGTGTATTTTGAGAGCTATGATCAGTGAAGTCAAAAATATCTTTGAGCAGGTAGGAGTCTATACATTTTATTAATTGTTTTGCTTGAGGGGTCATTTTTCTATTTGTAAAAGTGGCTGTGTCTTTTAAATCTAGACTACAATTAAAGTGTCTTGCCATGATGATATTTCCCTCAGACTGAGATATTATTTGAGATAAAAGTTGTTTGATAGTGTTAGTACCTATTCTCGGTAACCAGTAGTTATTTATTATTGTATATATTTTTTTATTTAGTTCAATAATGGCTAAACATAGCAATCCTTTATTATTTTTATGTTTTAATTATTCTTGGTAAAGGAAGTGATTTGTCCCATAAAATTGCAGCCCCCCCCTTTTTTTTTGTATATACTGAGCTTGCGATGATTGTATATTTATTTGTGTTCAATAACTTAATATTATCTCCTATTAAATGAGTTTCCTGTAAAAAATTAAGTTTGATTTATGTAGGGCTAGATATTTAAACAAACTACCTCTTTTGATTGGGTTATTTAGACCATTTATATTAATCGATAAGCCTTTTAATATAGTCATGTTATATAGGTATGGGTGTATGATTAATTTATAACATATCAATATAAAATATGTAATTTGAGAATCTCTTTCCAACCATAAACTTGTTCATTCTGCAAGTACTATACATTGATTCATAGTGGGAGACACATATATCATGAGCATTGTAACTTATGGTTCTATTTGGATAGATTAAAATGGATGTCAAAAGAAACTGTTTTTTTAACAATGAACATATAATACAGATTATAGAAACACAATTTAGCTCCCAGCCTGGAGTTATAAACTCCCTGTCTCAATGACATTTGCCAGTGAGATCGAACCCTTAACCTGTAGCAACAGAACACAGCTACCACCAGTAATATGTATTAAGTAATAGTGATTAGATATAAAACTAGTGATTATTTTAACTTGAATCTATTAAAATTTAACTAGATATATTTCATCTGATATAGTATGTTAATCATGAAAATGAAATACAATGTAAATTATTGTGTATGTGTAAAACAGAAAAAAGTATTAGCTAGTCTCTAATATAAAGTATCATAAGGATAGCATATAACTATCTATTTGACTAATTACTATTTAACCACTTTTAACTTAGTATAATATGATATTAATATCTAGCAATAGTTATTAAACTATTTCGTATTAATAATTTTCTTCAAACAAGGATTTATACAGTCAGAAACAGATTTCTTAGATCTGTTATGTTAACAGAAGTATTGTAAGTTATCAAATATACATTCATTGATCACGTTTTGTTTCCTTTCTCACAAATATATATATATATGTATGTGATATAGAAGATGGAGAGATATTTGTCTAAATTATTCAAATGAATCTCTCAAAATTCCTCTGAATGTAACACATACTGTCTTATATAGAAATGTAACATTCTACTAAAAACAATAAACAAGTGAAAATATAGCACTAAGCAGTCCAGAATTGCCCTGTTCCAGTGTTCTCACCATAGTAATCTAATAAAGAATACAGATTCACATTTCATTCTTTGAGAGAAGTGGACAAACTTGTCTTACAAATCTTGAAAAATGTATTAATAAGTATAATACTGTCCACACATATTCAAGTTTTAAGTAACACAACAGTGAGTCCCACAAATCACTTTATGTTCATCTGTCCATGTATACCATAACACAAGCATCAAGCGGTCAGCTCTCATTAACTAATAGTAATTTGTATGTACAATAAGTCTAGTATATCTAAAATAAACCTTTAAAATAGGATCTGGGTGACCAGTATACTTTGCAGAAGGAACACTACCCTTAGAGATAAAAAGGACACTTACGTAACTGCATTTTCCAAAAACACAGATGCTTAACAGATGAATGGATCGATGAGTGGATGTAGGCAAAAACCTCTAGGTATTGGTGCAGATAAAAAAAAAAAAATCTTAAAAAATAGAAAATATTTAGATTAGTGAATGCTACATATAAAATGAAGCATGCAATGAGGAACCTTACTACCAGCATCTATTATCTCTACTTTGATGATGTACAGGTGGCTTCTTGCTGGACATTAGCATTTTATTTTATCTAGTAACAGTAAAATAGTCCAAGTCTCACTGACCCTAATGGATATTTTGGAATATTGTCTAGTCTTCCCTGCATTGATTTACTATTTACAATTCCTCTAAAGACTGTGTAAAAGCATAAAGGTATTATAAACAGGTATGGTTATTGTCTCAGAAATGTATGATTCACCAGAAAACAATAGGCATTCATAAGCTAAACATGGATTACCAAATCCACTGTTCTACTTTAATAAAGTTTTTTTAAGTGTCAATATCAAACTTCAGTTGGCTAATCACACCAGAATGTAGCTTTGCATGAAAATCATAATGAAGTACAGCCTAGCACTCTACATTCCCCTTGGGCTTCTGCGTTAAACATTGTTAAACTCTCTGCTTCAGAATTTATATCTGCTCTTTTCAGGCAGCTGCACACACTGTACACAAATCCCTCCTATCAAAATATTCACATAGGCAAAGAAATCACACAGCTGCTTTGGATGAATTGACAAGCAATATCACAATTACTTAAAAATGGAACAATGTAGTATAAGCAGTTTTAAGAGTCTAACAGAAAGAAAATGAAAACCCCCTTCTCCAGTTATTGTTCTTCTTTACCTTGCTTCTCCTATACATCATGGGCTGTGCCCTGGGAGAGCTCACTCCCCAGTGTCATGTATGTTCCTATACATCATGGGCTATGCCCCGTGAGAGCTCACTCCCCAGTGTCATGTATGTGAAAGTATTATTTCAGCTATTCCCACCATAATGGTATTATTTCCCATAGTGCTTACTTCTTTCCTCAGGAATTCTGGATATAGCTGAAAATAATGGGAAGTGGCAAATCAGGATCAATGTACAGCTATTACTATACTTCACTTAAACGTTAATAGAGCCACAGGTTTGAGTCATCACAGATTTGTTTGGCAATAAGGGTAAAAACTGTACTGTCTAACATTATTGATTTGTTTTGTCTGTGATTTATGAGAAAAATCAGGGACAGGGTAAAAGATGTAAGACAAAATTTAGATACATTTTGCAAAATCTGGTGCAGTCGATAGGTATTGTTTTCTGTAGAAATCTTAACTTCTCTGTATACCTCTTAGCATCTTTGCTCATGAAATCTAGTCATAGCAAAAACAATGGGAATAAAATTAGGGAAAATATTTAAATATAACTCTAATTAAGTTACACAAGTTAATAAAGCACCATGTTTTGCATCAGCATAGAGTTTCTAAGCTGTAAGAAGTATGAAACACTAATGTCCAGCTTCACAGACTTCTCCATGATCCTCAGTGATTTACCAATAAATCAAAAAACATTATAAGGGATGGGGAAAACTGAGAAAAAGCTGGGATTCTGTAAAAGAAGGTATGAAAGTCAGGAATTTAATCCACAAGCAAACATTTTTGTGTGAGTAGAATGTGTTTCAGGCAGTGGGGAAAAACTGATAAAATAAACTGGAGCAAAAGTGGAAAAAATGTTAATTTATGTGGTTTGTATAATAGTACTTTTATAAATTTTAAGTAGAACACTATAAAATATGAAAGTCGGTTCTGCAAAAGCAGTAACTCATATGCACAATTGCTCACACTCACCCACACTCACACAATCACATACTCTTGTAAACCCATAGACATTTGAACTCAAACACATACAGACTGTGAAGTTAAGATTTGTCCCTTTTCTGTACAAAATATTGCATTACTCATTTTCTACCATATACGTTGTAAACACACTTTGTGCTCATAGCATAAAAGTTGCAGGCTTATAAATTACTCATAAAACAGCAACAGCTAATTACCGTACTATATTGCAGTTGAATGTTGCCCTCTCAAAAATCATATTATGTACGATGACAAGGAATACACAAATCAGTTACTTCTCTGCTTCTGCCGAGCTTTCCACTTCCTGTATGTGCTTGTCCATTAGCACTGACGTCATCTGGGTGCTTCGCACATCTGAAAATGTGAGAAAAAAGTTAAGGAGAAGATTTCTTAGCTGGTAACAGGGTCCGGGAATGGCTGAAGCTCGTGGATGATCGTCACGAGGTAATTATTGAGTGAAATAGCTTCTTATATGTAATCCACGGGAAAATCAGTTTAAAATGTTAATGAGCCTTTTTGTTTTTCTTCCTCTGCTCTTCTCTTTACAGGAAAAATAACAGTATGAGCCTTGAGAGCCCAAACCAAGCAGATTACATTGTGTAAAGCATGTATGACCAATTCCATAGAACAAGTTAACCAATGCATTTGAAATGATATTAAGAATAATCTACACAGATCTGAACCATAGTCATAACATTTCTTTTTAAATCTTTAGACCAAAAAAAACACATACAGATAGCACTTCCCAAACACATACAGATAGCATTTCCCAACTATATGCTTGTCTAGTAAAAGCCATAACAAATGTCCTATCTTAGATTTATATCTGTAAAAGACACTATACATAGGGGATTAGTTAATTATACATAACATGTTTTTGTCTTCATGTTATTAATGTATTAGATGTGTCTTATAAAAGCTTTTATATGAATATTTAACTGGATTTTAGCTATATCAAGTTAAATCATATATTAAGACCCATAATAATTAAGTTATTACTATATTTTGGGAAAATACCATACTATTATGATTTATACTATAATGGTAGTAGTGATTGCTAATAGCAGATGAATAATAATGTTTATCAGTGAGAAAGAGAAGTAATATGCAGTAATATAATGATTAGTATTAAAATTTTGAAATAGATGTAAACCTTATATATGCTTAACATAACAGATGGAAAGGTGAGCTTACCTTGTAAATAGATTATAACTATAGATATGCTAACAGTTTAAAGTCCAAAACAACAAGACATTGTATTACAAAAAAAATGTCTTATGTTCATTTACTTTTCAGTCTCTTTTGTTTTTCATTAGTTTTCCATATGGAATTAGATGCCAGTCTTTTAAGAGATGAATTAGCCCATTCCATTTCTTCTAATTTTTCCAATATTTTATGATTTTTAACAAAGGACAGTGCAGAATCCAGATCATCAAACATCTTGGGACCCTCTGGAAGGAAGACTTTCAACCTCGCAGGGAACAAAAGGTGAGTTAATTTGTATTTTCTTTAGTTCTTTAATCAATGGTAAAAATACTTTCCTCTTGGTAATGACCTGTGTAGAGTAATCATTGTCAAAACAGATTACTGAATCATTGTGTTTTAGTGGAGACTTAGACCAAGCTGTCTTTAATACCAACTCTTTATCCGATGAAGACAAGAATTTAACAATGACTGATCTGGGTTGCTTTCTGTTAGTGCTGATTACTGCAGTTAGTGCTCAATGTGCTCTTTCTATTCCAAAAGACAAAGCTTCTGGTAAGTCAAGTGTTTTAGGTATCAAGGTGTTAAGGAAAGTAGCCATGTTATTGCCCTCAATATTTTCTGGAAGTCCAAAAATCCTTAGATTGTTTCGACATGATCTATTTTCAAGATCATCCAACTTACTTTGTAACATAGTATTTTGTTTAAGTAGAAATTCAGTGTTGTTTTCATTCTCCACAATTCTGCCATCCATGTCATTTAAGGATTCCTCTATATTAGATATTTGGATTTTCTGTAGCTTCAAATCATCATGTAGTACTTCCATTTGTTTAGTGGCTTTTTCTATAAAGCTGTTAATTTTTGAGTCAATTTTGTCAGTTTTTGTAGTTAAGTCCTGAATGTTGGATATTACAGTTTGTAAGTCTCTTTTCATACTGGAGTCCTGACTGCCTGTCTTAGAGTGACTCATACTGGAATTCTCTTCAGATGAATTGTGATTTTTCCAAGTAGATTTTTGACTGGAAAATTTGTCCACTTTCATTTTTTTTTTTAATTTTCTTGTAAAAGAAGTTAAGATCCCATATACTGTATAGAAAAAATCCAAGTTTTCTTGTTTAAAGGACTAAAATCCAGTAAATAAAATTATCTTCAGTGGAGCTGCTGAATTCTGCTGCTACAGAGTACTCATGCTAGCCATGCCCCAGTATTGTGCATTTCTGACAAATCAGTGGGATGATGTGAAGATGTAAGTCACTAACTAACGGGAAGTACATAGGTTTTGGACTTGTGTTCTTCCAGTCAATATATGGTAGAACATACAGAAGGGTGTTACTGCATTAACTATGTCGGCTTATCTATTCCAGTATTTGAGATATATCCCCATTTTCATGGCTTTCATCCCCCCTTTGTCAGGCTTGGTCCATATTTGTTGCACTAAGGGGTTCTGAGTATACCTCTCGACTGGCCAGATTGTTTCAGACTGTCTAGGTTTATTGCTCATATTACTGCTCTATTCCACAGAATCATTAGTGTCATTCATGTGGAACTTCACTGTGATGATGTTATGATTTCTGTCAGTAACTGATGGCATACATTTCAGTTTCAGAACTGCCTTCCCTCAGAATAAGTATGCTGACACAAACCCTGTTACTGTGGCAACATTCTAGATTTATAACTTCAACTTACATTATGTCTCCTTGTACTATGAGGTGAAGAGGTATGGTACTGAGGTATGACTCCACCACATGTTGTATATGTGTGTGTGTGTGTGTGTGTGTGTGTGTGTGTGTGTGTGTGTGTGTGTATATATATATATATATATATATATATATATATAAGATATATATTTTTATATGTAGATATATTTGTATAAATATATATATGTATATATTTTACATGTATACATTTTTTTGTATAGCTGTATAAATACTTGTATATACTGTAATACTGCATACTGTAAATAGTTGTATATAAACAAAAAAATAACAATCTCAAACAGGCTAGCTATCATACTGTACGTAACAAAAAAAACTTTAACCTTCCTACTTTCCTTAATGAACTCAAAGAATGTAACTGGTCAGCTCTAAAACACCTCCCACTTGATGAAGCAGTTACCCATTTCAACAACACTTTCCTACAAATTCTTGAGCGTCATGCCCCCTCTCGCTTAATTAGAATAGGATCCAAAGCTGCCCCTTGGCTTTCTAAAAAAACAAACAAACAATGCTATTAAGGAATAAACTATGGACAAAATGGAGAACCACTAAAAATCCAACTGACCATCAAAACTTCAAACACCTTAGAAATACTACAAAAAAAACTCACCTATCTTGATAAAAAAAATTATTACCTTCAATATCAACAAAACCAAAATCACAACCCCAAAAAATTCTGGTCAGGAATCAATAAACTGCTCCATCCAGGGAATACCAGAACACCTACACCAGCTAACTTAGCTCAGACCCCACCCAATATAATAGCCAATACATTCAACAACTTCTTCTCTGAAACAGTCACCTCTCTAGCAAACACCATGACTCTCCCCTCTTCCCTTCAAAAGACCTCTCCTCAAAATGAAACCCCCACTCTAAAATTTAGTACAGTCTCCACAACCCACATACGTAAGTTACTCTCAAAACTTAAACCATGCACCCCTTCAGCCGACAAACTACCAGCTGAATATCTGCAACTAGCAGCAGCAGAACTAGCATACCCAGTCTCCATCTTAATTAACAGAACAATAACCGAATCTACTATTCCATCCTGCTGGAAAGTCTCCCATATCATTCCTCTGCATAAAGGAGGTAACACTAATGAACTTTCTAATTTCAGGTATATAGCCCTACTATCTCCACTATCTAAAATTATGGAACATTGTATACACCATCAACTCTTACATCATCTTTTGCAAAATAGCCTACTCGTAGACCCCCAACATGGTTTTAGGCCCTACCATAGCACTTCCACTGCCCTTCTCTCCTTCACAGACATGATCAACAAAAATCGCAATAACAACCTTTTCTCCTCTGCTTTATTCCTGGACCTCTCAAAAGCCTTTGATATAGTGAGCCATCAACTTCTCCTAGATACTCTGAAATCTCTTTCACTTGACTCTTTGGCATTACACTGGTTTGACTCTTATTTGAAAGATAGAAAACAAGCAGTCCTCTGGGACAGCCATATATCCTCTCAGCTCCCAGTCACTATCAGTGTCCCTCAAGGATCCATCTTAGGTCCCCTTCTCTTCTCCATATTTATAAATAACCTGTCTACTTCACTCCTGACATCCACTTGTATTCAGTATGCTGATGATTCAACTCTCATCTGTTCTGCTTTATCTCCAGCAGAACTTCACTCTTCCACCCAAAAAGTCTTTATGGCAGCAGAAAAATGGTTCCAACATATCTGTCTCCTCCTTAATCCAAAAAAAAACAAATTACTACTTTTCACCCCAACCCTTAAATCTGCCCCTATCTCCTTTTCCATTGTGTCTTACAATGGCACTATCATTAAACTGATTGTTCCACTAAACTACTAGGCATTACAATAGACAATCAACTACACTTTGACTGCCACATTGATCTAACCATCAAGGCTGTTAATAAAAAGATAGGTGCCCTCTATAGACTTAAGCCCTTTCTTACTGCAACCACCAGAGTGTCTCTAGCCCAAACTCATCTCATCTCTAGACTATTGTATGCCTCTCCATCTTTTATCAACCTTTCAAAAGCTAACCTTCAGAAACTAGTCAGAGCCTACCGGAGTATTGCCAGGTTTGCCACAGGTTCCCCATTTCGTACCCACCATTGTGTTAATCTCAAAAACCTTAACTGGCTTGAACTTGAAAATCTAATCCTCCTACATCAATTAGTTATCATATATAAAATTCTCCATTACCCCTCTAATACACCCATACTTAATAACCTCATTGCCCCATACAAGAATCTTACTTCCCTTCGCTCAGCCAACAAACTTCTAGTAGCCACTCTCAAATCTCATAATAAAGCAGGTGACTCCTTATTTACTAATGCTGTTGGCTCTTACTGGAATAAACTTCCCATAGAACTGACCACTTTAGGCTCATCTCACCTTTTCAAAAAATCCCACTGGCTATGCCCCTGCTCTAATCCTGACTGAGCTCAGCAAACAATCCCTCTCTACAGTCCTCTCCATTCACTTCTACTTGCCTCTATCACTACTTCTACCCCTCCAATGTACTGCACCTAGCGTCCCACCTGCTTATTAATTTTGCTGTACTATCTTTTCTCCTTATACTTGATATATTACTGCAACCTGTCATCTCTCTTTTTATTTAAACCTAGATGCTGATCCCTACTGTGCAAATCTCTATCTTAAAACTAGTGCCCTGGCACAAAATGTTTATCTTAATTTGTTAATAGTGAAAATATTTATAGACTCTTTACGTGTTACAATTTTCTCTCTTTTTCGTTTTTTAACAGTCCTACTCTTGCAGATATTATGGGATAATGATTCCTCACTATTTTGTAGTTTTTATTAAAGTGCTTCTGTATTATTACTATACTACAAGAGAATATTTCTTTATTTGCTTATATGTTTGTATATTCCTGTGCTTTTTGTTTATTGTAAGTTACTAGTATATAGTGGAGCTTTTCTCCTCGGGCCTCTGCTGAAAATGGACATGTATCCAGCCAGACTAGCCCAGTCAACAAATGTAAAATAAAAAATAAAATAAAATAATAAATATACCTTCTTACATTTATATCACCACATATATATATATATATATATATATATATATATATATATATATATATCTTACATTTTTATATATAGTAACATTACTGATTCCATAGTATTTCTCAGTACTGTTCACTACCTGTACTGAATGATAGATCTGAAAAAGCAACAGAGATTCCTACAGCTCAGATGGTGTAGTGGTACATTGCTCTGACTATGGTGTACAAAATCCTGGGCTTGAGACTTGGAAGGGTTGATTATTCAGTCGCTGGGCAGAACCATGGCTGATGGAGACAGAGTGATTAAGGCTGTTATAAGCAGGTTTGTTTGATGGTAAGTGATGCCAACACACGCTTAAACATGAAAATGTGCAATATGTCTAGGCATCGCTTAGTGTCATGTAAACTTGCTTACTCCTGCACTAATTTATTTAAAAGAAAAAAGGGGTGATAAGAAAGTGGTGAAAAAAGGGGCAAGCAGAGGGAAGAACAAGATGAAAAGTAGCTAGGGATGCGGAAGGGAGTAGGGGAGGTCCATAGCTGTCTATTTCTTCTACAGCAACAACTGTGCACTTCTTCAAAATTTGGAAGTAAATTTAGACACTCAAACCCCTGGGAGAGGGGTGAGGACACCAGTAATGTGCTGTAAAGCCAAATGGATCAGATTACGTTTCCAGTGGACACGTGCAAAATGGACAGTTATGTATGGGGCATAATTTTTTGGGGGGGAACAGATTGCCCCCCCTGTTTTTTTAAGGTGAGAGCGGGATATTTGTGAAGGATAGTAGGTGTAATTGGGGTGGTAAGTTGGGTAGGAATACAGACAAGACAGCAGACAGGAGTGGTATATGACACAAGTGGGAGGTAAATACCTTGGACAGGGAAGGTGCTTGGGAATCGGACGCACATGAGCCCCCAAATGGATACAGTGGGACTGAGGTCCCCACCCATAGGCAGTCACCACTGCACCTTCATGGCCCCAAAGGTGGCTTGTGCTGGGGGCTGAGCAGGAGCAGCAGGCTGACCCTCAAGATGTGCCACATGGCCCTCAAGCTGGTGTAGCTGATCTCCAAATGCCTTCTGGAGCTTGCTATGCACTAGACCCCGGACCCGAGTATGGGTGACAGTGTTCTGTCTGCACCTGCTCCCAGGGTGGGACGACCCCCATCTGATGAGGCAGTTCCATCCGAAGGTGGTGCAGGACTAGCAGACGAGGAGGTCCAGGGGTGGGTCCCAGACATGCTGGGGATGAGGTGGGACAGGCAAATCCAGTGGGACCAGCCTTCCCAGACCTGCTATGGTGTTGAGGTTTTACAGCATATGTTGGTTGATCATGAACAACCCAATTCCAGGATTAGTTATAACTGCATGCATAGGTGTTCCAACTGACCCCATAAAACGCATTTCAAACAGTTGTACTGCAAACAGAACACATGCAAATATGTAACCACAGTGGATATTATAACAGCATGCAGGTTACATTGATAGCAACAGGCCACCAATGATATTATTTAAACAGGGAACATAATCAAACGTTTAAATATTTGTACAACAATACGGAACATGTCCCAACAGTAGGTTTGGTGAAAAACATACCCATTGATTTATGTGTATAGATTATTGGTGCAGATATGGTGGATAGAGACAGTTCAGTTAACAACTGTATAGTATTCAATTGCTCACAACTATACTGATCATTACTATACTCATTACTCTGCGGGTATGACCTCACTTTACATCTAACTATGGCCTTGAAGTTGGGTTAGTGGGTGTTATACACAGTGTATAAGTACAACCTTCTTACAGCAAATATATACCTTTGCTTACCTGACAGACCTGTGGAGGTAATGTGTGTTAACACTACCTGACTGTTTCTAACCATATTCACATAGTCAAAGTTACATATGTGCACTCCTACTGCATGCATCTGTGCTACTGCCATACTCTGCCTTGATTTCTTTCGATCACCCTGGGTGTTGGCAGAAATGACCACTAGCCATGACAGTGTGACTCTTGGGGGGCATTTCTTGGAGGAGACTACCTGGAGTATGTACTTATCTTGCAGTCATCTGCAGTCTTGGAGTTGGACAGTGGGTGTTGTACACAGTGTATAAGTACAGGCTTCTTACAGCTAATACATACCTTTTCTTACCTGGCAGACATGTGGAGGAAATGTCTGTTAACACTACCTGACTGTTTCTACCCAAATTCACATATTTTTGGGTGAAATTAAGCATATAGCTTACTACCACTCCTGGGATTTGAACCGTGCCTGTTTGTGCAAAAAAGTACATGCTGGTGTTTCATCACACTGAGCTATTGAGGAACAGCTGTGTCTTGCGTGACTGTTTTCTGCCTTATACTCGGTTGGTTGTACAATTTGAGCTTGTAATTCTGACATTCATGCACTGCAGATAGTTCTTATACTGAGTATTAATACTTTGACATATTACTGTCTGAGAAACAATGGTTAACACAACATTACTATTCAGGGATCAAATCTTGGTGCATGGAACATTTCATATAGTTAATCTCCTTTCATACAACTCCACAATTTTTGTCAGATGAGCCTCAATTATTTAATGATTTCAGAGCCATAGTTGCTGTGCAGAACCTGTACACATCTAGATGCTACCACCCCATAGCAAAGGAAATGCAACAGTCTGGGGTTTTCAGTTTTATTGACAGGTACTGACACTTTTATTAATATATATATATATATATATATATATATATATATATATATATATATATACTCTGTACGTCACTATTAATGTGATACTATCTCATTTATTCAGTACTAACAATACACATTTGGTGTCCATGTTCACGACCCTCTCATCTGCAGCTGTACAGGAAATAGAGAAACATTTATGCATACCTATCCATCACATACACAAGCTGGACTTTGTTAAAAAGTAATTGATACTGATACTTACACACATCTGGGACACGCTGTGTCAGAGCATCTTGGATCCACTGGTCCAAGAGATCTGTCTTCCTACGCTTAAGGTCAGCAAACTGGTGCCAAACTTGCTAACCAGTCCGAAGGACTGGTGAAATCACGCACAAGATGGCCCCAGGCCTCCGCTTTGTATTGTGAGCCCTGGTACTGGCCCTGCAGCAGTCTCACTTCATAGTTTTTCACAAGGAGTCCAACCATGACCCTGGACTCCTGAATGCACCAGCGCTGTGCCCAAAAGCGCATTCCCTCTCCAACTCCAGCCATTGTGCCTGCAGTGGTGAGCTACAATGGATTATGGGCTGTATTCCCACCTACGAGGTTTAAATAGGGCTGATTTCCCACCCTTTGCTGTCATTGGACCTTTTTGAATATGCTGACCTAAGCTAAGTGAAGCACAAACCCGCTTGCCCAAGGTTAGTAGTGTTTAAAGGGTCATATTGAGCACTGCTTACTAATGGCCAAATCCGCTTAGCTGGGCTACTCATTGCTTAGCATTTATATTTAAGCAACATAACCAACAATATAGAGCTGAATCCAGAAATATAAAACCAATAAATCAAGAGTACTGGACTGTAGAGGAGCTCCACGCAGGACACCAGTGAAGTTGTAAAAAGCAGCTTTATTTAACGTATTTAATGCCAAACATACAAAGCATTTTTGTCCGAGTATCCCCCAGACTTTATCAGAATCAACACATAAGAATCACATTGGCCTAATTTATACTAATCCCTTAATTGATGAATTGACTAATTAAAAAGTTTTTTTTAAATTTTAAAGATATATTGTTCATAAAATACATGTGTGTAAAGTGGAATACATTATTTACCTATGCAGAATCAAGTACAAATATATTACAAAGATATCTAAAACTATAATAAGATAAACTTAGGAAATAAATATTTCAATAAATGTATAAATATTTGATATGAATATTATATTTAGATATCTTTGAGCGGTGAATTTAACAGTTTGCTCTAATCCCAGGCTTGGTCTTTTAGCCTCCAGTCCCTTCTCAAAAGCTGTTCACTGATGCCTCAAGACATGGAGTGGAGGTCTTCATGTGGTCACTTGAAAGTTCAGGGTCTTTTCCCCCATCAGAAGTAAGACCATATCAAGATGAAAGAGATGAGAGCTCTGATTCTGGCCCTATAGGATTTCCTCCCATGTTCTCTCCAGGACCCTTGAAAGTGTACATAGACAACACTACAGTAATGTGGTATGTCAGCTAGAGGGAAGAACAAAAATCTTACCTCTGCAGGATTTTGCTTCAAGCTTGTGAGATGATTCTCAGTTATCAGTTAACTCTGATAACTTAAGCCCTTCAGGCAGTATACATTCCTTCAGAGCACAGTGTAGACTCTGAGCAGGTCCAAAACACAGGTTCATGAATGGATGCTTCACAGACATGTTTGTGGATATTATCCATCAGTGGGGTATTTCTCAGGTAGATCCTTTCACCTCCACTCTGAATAGGCAGCTTCCTTTCTTCTGTTCCAGAGTGCCATGCCATTGGCTGTGGAAGGACACCCTTTCCTTTTCGTGGAAGATAATTTTTTTTATGCTTTTGCCTCTCTTCCTCTTCTTCCAAGAGTACTGCAGAAGATTCAGCTGGACTGCACAAAACTCTTGCTGGTGACTCCATTTTGGCCAAGACAGCACTGGTTCCCCCACTTAATGCATCTGGCTAGGGGCAAGCAAGCAAGCATCACAAGTTACCTCACCAATAGGATCTCCTTACACAGGACAAGTGATCTCTCATTCATCATCACTTGTCTATTCTGCAACTGACATTGTGGGCGATCCCTTTCAGGCACTTCTTTTCATAGGACATGCTCAGGATTTTACAGGAGGCAAGGTAACTCTCAATCAGAAAAAGAAAAATATGTATGTCCAAATGGAAAAGAATTTCATTCTGGTGCCATGCTGGTAACTAGGACCCCCTTTTTCGTGACTAATCTATTATTTGTGTGAGTTACTTCAGTATGGCTAGGCCTGTTCTTGTCTAAAGGCCCATTTGTCCTCCATTTCCGCATGTCTGCCCTTGAATCCTCCTTCACCTTCTCATTTGAGGTCAAACAATTTCATAAAGGTGTCCTGCATATTAAGCATGCAAGAAAACATATTCCTCCTCCTTGGGATGCTTATTTTGTTTTGCAAAAACTAACCCAGGCTCCATTCCTCCACTTTTTGTTTTTCACTGGAACAGGTTTCCCCTTCATACTAATCCTTCTGTTATGCCCAAGGTAGTCACTAAATGAGTTTCCTTTAATCAGTCGGCACAACACCCTTCATTTTCCTCTTCTCCTCAGTCTGCTAGTGAGAGGCTCCTGTAAATGACTGCAACAGTGAAGAGAAGAATGTCCATCCAGAGCAGCCTGACATTTGGCCAGTATATAAAAAGCCTTATGATTTTGCATCTCTGTATATCACAGATATGCTCCATGCGCAGAATGCAAAGCATAAAGTGAGGTATAAACCCAGTTACCCAGAACAGAATTGCCCCAGCAGAAAACAGGATCCATAGGAAAATGGAGTCCATGCACATCTAGAATGAGAAAATGCAGAAGAGAAAGGGGAGACCCTCAACCAGAAGGAAATCCAAACCAAAGAGCAGAACAGACAAGAGGGGGTTGGAGGGAGTGAGTGAGTATTGCAACAGTGAGGAGAAGGACATCTACTGTTATTGTAAGATTTTACACAACTGTACTATGTCCTGTATCACTGTTGCACTATTCTTTGATATTGGGTCAGTATAAAAGTTCAAGAACCAGAATGGGAGGTGGAAGGCTGAGGAAAGCCCTCAACAAATCCACATAAAATGGTTCTATCAAAACCTGCTCTGTCTTTAGAACCCATTTCCCACTTATAGTGCTTAGTAAAGATATGCACTGAAGAACAGGTGCAGCTTCAAGGATGGAACTGGTGTCCAACCCTTGAAGAAAGCACCAGAAGATGCAACAGTCCTAGTGGAATGAGTTCTAACAGAAGTAGACTAAGATTTGCCATGAAAAGAATAACAAAAAGAAATGCGTTAGATATCCTGGAGGAAATGGTTTGCTTAAAAATAGCCAAACCCAATATCCTGGGATGAAAGGAAGCAAAACAGCTGGTCAAAACTTACAAATATCCTTAGTTTTATCCAAGTAGTACCTGAGCTGTCTGCAAATCCAAGGTAAGAAAGGCCCTCTCAGAAGCACACTGAGGAGAAGGAGAAAAGAAGCGAGTTGTGCTGACTAATTCAAGGTGAACTCATTTACTACCTTGGGCCTAAAAAAAAAAGGATTATTACAAAGGAACACCTTGTCCCTGTCATCATCATCATCATCATCATCATCTTTTGGCTTTTCCCGTTAGGGGTCGCCACAGCGGATCATCTCTTTCCATTTCTTCCTATCCTCTCCATCTTGCTCTGTCACACCAACCAACTGCATGTCCTCTCTCACCATGTCCATAAACCTTATCTTAGGCCTTCCTCTTTTCCTCTTACCTGGCAGCTCCATCCTTAGCAACTTTTTCCCAATATACCCATCATCCCTCCTCAGCACATGTCCAAACCAACGCAATCTTGTCTCTCTTGCTTTGTCTCCAAACTGTCCAACATGAGCTGACCCTCTAATATACTGATTCCTAATCCTATCCATCCTAGTCACACTGAGTGCAAATCTTAACATCTTTAACTCTGCCACATCCAGCTCTGACTCCTGCCTTTTTGTCAATGCCACTGTCTCCAACCCATATAGCATAGCTGGTCTCACTACTGTCTTGTAGATCTTCCCTTTCACTCTTACTGGTACCCGTCTGTCACAAATCACTCCTGACACTCTTCTCCACCCATTCCACCCTGCCTGTATTGTCTTCTTCACCTCTCTTCCACATTCACCATTACTCTGAACTGTTGATCCCAAGTACTTAAACTCATCCACCTTTACCAACTCTACTCCCTGCATCCTCACCATTCCTCTACCCTCCCTCTCGTTTACACACATATATTCTGTCTTAGCCATGCTGACCTTCATTCCTCTGCTCTCTAGAGCATATCTCCACCTCTCCAGAGTCTCCTCAACCTGATTCCTACTCTCACTACAGATCACAATGTCATCTGCAAACATCATAGTCCATGGGGCCTCCTGTCTGATCTCATCTGTCAACCTGTCCATCACCACTGCAAATAAGAAAGGACTCAGAGCTGATCCTTGATGTAATCCCACCTCCACCTTAAATGGATCTGTCACTCCCACTGCAGTCCTCACCACTGTCACACTACCCATGTACATATCCTGTACCACTCTTACACAGGGGCGGCCCGTGCTATTGGACTGCTGGACTGCAGCCCCTCAAAACAAAAAGAACTCAAAAAGAACTCAAAAAAATAAAAAGAAAAAAAGTTTTAAATTTCACACATGCGCAGTAGACCAGACTACTGTATGCGCATGCTCACGGCAGCCCGGCAGGACTGATAGGGAAATGCAAGGAGACGTCTGTGCACTTTAAAGTGCACAGACACACTGGGAGTTATACATCGTGGCCGGACTGCAACACGAGCAGCAGGAATGGGAGCTGCAGTCTCGTCGGGAAAGGGTTTGGATCCGATCTACTCTACTCTCGCGAATCATCAGAGTATTGCACAGGAAGGGGTTTGGATCTAATGGTGGTTATTATGGAGGAGAGGTAAGTGTTGAATATATGGTGCTTTGGAAATGTGTGTGTGTGTGTAAATGCCCCAGTTGCTCATGGTGGTGTGGTAGGGAATACCTCAGGCTTGAACCCTGTACCCTGTATGCAGGTGTTAAAGACTTGAGTTCCCTACCCACCACCATTTGCAAAAAAATTGCGGATTTTTGCCTCATATTTGATCTGATCTGTTCCTCATAATATCTGTGGTTTGTAAATGCTGCAATGTTTGATATTTGATGGTGAAGTAGTAGCATTGTTGCCTCACAGTTACAGGTTCTCAGGTTTGATTCTTGGCTGGGGTTCCTTCTTTCTGTGTTTGTGTGGGTTTGCATTTGTGTCCTCCCATGTTACAAAGACATGTCTGCATTATTTTTTCCTGGGCCTCTGCTGAAAATTGTTTTTTTGTTCCAAGTCAGACTGTCCTGATTAACAAATGTTAAAT